>NC_086322.1:108532903-108845653 GCF_036172605.1 Pelobates fuscus
TCCAGTATTTGGACGGGGCACCATCTGTTGTGAGTCGGATAGTATTTAACCTCTACGGGTGGAGCGTGTTGACTGTTTTTGGAATGAGGTAGTGTCAGGATATAATAGTCCATGTGTTTGGTTAAGTGCGAATGGAGCAGTAGGTGAGTGGATTGTGTTGTATTGATGGCGGTAAACTCTCTAGGTCTCAGAAACCCATAAAAAGCCACGTAAATAGCTGTTTTGATGACTAGAGTTGTGTTGAAGGAGAAGGGTTTTAGATCTAGTAGTTGTGATAATTTCTTAAGGATATGAAAATCTATAGGAAGCCTCTGTGCTGTATGCGGGGGTTAGGATCTTTGTATACCCCTAAGGATGTTCTTGATTTGGTATGATGACATGAAACTTGAGTTGTTGGGTTGTAATGTCAGCATGTGATGTTGGATGCCTGTAAGATATAGTTTGATTGTGTTGTAAGAAAGTTTGAGTTTGATGTGGCAAAAAGAGGCAAAACCTAAAAAAGATGTCATGATGAATGGTTGTAATATGTTGTGTTCCAAAAGGAATCTTTTGAATAAACTGAAGGCTCTGTTGTAGGTTTTCCTGGTATTTGTAGATAGAGCTAGTTGGGACAAAGTTCTGCAATGTTGCATGATAACGTCTAGTCCATTACTAGCTGATGGAACAGTGGAGTGGCCGTGGCTGTGAGCGCGGCTAATGGGAGAAGTTGATGAAAGACCTGGAATTTAAAACGAGACAAATTATCAGCTGCCTCGTTACATAATGCAAGAAAAAATTATGACATGCTGCCAACCAAGTGAGTTTCCTCAAAAATCTCATGATAGTAAGGGAGTTGGAGCGACCTTTGTTGATAATGGAACAGGTTGCTTGGTTGTCTGAGTAACACCTGACTGATGAACCTGTCCATAGATGTCCCCATGCCACGGCAGCCGCCACGATGGGATATATCTCGAAAAGAGCTGAGGTAGAGAAAAAACACTCCAGGTCCTGCACCTCTGAAGGCCAGCTACCCCAAAGCCATTCGTTCCCAAATATCGCTGCAAAACCTGTGGTAGACGCCGCGTCTGTCCAAACAGTAGGAGAAGTGTCAGACAATTGAGGGAGGAACATGCTTTTTCCATTCCAGGAGGTTAAAAAGTTTCTCCACATAAAAAGGTCTGCCGTGGCTTGGGTATCTAGGGATAATCTGTGTGCATCATGTAGAAACAGTGGGAACATGCTGAGGAGACGTGAGATGAAAGCACGGCCTTGAGGTATAATACGCATGGCAAAATTGAGTGACCCCAGTAAAGATTGTAATTCTTTGCGGTTGCAAGTGCGTAGTTGTATATAGAGGTTGATGTTTGTCAGGATGTTTTCTACCTTAGTGCGTGGTAGGCTAGCTTGCATGTTGGCCGAGTCTAGCATGATGCCCAGGAAAGTGATGATGGTATCTGGGCCTTCGGTCTTGGTAGGGGAGACTGGGACCCCCAACTGGTTGAATAGGCTGACGGTTTCTTTGAGGCTACTGGGAGGGGAAGAATTCTCCTCGACCATTAGGAAATCGTCCAGATAATGTATGACTGTAGGGCATCTGGATATATTGAGTAGTAACCAGCATAGGATTTCGGCAAATGTGTCAAATATGGCTGGACTACTTTTAGAACCAAAAGTTAGTCGTGAGAAAAAGTAGTAGTTCCCTTCCCACTTGATGCCATGTAGGTGCCACAGTGTGGGGTGGATTGGTAGTAGTTTGAATGCATTTGTTATGTCGGTCTTGCTGAGCCATGCACCGACTCCTGCCTGTAAGATAGCCGTAATGGCGTGGTCTATAGTGGAATATTGCAGGGAAAATTCCTCCGATGGTATTAGGGAGTTGAGGCTAGGAGTGGTAGAGGTGTGTGGTGCCGACAAATCGATAATAAGTCTCTGCTTGTTGGAAGATTTTCCTGTGACAACCCCGATAGGGTTTGTCCTCCATGTAGTGAAAGGAGGGGATTGAAAAGGTCCCAATAAGAAACCTTCTGTCACTTCTTTAGCTATGAGTGTGTCAACAGCTGTAGGGTTGTGTTGGGCGGATTGTAGATTTGGACATTCCAGGATTCCTGAAGGCATATGTATGATACCTGTGTGGAATCCTTCTGATAGACCAGAGATTATGAAATCTACTAAATGTGTAGATGGATGCTGTGACAGAAATGTCGCAAGTAGGGATATGTTGATAGACGTTAGGTACTGTTTGGGATACATTTTATTGGGACACATGATTTTTGCATGTGCCCTGAAACATTTTGAGCATATATGCAATAAACGACAACCGCTGTAATTACATGTACCAACATTAAAGTTATTACATATCTGGGATTTGCCCAGAAACTTGATAGGTCTACCCAGTTTGTCTTTAGCTATTTTCTCCGTAGGACCAGCGGGGCTAGGTCCTTGCACGTGGGTATGCTCGTTAGCAGTGGTGGGACAAAAATTTGCCGAATGAGACATGGAGGAGCAGTATGCACAAGCCGGCGTCCTTAGCCCTGCAAAGTGTCTGCAGAAAATCACTGTGTCTATCTTACTCCAGTTGGACCTTGTCCCGTACTGTGAGAAGGCGCCTGACACTTTTGCAGAAAAAGATCTATGGTAATCGTAGAATGCCGATCCACCATATTTATTGCCCAGGTCCACCAGCTTGTGCATATACATGTCAAATTCCTCACGCCTGTGTGGGTAAACGGCACATATGACATCCCGGTAGATGCCAAAAGCCAACACAAATTCCGGGATGGTGAGTTTCCTGTTTAGGCGTGCATCCCTGGACTTGACCACCACAGAAATATCCTCATACGCATAAGTTTTATGCTCCACCACATCCTGGGAGGCAATTAGTAGTGCAGCTAAGTTGACATCTTTACCTTCCAGGATGTCTTTCTTAAGGTGCTCAGGTATCATATGGGCAGGGTTAACCTCTTGCTCGTCAGAGGTGGTGGCTGGAGAAACTAGTGGCAACTCGACCAGTGGCGGAGGGGTCACAGTGGCTGACCCAGCCAAGGTAAGGGCTGTGGTGACCGATTCCAGTTTCTCCAGCCTGGAGTTGACCCTGCCCATGGATGACATGAGGGATGTAAGCATGCCATGTATATCTGTCGGGTTAGACTGGCTAGTCCCTTCCCCTGCATCAGAGTTATCAGTTGAGGTGTGCAACAGTTTGTATAGTTCCGCTTTCCTGGCAGTAGCGGGGAAAGGAATGTGTCGCCTCCTGAGTTCGCTAGTTATGCGAGGGATTGTCCAGGACCTGAATGATGCAGGACTAGCCATGTCTTCTTCCGGTGATGGGGTGTTTGGTCTAGCCGGAGTGCTCGGGATGGAGAAATCCTCTACCCCTTCTTGAGACATACTAGATGAGAAAATATACCGTTAGTGTTGAAACCCAGGGGATGTACTGGCGGGCTAATTATGCCGAGTGAGGCGAAAAAATTAATCTTGTCCTTTGGTGACAGGTGAGGCCCTGCTATTTGCCAAGTGGCTATGAGAGGCTCTATCTATGCGTTGGCGCGAGGGAATATTGAGGCCACCCATCGTAGTGGCAGGAATTCGTAGGCCTCTCGGTGACAATAAAAGAAAAACAGGGGAAGGGAGTGACAGGTGACGCCCTCTCTAAACTTTGCGAGGTGGCTAACTAACGTGTGGCTCGAGGGGTGTTTGCCTCCGAAACGTTGAGGCGGGGTGTTGGCCTCGCGGACCTCTAAACTATAGGCGGTATGCCAAGAGAGGAGGTACCTATTTGGGCCTATACCCCTAACTTGCCAGTACTCTATGTCCTATTTAGGGAGAACGTATGTGATATGTGAGCAGGCTTACGTACCTGATAGTATGTATACGTATATGATGCGTAAGGTATAGAAAACCTGGATAAACCTAAATGGGTAGAAATAGATATGATAGTATGAGAAATGGATCCTGTGATACTAACGTAGACTAGATATGCTGTGGATGATTTTATTAACCGTATGTGTTGAAGGGGAACAATTTAGAGTAAGGTAGTACCCAGCCTGATTTGTTATGGAGAAAAACCGTAACGCAGGGATTAGCTTGTAGTGGCTACGTATAATGTGTATACATGGTGACCAATTTAAAAATATATATGGCCGTGCTACTGTAGTAATCATAGTGCAGGGAGTATTACGTGATTTATCCGGTATGGATTATATAAGTCTGGGTGCAAAACGACAGATGGTTTGGGTGAGTTATAAAATATGAAAATTGACCATATGCAGAAAAAGTTGACGTATGAGAGGTTAAACCAAAAGTGTGATTCAATCCCGAAAGTGTGTGATGTTGGGACCGTGTTCTGTATACACGATATATCGTTTGAGTATATGCAGAAAGGTCAGGAATTGTACGTGCCATGTAATCGGGTGTACATGGTAGTGACAACGTAATATACACAAATAACTTAGAGAAACCTTATCACATATATATACACTATACCTATTCCTGATTAATTATCTGAGTTCTTGTGTATGTAATTTGAGTACATAAAGAAAAAGTCAGCATATGAAAACGTGCCATGTAATAGAAGTGTACATGGTGTGTTGCAACAGGAACAAAAACCCGTTGTTTCAAACAAAATTCTCTAAGTGCTGGTGGAAGGTACACAAAATAATGTAAAGTTTAATCAAGCAAGACTATGTATATGTATACCAAGATTAATATCAAGATCTAATAATACAGAGAGCCCTAACCTAAGTATAATTAATGAATATGAAAGCACAAATTAGGAAGTGTATGCTCTGATCATTATATGTATATAAAATACAGACTGTGGTACTCAATGAACTATAAACAGCATATTTAAAACGGATAATACTAATATCAGACACTAAAAAGTCTTATAACATGGTAAATAGCAAAACTGAAGTGAAGGAGGGAGAGAAGCAAAGCATCCGAATGCTACATACTCAGTACATTGGTTTCCGGAAACCAGAGGGTTAAATTCGCCTGAGACTTGGCCGTAAAGCGTGTGGCCGTAAAGTAAGGCTGAATAATGATTGCGACGCCGTGGGAATTAATCCGGGCGACGGACTTACGTTTTAGAAGTCCTGGGGACTCAATCAGCGAAGAAGACCGGGTTTTTGTGCGTGGCTGGCCGTGGAAAGACCTGTAAGGAGTTCCTGGACACAGCTAACACTGAAGAAAAACGCGGAGTTTCCGAAAGCAAGATGGCGCCGTCCGTGAACCGGAAGTGGATTCAGGATGCAACGCTGACCTCGAAGGTATGGAGCCAGGTAAGGGGTGTCCCTTAAGTAGGGAAGGGGTGTGTCATACGCCCCTCCCACAAACACAGGCCAAAAGGCCTTACTACATATATATTTTTTTTTTTTTAATACACTACTCTTAGGGTTGCCACCTGACCGGTAATTCTCTGGTATTTGAGGCTTCATTGCCGGTGCCGGTATTGCAGTAATACCGACAATACAAATGTCGGTCTTAATATAAACAGAGATTATTCTGCAATACCAGCGCTGGTCAAAAGGGGTTGCCGTGTGTGAGGAGAGAGGCAGGGATAGGAAGTTTAAAAACAAACAATGTACATTCACCTGTGTGTAGATAGCAAACACACTTAGTGGGTATTGGGTGAAACAAACACACAAATTACCCTTAATTAACTGTATTGTAGATAAAGGATTCCTCTTATATCCTCAAGGCAATAACAACAAAACACCAAAAAATGGCAATCTACAATACAGAAATGATAGAGAAGGACATAGCGCAATACTGTTGCAAAATAATATAATTGTAGTTTAAATGATTGCACTCACAAAAACAGTTTGATTGAAGGCAAATCAAATATACTGCTGTGAAGAATTCAGGACTTGTGGACCATCAGAATCTATTAAATATAGATATTTATTAGATATTTAATAGATTCTGATGGTCCACAAGTCCTGAATTCTTCACAGCAGTATATTTGATGTGCCTTCAATCAAACTGTTTTTGTGAGTGCAATCATTTAAACTACAATTATATTATTTTGCAACAGTATTGCGCTATGTCCTTCTCTATCATTTCTGTATTGTAGATTGCCATTTTTTGGTGTTTTGTTGTTAGGGATAGGAAGTTACAGCATCTCCCTACCTGCCTCTCTCTACTCACTGATCCGCGGGGGAGCAGCTCTGGCCAGGCATGCCCCCCACTGCGATCTGCAGGGGGATCCTGCCTGCAGTTACTATGGGTCAGCCAATAGGCTGACCCATAGTAACCTCTGATCGCAGTGACAGGCTGCGACATTCATACTCTGCAGATCGCGGTCACTGACCGCAGGGGGACTGCCTGGGGGGCCAGGCATGTCCCCCGACCGCGATCTGCAGAGTGAAAATGCGGCCGGCTCCATGTGTCAGCCGATTTTACAATCGGCTGACACATGGTAAATACCGATCGCAGTGACAGCCTGTCACTGCGATCGGAAGCTGCAGACCGTGGTCCCCAGGCACAGGGGGGCTGCCTGGGGGGCCAGGCATGCCCCCCGACCGCGATCTGCAGCGGCCATGTGCCGCCGGCCACGTGGGGGGTAAGACCGCCCAGGACGTTCCATGCCGTCCTGCGGCGTTTAGAGCCGGCCAATTAAGGACGGCATGGTACGTCCTGCGGTCTTAAGGGGTTAAACCTTGATAGTGAAGGATATTTATGTTAGTAAGTGCTCAAATGAGCTTGGATTTTATTTGTTGGGGAATTTTCTTTTGTGATTTGTTTCTAATGCTGCCTCCTGAAATTGACTGTGCAATAAATTATCCAGATTTATTTGATTCTACAGGGTGGCCCATAAGTCCTATCCATCCCTATCTTATGTATCCAGTGTTTCTAATATATATGTCCTCCTGGTTTTTTTTTTTTTTGGTTGCAGAATATGCTGTCATAAGCATCATGTTCATAAGGTTATGTAGTGTTAGTATGTGTCTGGGTATCTTAAATTTGTGCCATATTGTATAGGCATACATAGTCTCATGCAAGTGTTGCTGTGAGGTCAGAAAATTACTTTGGAGAGGCATATATGTGGGACATATCGAGAAGTGATATTGAATACTAGCAATGAGGGTAATTTCTATATTGAGCAATAAAGTACTAGTTTAGGGATGCATTGTTGGTGTAGTAATAGCTTAAATACTATTTCCCAAATAATTATTCCCCAACCTAGTAATAGGTATCTACACAGTAATCTGCATGGATATATCATAATATTTCCAGTTCTAATCTAATTGTTATAGTCACAAGAGATAAGCCATACTTAAAATCCCCATTTAAAAGCATCAGTAATTGGTAGTTAATATCATCGATTTTTATATTAATTTAAATTGATTTTAAGTATAAGCTCACTGTGTAGTTATTCCAACTGATTTCTGTATAACTGCAAAACCGGACACTTAAAGAGGGGGTCACACTTTTTGGCATTTAGTATATTCTAACATTCACAAATTGGTACGCATCACATTAAATGCACTGAAAATGGTAATAATATTATATAAAATGGTATGTGGTATTTTAAATCTAGACCAGTAGTTCCTACAAATGTCCTTGAGGAAACGATAAGGTCCATAGATTAGCCAATTTATGTGTCTATCCTCTGTCCATACTCCATTATCTCTCAGTTGCAGGGACCCCAAAACACCATAAATTTTCCCAGGAACTCCCACATGTCTTATATACCTGGATAGCTCAGATTTAAGTGCCCAAGTTGTCCAAATAGCGCTCGGATGCGCACAGCGGAACAGAATTGCCATCCAGGTAAATTTTGACCGACCGGCCATGAGGTTAAAGCCCCAAATAGTTCCAGAGTGAAAAAGGTAGGCTGTGGCCTGTCTCCATTTGGGAGTTCATGTGGGCGTAAAAAACGAATGTTGCTTACTGGCTCTAGGGAGTAAATGTTTTTTCTGTTCATGCAAACCTTTTTCACAAAAAGCGCTCTCCTCGGGTATTTATGAAAAAAGCAGACAACAGTACAAGTTTAGCGGTGTTTACGGAAAAATGTGTCTGATTTCAGTTCGACATCTGAGTAATGATGCCTGCATTCGTGAGAAAAAATGGCTGCCATCTCCTATACCACATGCATTTGATTAAACGAAATGGGGGTCACCCAGGAGAACACTTGAGCTAATAGTTTCAAAAAGGTTAACGAGCCAGGAGGTGGAATAGATACAGGGGGTATAAAATGGGAAAACTGGCCATTTCTTCGGTTTGGAAACTGAACAAAAGGGGAAAAGACGAATGGACACAATACAGCTGGTGACAGGGTGGCCCGTCACACATGTCCTCATATTCAACACTCTTAGGTGAATATATTAAATATGCCCTCAAAATTAGCTTCACACATCAAACACATTAGATCATTGTTTACCCATGCATTATACACACACTGGAAATATTGCTGACTTTAAAATGTGAACATTTAGTTTATTTGATACATACGAAGCATAACTACACACAAATGTCTTTCAATTATCGATAGCCTACATAAACAATATGCAGTAGCAATTAGGGTGAGATGATATTGGGCTATCCAGTTTGCCTAACACCTACTGTCACACACTTGAGGTATATACTTAAAGTAACTACTGTTTTTCATGTTTTATGTATTGCCAATGACTAATTATCCCTACAAGATCAGTTACTGTTTTATTTTTAGCATGCTGTTGATTCTTTAACAAAGCATTGCTACAGGCATTAGTCTGGTGGAAACCATCCTACCCCCACCTCCCAGACTGAATCTATGGGGAACTCTATCTTTTGTTTCCCTCTCAGTCGTTTATTTTGCATATTATGCACTGTTAACAGTATATACTTCCTTTTTCTTGCTTCTATGTTTTGGATCCCCTATTACCCCTCCCCTACCAGTTGCATGAATCCAATAAGCCTCTAACGTGGTGTATATCATAATATATAAGATTATGTGCATATAACCTTCATGATCCCCAACCTTTCGCCCTTGGCGACTGACTTAACTAATACACAGGCCAGGATACTGTACTACACTCCTGACCATGTAGTGCTTACGCCAATGTCGGTGAGGAAACACACGGCCCTCCTAAAGGAGAAATGTGAGGAACAGTCCTACACCAGATGTAACTATGTTGGATTTCACTTTTAAAATGTTCTCTTTAAAAGTCCACGGTCTTAATAGCCCACACAAACGTGGACTTGCTATACAAGACATGCATAGGTCCCAGGCTATTTTTGTGTCCAAAATCCACCCTTACTACAATCAAAACACTACCCACAAACTTATCACACTTACTCTCCACATAAGCCGAAGGGTGTGTCCATTATATTTCACTCAGACTAGGTATTTCAACCGAGCACACAATACATGGACGAAATGGGTCGCTTGTTGGTTCTGGTTGGTACATTAAATGTATTTATGGTCACTTTGGTTTCCCTCTATGCCCCCAATGATTCTCAAATACCCTTTTTACATAAAGCTTTCAAAAAGATTGCCTCCCTGAAACAAGGCCATGTAATCATATGCAGTGACTTTAACTGCACCATAGACCGAGGCCTAAATATCAAATGCGACGTTCCACCCCGAACGCTTTTATGATCAGCCAATCTCTAACTTGTTGTTCACTCATGACCTAAACAACACTTGGTGGAGTAAATACCCATCAGATTTTACTTTCTTCTTACAGGTACACCTAACCTACTCCCGCATTGACCTTTGCTTAGTGGACAAAGCCACGATAAACAACCTGGTAGAGGTGGTCATGGGGCCTAGATCCTGGTCAGATCACGCAACACAAAATAAACAAAATCCCTCAAAGCGGAAAACCATGCACATAGAAAAGATCTTAAATGAATTACACGACCTAGAGTTAGTGATGACTGAACGTAGACTGAATTCTCTAAACTTAAAGTCTTACACACAGGGAAACAAGGTAGGGAAATTATTGGCAGTTAAACTTAAATCCAAGTAAGTGCAGTGACAAGTTTTTTACATCACTTCTGCCTCTCAAACTAAAAACTCTTTGATCCCAATGACATAGTCAATGAGCTGGCAACATATTACACCACAATATATAACTTAAAGAAAGATCCATCGGTACACCAATCTACCCCTGATTCTATTCGCACATTTTTAGACTCAGTGGACTTACCTCAATTAACTAGACAGCAAAATAAATCACTAGACAGTCCTTTTTATGGAAGAAGAGGTTTGCAAAGCTATTCTCTCTTTACCTAAACACAAGGCCCTGGGACCTAATGGACTTTCCAACTACTACTATCCTGCCTGCAACTACATCTCATGCCCCAACTCATCAACCTTTTTAATTTTATCAAATCCTTAGGTTCAGTGCCTCAGGAAATGCTAAAGGCCCAAATTGTCACCTTGCCCAAGCCTGGCAAACCCCCAACCGAATGCGCGAACCTAAGACCAATATCTCTACTGAATGCAGACATTAAACTTTACGTCAAACTGCTAGCAAATCATTTAAAACCCCTACTGCAGGACTTGGTGTCTGCATAAAAAGCAGGTTTTGTCCCAGGGAGACAAGCAGGGGATAACTCTAGATATGTCACTAACTTAATAGACTGGGCGAACTCCCAGAGCCAACAGTGGGTAGTAGTACCGCTCGAGGCGGAAAAGGCATTCAATCGTCTTAGTTGGGACTACATGCCAGCCACACTGATAAAGATAGGCATCTCTCCTGCTTTCCTCAGGAGCATTATGGCGCTATACTTTAACCCAAAAGCTAGAGTTTTCAGCTCTGGTATCTTATCCGACTCATTTACAATATTGAACGGCACCTGCCAGGGATGCCCCCCACTCTACACTCTTTTTCATTCTATGTTTAGAACCACTGGTTCGCAGTATTGAAGGCCACCCTGGCATCTCGGGACTCCCTACACCTGCAGGGGAATAAAAGTTGAAATTATTCACGGACGATATCCTACTTTTCCTCTCACGCCCTGACCGCTCCATCACAACTCTACTACAGCTCTAAGGACACATGTTTTACTATAAAAATAACTTCAAAAAATCGCAGATGCTGCCTATTGGTCTCCCTAAGAGCACAATCCAAACCCTAAAAGATACATTCCCCTGACTGGTGGAGAACATCCCTAAAATACTTTTAGTTAATTTAACATAATCCAGTACCCAACCTCACTAGGGAAAACCACACAGCACTCATACACAAAGTTAAGAAACAAGCTTGAAAACAAGAGGTGCGGATTTGAAATCTCCTGCCTTGGGCGCATTCATGCTGGCAAAATGATGCTGCTACCACATGTACTGTACCTTTTCCGTATATTACCAATAGCACTATCCAACAAATTACTGTTACAATTATAAGCTGTCTCCAATTCATACATTTGGAAGAAAAAAAAACGAAACAGGATTGCGAGTCATTTGATGTGACTTCCCTCAAATAAGGATGGACTAAGTATACCAAATATTAAAACATACGATAAGGCCTCAATGCTAGCACAAGGTATAGATGTTATGTCCCACTCCAGACCACCGCTTTGGCTATTTCTGTAAAATAAATCAAATAAAAGAACTGTGTGTAGACAGTTTTCACAAATGTGAAAAGACGACACACAGAGGTCAGAGGTGGTGATACCAGCTCCACCGAAGGGCATACCCCGACATTTATTAAGAAAAAAACAATAAACAAATAATAGAGTCTCTACTAGGTATGGGACTCTAAACCTGGTTTTAATACATAAGTTCAGGGAAAGTAAGAAAGATGCAAATAGTGACTCATCGGAAAATAAGCTCGGAGGATAGCCCAAATCGTCGGTTACATATAACCCCAAAAAGTGCCAACAAAGGAAAATAATAAATGCTTTATTGGTATATATAAATAAAAGGCACTATACATGAGAGACGATTACTTGGTGGCAAGGGGTATATAAATCATCTGGAGGTCTTTGTGATGCAGCACAAACCTTTCAACTACTATATATGTACAGGTTAGTAAGCGCTAAACTCACTGAAGGGAGAGACAAATAGGGAGAAAATTCAGAAAATAATTAATTGAAAGCTAACTGGGCTCATCCAAAGGTAAACTAATCAGCTAACCAGTAGGAAGGTCTGTAAGTGATGCACATTAGCTAACTATTGAAAATAGCCGGGACAGCAATCCTTATAAACTAGGAGTCTGTATCTAGAATCTAACAATAGCTGAATATGCCCAGAAGTCCTTGAAGAGCCCCTAGTAACAATTAATGAGGTTCTCAGCAATCAACAAATCACGTTGGATATAGCAAATAAGCTAAAAATCAGTGAACAAAGAAGAGATGCTGTACTGTTAAAACCTGTGGCTCCCAAAAGCAGACACCTTTAAGTGTTTTCTATGCTTTCCTTATGTTATAACATGAGCATCGGGTGGGGACCCTAGTTAATTAAATTGGGACCTAATGTCTCCCCTGGTCCCCACCCTTGAGCGGTGGGTGGGGACCCTAAATCAATAAATAAAAAGACCCTACCTAACCCCCTCACCCTAATTACAGTATGGGTGGGACAATAAACTAACCCATTAAAATAAAATGTAATACTTACCATTATATGTCTTCTTTCTTCTTTTCTTTTCTTTCTTCAGCCCCAAAAAAGGCCAAATAAAAATCCATAACACCTGTCGCAACTGTTAAAACAAAAAATAAAAAAACAGAGCGCCAAAACAAATATGCCGAAAAAAAAATCCTGACATTAAAAAAATAATTTTTACCTAGGGAGAATATGGCGCAGAATGAGCTCCGCAGGGCGGAGAAAGGCTTTTAACCCCTTAAGGGCACATGACGTGTGTGACATGTCATGATTCCATTTGATTCCAGAAGTTTGGTCCTTAAGGGGTTAAAGCCTTTTTTGAAAGCAACCATTCAGAGTATTATGACTCAAATTACACAGCATGGGAAAATTCCAAAGAACATACAGCCAGTCAGCCAGACGAGGTCGCACCAGAAGTGCCCAACAGAGGATTTGAACCTGGGTGCTTTATGGTTCTAAGCCTGTGTTCCTGCCTCTGAGCCACTTCAGTTCTTGTTTTAGCCCGAAGCTTTTCCTTGCCATGTCTCCAGCACTGGGAGTTGGACTTCACCTGTGACTGGTCCTGTCAATCATGGTCCACCTGTAGATTATCACTGATTAGCTAGGTATAAGACACTGCCTCTCCCTGAGGGCAGTATCAGTTCATTGACTCTGGTTCCTGTGTTTGTGTTCGTGATCCAGTGTTGTCCAGTTGGCTCCTGACCTTGGCTTATTCTTATCATGTGTCCTGACCTCTGACATACTCTGACTTTGGCTTACCCTGGTTTATCTTGACTTCTGGCACCCTCTGACTTTTGGCTTATCCTCGACGATTCTCCTGTTGGTGTCATTGCCTGTACTGCAACTTGGAGGAATATCCTGCACAGCCCCCATGCACAGACTCAAAGGCCAGGTGGTTCCTTATCTGGTCACATTGGTCTGTGTTTATGTACAAGGGTGAGTGTAAATCTCTGCCTAATGGACTGCACATCAGGTAAGACCCTGACACCTGACAGAGCACTCTGACTGGTTGGCTTGGAATCAACCAGAGTACTCTAAGTTAAACTGCAGGGTGTGGTAAGGCTTTATAAGCCTTTCCCCGACCTGCAGAGCTCATTCTGCACCATGCCCTCGCTGGGTGGAGAAGGATTATTTTTCTCTAGAGTCGGGATTTATTTTTTTTCTCCATATTTATTTTTTTGTGTTCGGGTTTTCTTTTATATTAACATTTGCGACAGGTATTTTTATTTGGCCTTTTTGGGGGCTGAAGAAAGAAAAGAAGAAAAAAATACATCTAATAGTAAGTATGACATTTTATTTTACAGGGTTAGTTTATTGCCCCCCTCCTCACTATCATTAGGTTGAGGAGAGTAGGTAGGGTATTTTAATTGGGGGGGAGTGACTAGGGGCTTGGGGACCTGCAATCACTTTATTATTTGTGGCCCCCATCCGCTGGTCATGGATGGGGACCTAAGGGGACATTTGGCCCCACCATTATTTATTAAGGGTTCCCCCCGCCGCTCATGGGTGGGGAACAGGGGGGACATTAGGTCTCCCCTTTAATTAATTAGGGTCTTCACCCGCCGCTCATGGGTGGGGACCTGGAGAGAACATAAGGACCCCCTCATTATTTATTTCATTACGGTCCCCACCTGCCACTCATGGGTGGGGACTTAGAGGGGAAATTAGTAGATCCCCATCATTATTTATTTATTTAGGGTCCCCACCCTCTGCTCATGGGTGAGGACCTGGGGGGACTCTAGGTCTCCCCATTTATATTACTAGCCCCCACCCAACCCAAGGGTGGGGGTGCGGGGAGGGCACTATGTGCCCATGGGGGACCCCCCTTATTGCACTAGTGACTGGGCAGCTATTAGTTTTAAATTTGTTTAGGCAACATAGTTTTACATTTGTTTAGGCAACATGCCTAAGATTTAACCTCCCTTTTATTAATATGGGGATCATAGTGACCCCAATAGGTTTTAGTGAGGGCTTGGGGGGTAGGAATGATTTATTACAAACAGAGGCGGCTCTAGACTTTTTGAGGCCTTAGGCGAAAATCAAACATGAGGCCCCCCCCCCACGTGCGCTAAAAATAAAAATAATAAGCAGGCGATATTAAAATTAACTGTATAAATTGCATATTTTAAGGCAAACATTAATAAACCTCATAATCTCACTATTCACAAACTTATTTTTGTTATTAAATTATTCTACAAAATACCTATACACAAACATTGGGTATATATAAAAGGTTTGTGGCTGACTACTTAGTTATTCTTGTTGATGTCTCCTAAAACTGAAATAAAGTTGTCAACAGAGTATTAAAAGAACACTACAGTATCAGGAACACAAATGTGTTTTCCTGACCCAATTGTGTTTAACTATGTAATGTAGTAAAAACTTACCTAATTTCTAGAGCTGCACAAGTCCGCCAGCGCCGGATCCGCCCAATTGGCTAACACAATCTAAACTGATGATCTCAGTCAATCACAATGCTTTCCAATTGGATTGGCTAAGATCTTCAATTTTGATGTCAGCCAAGGAGTCAAGTCAGGGGCGACTGCCATGGTTAATTATCATCTCCTAATAGAGCGTGCAGGTGCTGAACGTCAGTGCAGCACTAACCCAGAAAGTACCTGTACTGGCAGACTAAGGAGAAGTCATTGGAGGTGCTCCTCGGTTGTAATGTAAACACTGCCATTTCTCTGAAAAGGCAGTGTTTACATGAAAATGCCTGCAGGGATGGACAATATTCACCAGAAATAAATCACATTAAACATGTTTTGTGCAAGAAATTTTTGTAATGTGCCACGTCCATTTTTTTTACAAACATGTAAAAACAAGAAAAAACAGCAGTTTACTCATTAGTGCATGGACAATGATGGGCACAAAGTACAATATTTTTCAAGTAATATCAAATAAAGAACTGTTTCTTCTTTTTAACAAGAACAAACAATAACTTAAATATTAAAACACAAAACAAAATCATGTTTTTTTTTATATCTATGAGATATTAAAAATAATGAAAAAGACAATAAATGATTGCACTATTCTGTCCTAGAAACTTCTAACAGGTTATTTATGATCAAACTAACGCGAATTGCTGTCGCCCTACTTTAAAGTTAAGGATCCTATCATTTCAGCTGCAGCGAACAATACCTTAGTCATTATTAAATCTCTTTTAATGCCGAATCGGAGGAACACTGTTCACCATAAAAAACATAATCGAAATGGAGTTATTATGGTTCAAGGACGGTGCCAGAATGGTTTAACTTCAAAAGGTTACCACCAGTGCCGAATCTCTATTTCCCCAAGCAACACCTGGCTGCTGAATCAAGTTTCAAGAGTGCCACTAATTGGCTAGAGGTAAGCTGACACTGGTATCTCCCAGGAGCAACAGACTGGTTAAGAGCATCTGCTGACCACAGTAGCAAATCAGCAGCACCCGCGTTTCCTGAAACTCAATTTCAGCAGCCGGATGCTGTTGGGGGATTTGGAGATCCAGTGCTGGAGGCAACCACTGAGGTTACACCGTTCAAGAACAGCTTAACACCTTCATGTTAGAAAGCAACTAGGGGCATACTGGCACCATAACAACTTCATTTTCATTAAGTTGCTATGGTGACCGTAGTGTTCCTTTAACAAAATATGTATTTGAAGTACTGTATTCATGTAAAGTAAAACCCCTCACTGTCCACTTATATAACAAACCAAATCATTTCTAATCTGAGATTATACGCCTAACAGAAGATGCTCAAAATCTCAAAATACTGAAACCATACAACTTAAGCAACTTTGAAAAACACTCCCTACAAAGCTTCATAACACACACACACACACACACAAACACACATATATATATATATATATTTATATTATTATTTTTAATCACTATCAAACAAATAAACCTGAATTGCAGGCCAAATTGATGGAGCCATGTGTTAAAGTAAACGGCTTTTATCAATTTAGATGAAATTCGTGTGAATAACCCTGTAAGTTTCAAGAGAAAAATTAACAATACCTCAGTCATTATCAGGGGCATTGCTTGATATTTTATTAAACCAGTAAGCAAACAAAATAAAATGAGAAGCTTTCAGAAGTATGAATTAAACGTTTATAAACATAATATAAACTAAGTCAGAATGCATTTTTAGTGCTTCTCCCCCTTTTCCACACCCATCTCAGACCAGTCCACTAATGAAAGAAACAGGGCATCATTGTGCAACCGGGCATCATTGTTGCTCTCCTTCTTTCCCTTCCCCTTTAATTTATTTTCCTTTGCTCTCCTTCTTCCCTTCCCCGTTAATTTATTTTCCTTTGCTCTCCTTCTTCCCTTCTCCTTTAATTTATTTTCCTTTGCTCTCCTTCTCCTTTAATTTATTTTCCTTTGCTCTCCTTCTTCCCTTCTCCTTTAATTTATTTTCCTTTGCTCTCCTTCTTTCCCTTCCCCTTTAATTTATTTTCCTTTGCTCTCCTTCTTTCCCTTCCCCTTTAATTTATTTTCCTTTGCTCTCCTTCTTCCCTTCTCCTTTAATTTATTTTCCTTTGCTCTCCTTCTTTCCCTTCCCCTTTAATTTATTTTCCTTTGCTCTCCTTCTTTCCCTTCCCCTTTAATTTATTTTCCTTTGCTCTCCTTCTTTCCCTTCCCCTTTAATTTATTTTCCTTTGCTCTCCTTCTTCTCTTCCCTTCCCCTTTAATTTATTTTCCTTTGCTCTCCTTCTTCCCTTCTCCTTTAATTTATTTTCCTTTCCTCTCCTTCTTTCCCTTCCCCTTTAATTTATTTTCCTTTGCTCTCCTTCTTCCCTTCCTCTTTAATTTATTTTCCTTTGCTCTCCTTCTTCCCTTCCCCTTTAATTTATTTTCCTTTGCTCTCCTTCTTTCCCTTCCCCTTTAATTTATTTTCCTTTGCTCTCCTTCTTCCCTTCTCCTTTAATTTATTTTCCTTTGCTCTCCTTCTTTCCCTTCCCCTTTAATTTATTTTCCTTTGCTCTCCTTCTTCCCTTCCCCTTTAATTTATTTTCCTTTGCTCTCCTTCTTCCCTTCCCCTTTAATTTATTTTCCTTTGCTCTCCTTCTTTCCCTTCCCCTTTAATTTATTTTCCTTTGCTCTCCTTCTTTCCCTTCCCCTTTAATTTATTGTACTTTGCTCTCCTTCCCTTCTCCTTTAATTTATTTCCCTTTGCTCTCCTTCTTCCCTTCCCCTTTAAATTATTTCCCTTTGCTCTCCTTCTTCCCTTCCCCTTTAAATTATTTCCCTTTGCTCTCCTTCTTCCCTTCCCCTTTAATTTATTTTCCTTTGCTCTCCTTCTTTCCCTTCCCCTTTAATTTATTTTCCTTTGCTCTCCTTCTTTCCCTTCCCCTTTAATTTATTTTCCTTTGCTCTCCTTCTTCTCTTCCCTTCCCCTTTAATTTATTTTCCTTTGCTCTCCTTCTTCCCTTCCCCTTTAATTTATTTTCCTTTCCTCTCCTTCTTTCCCTTCCCCTTTAATTTATTTTCCTTTGCTCTCCTTCTTCCCTTCCCCTTTAATTTATTTTCCTTTGCTCTCCTTCTTCCCGTCTCCTTTAATTTATTTTCCTTTGCTCTCCTTCTTCCCGTCTCCTTTAATTTATTTTCCTTTGCTCTCCTTCTTCCCTTCCCCTTTAATTTATTTTCCTTTGCTCTCCTTCTTCCCTTGCCATTTAATTTATTTTCCTTTGCTCTCCTTCTTCCCTTCCCCTTTAATTTATTTTATTTTGCTCTCCTTCTTCCCTTCTCCTTTAATTTATTTTCCTTTGCTCTCCTTCAATTTATTTTTCTTTGCTCTCCTTCTCCTTTAATTTATTTTCCTTTGCTCTCATTCTTTCCCTTCCCCTTTAATTTATTTTCCTTTGCTCTCCTTCTTCCCTTCCCCTTTAATTTATTTTCTTTTGCTCTCCTTCTTCCCTTCCCCTTTAATTTATTTTTCTTTGCTCTCCTTCTTCCCTTCTCCTTTAATTTATTTTCCTTTGCTCTCCTTCTCCTTTAATTTATTTTCCTTTGCTCTCCTTCTCCTTTCATTTATTTTCATTTGCTCTCCTTCTTCCCTTCTCCTTTAATTTATTTTCCTTTGCTCTCCTTCTTTCCTTCTCCTTTAATTTATTTTCCTTTGCTCTCCTTCTTCCCTTCCCCTTTAATTTATTTTACTTTGCTCTCCTTCTTCCCTTCCCCTTTAATTTATTTTCCTTTGCTCTCCTTCTTCCCTTCTCCTTTAATTTATTTTCCTTTGCTCTCCTTCTTTCCCTTCCCCTTTAATTTATTTTCCTTTGCTCTCCTTCTTCCCTTCCCCTTTAATTTATTTTCCTTTGCTCTCCTTCTTCCCGTCTCCTTTAATTTATTTTCCTTTGTTCTCCTTCCCCTTTAATTTATTTCCCTTTGCTCTCCTTCTTCCCTTCCCCTTTAATTTATTTCACTTTGCTCTCCTTCTTTCCCTTCCCCTTTAATTTATTTCCCTTTGCTCTCCTTCTTCCCTTCTCCTTTAGTTTATTTTTCTTTGCTCTCCTTACCTTTTTCTTTCTTTTCCTCTGCTCTCCTGAGTCCTTCCGTTCAGTTATCTCCGTTTTCTCTCTTCTCCTCTGCTCTCTTTTCTTCTTCAGCAGCAGCTACTCTTCTTGGTACCGCATGCGGGGGATGCAGGGAGGGGTTACGTCATGACGTTGCGACGTTGCGACGTCGTGACGTCATCAATATCGGCATCGCTGATTGGCCAATTACCAGCTAGTGTGCAGGAGGAGTGAAGCGGACTCACTCCTGCATGGGAAACCCTTGTGAAAGGTTCTCATCTGCTAATATCACCGGCGCTGCGGCAATCTTGATGCGGCCGCCGGCCGACATTAAAGTATTTAAATAATATTTATTTTATTTTTTTTCTGGGAAAGAACGCCCTGCAGCAGCTCTCTAATTAGGCGGTTTAGGCGGCCGCGAGGCCCCTTCTAGCGTGAGGCCTTAGGCGGCCGCCTAAACCGCCTAATTAGAGAGCCGCCTCTGATTACAAAGATTGAACTAGTAGCGCTCCCGGCTCCCTCCTTATTTCTACGTGCTTTGGGGGTTAATTTCCCTGCAGCACGGAGTCTATTAAATGAAAGAAATTACACGAAAAGGCAATGCATTCGACATTTGCCCTTTCGTTTTGTTTATATTTCGTATATATTGCTTTCGTTTACGTTTTAGTAAACAAATATGAAAAAAAGCAGAATTTTCTGACTAAATCATATTCATACAAAAACGAAAGCACATTAAATAAAAAAAAATAAAAAAAAATCAGTGGAATCTTTACATTTCATTCCGCTCATTCACAGCACTGATTAAGTATTTTATATAACACAAATAACCAATGATGTTATATTTAATCTCTTTTACACTCACATATAAGAAATGTGGATGTAATTTACATCTTACCATGCTATTGCTTTTAATGATTGTTACAGAAGATACGTTTTTCTTTTTATAATATTTTACATTTTAATTGATTGTATGAATATATATTACTGTGTCAAATCAGATATTACTTTACATTTATGACCAAGTAACATGGCAAAATGTAAAACTATACTAAAAAGTTTCCTAGTATATTCCTTGTTAGTCTTAGTTATTGTAGGAATAAATCTATACACTATAATCTATCCACAAATATGAAAACTCCCCATAAATGCATATGTTCACTAAATTCAGATTTCTATTAGTAATCTTCTGTTGTGATACAGCAAAATATAACTGAAGATATTACACATAATTTCCTTAAATTGTTTGTGAAAACAGAATAATAGCAGAGGGCATACAAGCAAACATGCAAAGAGGAAATCAATGATTATCCACTTAACATATCAACATAGTTTTGAAAACTTTAGGGACAAACTAAAATGAACATGCCCCCAAAAAAAGAAAATATACATTAAACATACTTCACGCATTACTTAAACAAACTTAAATATGTTTTAGCATACTAGCACTTTCTTTCAATTGACAGTAGTCTAAAATTGTATTTTACCAATGATAATTGTGTGCTTACCTTTTAAAAAATGAACTGTTCTTTAACCTGAAAAACACAGTCATGTCATTTATTTAAAAAATACCAATACTCAACCAAACATTACAAGACCAATAACTTATTGAAGTGCAACAAATTAAAACAGCATTTTTTGTGAATCATTTCCATTTTAATAAATAAAATTCAGTAGATTCCCTACCGTTTAGAACACTTTTGACTGGCATTTATTTCTGATCCTGTAGTGTTCATCATTTTGTGCAAGCCAAGGATGTTAATGAAAAATATATGGATTCATGTCAGTTTTACATTGACGTTAACATAGATCAGAATTATGTTCACTGCTGGTAAAAACCATATTATTCACAGGCTAGCAGTAAAATCCAGATTTTCATAGAAACGATTTCTTAGTACAATTTCTTAGTACACTCTAACCATAAATTATACCCTTTTAGCACTATTAAAATAGACCTATTAATAGAAAACAGATACTAGAATATATAGACTAATTAAAACAAAACAAATATAAAGAATATGTGACAGATAAGTAAACCTAACTGAAGGGTGATTCTAGTCACCAGACCTGGTATATATTTAGAGACACATCAAGGTGGCAATGTTATGTGACATACTGTAATGTTTCAGTTATATAACATGCACATTACATGATGTCAAGCAGTGTTGCAGTCATATTACTTTTGAATTCAAGAGGGAGATATAGTAAAATGAGAAGATTGTGATTTGTATACTCTACTCAACTGTTCCATCTGTTACTCTATATCTAGCTAGGAAGCAGTGAGTTGTACCTAAGCCTCTTAGTACAGGTCACTGGCAAACTAATGTGAAAGTTAATAGAGTTTCTTTTTTTGTCTCCTTAATAGCCCAGTGTAACTACTTAACACCATGGGATTTAATCACCAAATTTTGGAAACCAACCATAGAACTCCGGCTAAATTTCAAAGCATAGGAAAGTCTTTATAAAGCTGTTTTCCACTTTGAAGCAAGCTTCCATTGGAGATTGGATTATTTTTGGTGATAAGGTTTTTATTGAGAGCAAAAAATGGGGCACAAGAGAATACTGAGAAAAGGCAGCAGCTAAAATAGCCTGCCCTTCGGTGGATCCCCGCTCAGTTCTCAAGCTGGTTTTAGCTCATCTTGTGCCATTACAGAGAGAACATCTCTGAAACATATTACCCTTTAAACTTATGGAGAGCAAAAAATAGGGTGCAAGAAAAGGGTAATCCAGACGTGGACCCCTTGCTCACGGTGCCTAGAGAGATATCAGCTATGCCTCACTGATGATGCCTAACAAGGTTGAAACGATCGTCTGGGGTTGCTGTATCTCTCGTGCAGAGGGAACTTGCTGGCATTTTGGATCTGGACTACCCATATGGGTGGGACCAGTCTGATATGCTTCAGATATGTTCTCTCTAATGGCACAAGATGAGCTAAAACCAGCTTGAGTTCTGACCCGGGACCCACCAAAGGGCAGGCTATTTCAGCTACTGTCCATCCTCCGTGCACTCTTGCGGCTTGTTTTTTTTGCTCTCCATAAGGTTTTTATTGGTTTGGGTCTTTTTTATTTATATATCAAGTCTTATAGTCTATAATAATGCCTTTTTCCTTTCACTTTTTTAGGGCTTGGGGAAAGTATACTCCAAAATACTTTAATTGATAAGTGTTATATATATTTAGCTATTAGTATTGTGAAGAGGTACCCTTTACCATCCAAGTATGACTAATAAATTTAAGGAGGGTGGGTCTGCCATCCCTTATTGTAGTTATACTCCACACTCAATGCCCATGGCTGGAGGGTTAATTGGGTGGCTGTGGAAGATGTTATTTATTTAGGCGTCCTCCACCTTTATTTATATTTTTATTTACTATGTTTGTGCATTTATTTCAATAAAAGCACTTTATATTTATACTTACCTTGGAGAGGACATTGGACTATTTACAACCTCCTGGCAGTGTAAAGAAGGTAGTGGGAACCCACATCCCACAACGCTGGAACATTGAGCCTCACTTATAGGCTCCCATTTTGTGAGTGATATTCCACCTATATCTTGCACTTGCTAAACTGCACAGACAATATTGCACTATTATGTGTTTTATCTCTAGGATTTTAACCCCTTAACACCGCAGCCAAATGTACAAGTTGTGAACGAAACAAAACGTAAACAAAACCTGGCATTTGCGCTATATGTCTGTCCAACCGTAATTCACCTCTTTCATATTAAATGCACCCCCCCTTATTATATATCATTTTATTCAGGGGAAACAGGGCTTTCATTTAATATCAAATATTTAGCTATGAAACATAATTTAATATGAAAAAAATGGGAGAAAATAAGATTTTTTTTTTATTTTTTTCGTTCTACATGACATTTTAACTGTCAATGTCATAATACTGTTTGCTTTTACTGCAATAAAATACACATATTTGTATTCAGCAAAGTCTCACGTGTAAAACAGTACCCCCTATGTACAGGTTTTATGGTGTTTTGGGAAGTTACAGGGTCAAATATAGCGTGTTACATTTGAAATTGAAATTCGCCAGATTGGTTACGTTGCCTTTGAGACTGTATAGTAGCCCAGGAAATAAATTTACACCCATAATGGCATGCCATTTGCAATAGTAGAAGACCCAAGGTATTGCAAATAAGCGATGTCCAGTCTTTTTTAGTAGCCATTTGGTCACAAACACTGGCCAAAGTTAGCGTTCATATTTGTTTGTGTGTGAAAAATGCAAAAAACGCCAATTTTGGCCAGTGTTTGTGACTAAGTGGCTACTAAAAAAGACTGGACATACCCCATTTGCAATACCTTTGGTTGTCTACTATTGCAAATGGTATGCCATCAAAGGGGTAATTTTCATTCTTGGGCTACCATAGGGTCATAAAGGCAACGTAAGCAATCTGGCAAATTTTAATGTGAAAAAAATTAAACACAAGCCTTATATTTGACGCTGTAATTTTTGAAAACACCATAAAACCTGTACATGAGGGGTACTGTTGTACTCAGGAGACTTCGCTGAACACAAATATTTGTGTTTCAAAACAGTAAAAAGTATTGCAGCAATAATATTGTCCCTGTAAGTGCTGTTTGTGCGTGAAAAATGCAAAAAACGTCACTTTTACTGGCAATATCATGGTTGTAATACATTTTACTGTTTTGAAACACTAATATTTGTGTTCAGCGAAGTCTCCCGAGTAAAACAGTACCCCCCATGTACAGGTTTTATGGTGTCTTGGAAAGTTATAGGGTTAAATATAGTGCTAGCAAATTAAATTCCCTTTACTTTCGGCATGGGTGGTCAGGCAGGTCCCGCTAATTGTAATTAATTAGGATACCTAATTATGTAAAATTATTACATAAATATATGTGTAGAATTAATATATGTGTATATATATACATATGTGTGTATATATATACGTATATATATATATATATATATATATATATTTCTTTTAATATTTTTATTTATATATAGGTATATATATATAGTGATATATACGTATATATTTATGTATATAGATATATATATTTTGTTCTACGTGTATTTTGATATAAATATATATATATATATATTAATATCACAATACAGTTAGAACGAAATAAAACACATCTATATATTTTTTAATATTTTATTTTTAATTATTTTTTTTATTTTATTTTTTTACGTATTTACATATTTATTTTTTTTATATTATTTATAAATATATATATAACAATAATTATATATATATTTAATCAGTATCAGTCTACGTGTAATTTGATATTAATATATATATAATTATATATATATATATATATATATATATATATATATATATATAAATATTAAAATACACCTAGACGGTGTATGTGTGTGTATGTATATGTGTATATATATATACTTAGATTATATATATATATATATGATCTAAGTATAATTTTTTTTTTTTTACACTTAACATTTATTTGATTTGATTTCAGCCAGCAGGGGGACCAACTGTCATTACAGTTGGTCCCCCTGCTGGCATTGCTGCAGCCAGCTATACCGGCCATGTGATTGTGAGGTCCTCGCAAGGACCTCACTCTCACATGACCGGGAGGGACCGGAGGAGGAAGATGTGCCGCGGGGGGGCTCCCTGGGAGTCCCCCCAACCGCTATCGCCGGCGTGGGACCGCCGGCGACCGGGTAAGTTACTAAAAACCGGAGGGCGTACTATTACGCCCTGCGGCGTTTAGAGCCGCTTTAAAAAGGACGTAATAGTACGCCCTCCGGTCTTAAGGGGTTAACCAAACCACTTGTTACAATAAGAAGATACTCCACCTTATACTTTATGTAAGTCCTCCACCTCATGCCCATGAGTGATGGTAAGAAGGTGAAACATTCACATTTCCACATCCTCTTTTAATAATTGAGGGCCCCCACACTAAAGTCCATGGGTGGGGCCATTGTGTCTACTTGCATGTTACCATTCTATTGTATTCATGCCCACAGCCCCTGAGTGGGGGCTGGAGGTGCATAAATGGTTGGGAGGTGGTATTTTTTGCTCCCGTTTTATAGCTATTGCTCTCCCATTCAATGCTCATGGGAGGTGGCAACGGAATGTGAACAATGACATATCCACCCCCATTATTATTTTAAAATAACCAGGGAATTAAGTGTGAGCTCGCAGATAAAATATATATAATGCAACAGCAGCAACAAGGATCCCAACCATGTTATGTTAAAGGAAAAAGTAGAAAACAAAATAGTGAAACCATGCCTAATATCCAACTATATACAAGCCCATGTTACAAAACATGCTAATCTTGAATTTGCCTATTCAATATATTTAAGATTTGAGTGAATTGTGACAGGGAATTTTAGTTACATTAAAATATAGGGGTTGATACATAGACACTACTAAAGTCATCTGGACTCATACGGAGAGTGGGACATTTGCTCTGTTTGGTTTATCTCTTGACTTTGTCATTAATTTGGAGTTTTAAAGAGTTTGTATGTCAGGTGATTTTATTACTATATTTTGTCATAGGACTTTCTTTTACACACAGAGAAACACACACTTTTCACATTTTTTTCATTGTGTATTCAAATATTACACTAGCCACTGGGTTGGGTTGCACATAGATTTCTTTGTGTTTTTCACAGTTTTTCTACATATTTCATATATTTTTTTCTCATATATTTTTTCCACATATTTCCATACAGCAAAGTCTTTCTTTACATTCCTTATCTCCCTTTCAGCTCTTTTCTTGCTCTTTTGTTTTCTTTAGTCTCAATATTCATTTTTCTTTTCTTGTTCTTCCCTATCTTCCTTTTTTTCCCGACATTCCTTCTTTTTGTATTTTCACATTAAATCATTTTTTTTAGTACTTTCCTTCATATCATCCACTCTGACACATTCTTTAACACATTTCCATTCATCTGCCTAGATTGATAATATTCTGGGTATTGCTAGACTAGCCTGCACAATTTCCCCTCGCTGGTACTTTGTTGTGCTCATATATCTCAGCTCTCAATTATGTCTTCAAGTTTGCTCTTATTTACTCCTCCTTTACTATCTTTTAACAACACGTTTTTACACACTATCTCTGCACCATGTCACTATGGCAATGAGGCTCTTTCCAGTTAGGGACATCCCGCCGCCGGGCGCATGGCGTCATTTTGAACACGTTACTGAGCACATTGGGATCGACTGATCGCTGTGTGGTACTGGGTCTCGTGCACTTTGTACACTCTGTAAGCTTATTTTCTTAATTTTATGGGTTATATATACACCATATTAATGTATGTACAGATCTTGATAAAGACCTTATACCAGTTGAAATGTTGATTTTTGTTTTTTTCACATGCGAATTTGAATACACTTCATTAAATTAATGAAAATCCATCAAGTGCTCTCACCTTTTCCTTTGGATTATATACACAGTGCAGTGCAGCACCATGGTTTGCATAGGTTTTTAACATTTATTTTGAGCAGAGTGCCAGATCATGTGTTGTGTGTAATGTGTAATATATATATATATATATATATATATATATATATATATTTTATATCACACACTACAGACAACATATAGTGTAAAGGAAAAATAGTGCAGAAACATATTGAATATATAAATGTATACACTTTTTCTCACATCCTGAAATAAAAATATAGGCGCAATGAATGGTGGAATCACTCTGCCGACGACTCATTTGATGTCCCACTCCAAAGTGTCATACACTCAGTGGTCGGTGAACTGTGGTCTTTCATGCAGGACAACTTTGTTTTTTTCATATTTTTAATTTTTTTTTATCTATTTGCGTAACCTGAGGGAGAGTGGATTGAAGTATTTCCTGACATTTGGATGCTGTAAAACTGCTGTAAAATGCAACACCAACTCTGGTTTTGAGATAATGGTAAAAGGGTTGGGGTGCAACCATCCATATGTGGTGGAATTGTCCCTTTTTCTTTACCTTTAGGTCAAAAAATGTTGCCCTACTGAATGAGGTTACCCTTACATCACAAGATCTGCACTGCCGCCAGATTGTGTGAAATCATCTTCTCATCCATTTTATGCACTGTTGACTGAGAAAGTTTGTTTATGAAATAAAAGATTTACCGTTGAGGTGCATAATATTGCAGGTTTGCATGTATGCAGTATGGCACCTATTGCAACCTTGAGTCTCATGTTATTCCTCAGATAATTGTTTCCTGGACAAACTTTCCTGAAACCACCTTGTTTGGGTTCAACCACCATATGTTTCATATCCAAATAACCTTGCATTTCATTGAGGCTGCTGTCACCCAATGAATCTTGATCACCACGGCTTCTGGCTTCTACAGTCACTAGATTACCAGAGAGCATTGGAGTCCAGCAGGAGCCTAGATAAGCTGGCAAACCGATGCTAACAAGGCCAGGGTACTCCTGGCATCATACCCACTACCAACATCTCTCTATCCAGTTTACCAAATTAACTTTTTAACATTTATTTTTCTTATTTCCCTTATCTTAAAAAAACAACACACAACTATCAAGTATTTTAGGTAATGTTTTAATACCCCTCATAAACTTTATTAAATGTATCTGTTATAAATCATTTATTTGAGGCCACTTGTCTCCTACTTAATTATCTGATGAACTTAATCTATTAGGCAAGTTCTGTTTGTTGTCCTATATTTACCATTTTAAAAAAATAAAGCAGAACTAAAGTACGACATATAAGATATATGTATACATCATTTCTAAGTGCAGTTGTCCGGCTAGTATATTTGTTTATTTGTGCTTGAGAGCCTTTCAGTTATATAAAGTAAGAAGAAATGTAAATGCACACATTTTGTATTTTTGGAATATGTATATTCAATATATTTATACATATTTCCATATACAAAGAGACTTTCTAATATCAATTATTCTACACTGTTTGAAGAGACCAATGTGTTGGAAATCTGTCACATGCTGAATGGTTTGCACTATCTTTCAACTTCCATTCTGTTTGTCTGCAATGGAGGCAAGAGTCAGTAATAGTATAAGTATGCAAAGCATGTTTAATAAGAATTGCAAGAAAAGAAATCTTGCATAGCGGAAAAAAAAATTCCACTGATCTGTAAAAAAAGAAGTACTTGTGGTTTGTTATGTAAATGATTTTTGCAGTCAGCTAAAGAGAAATAAACTGGCAGAATAGTTTTAGAGAAAATTAAATTCAACTCAGGTAAAGAAAAAGAGATAAGCTGAATATTAAAAATTTCAGAGATACAGATTTTTTTTCCTTTTAAGGGTTTGTCTCTTTCAAATCTGTTAAACATTGTCATTATTGTAAGTACTTCAGATTTTTTCCAGTAGGCATGCTGTTTGTTGTAGGTAACCAAACTTATGCAAAAATTTCATATTTCATATAAATGTACCACAAAGGTTAGCGATACAAGGATCCATTTGGCATCTAATATTAGACTACACTGAAGATAAAATAGAGGAGAATTTTTCTGTCGCTCTGTTTTAGAGTATTATTTAAGAAGAACTCCATCAAGTGTTTACCCTATCTTGGTCCGAAGGATACATTAATATAATCTAAAATGATTGGTTTCTTCTGAACATTTGAAAGAATATGTTACATGATTTTCTCTTGAGTTATGGAGTCATATAGAATAACATAGAAACATAGAATGTGACAGCAGATAAGAACCATACATTCCCATCTAGTCTGCCCAATTTTTAAAATACTTTCATTAGTCCCTGGCCTTATCTTATAGTTAGAATAGCCTTATGTCTATCCCATGCATGCTTAAACTCCTTGACTATGTTAACCTCTACCACTTCAGCTAGAAGGCTATTCCATGCATCCACTACCCTCTCAGTAAAGTAATACTTCCTGATATTATTTTTACAAATTTGCCCATCTAATTTAAGACTATGCCCTCTTGTTGTGGTAGTTTTTATTCTTTTACATATAGTCTCCTCCTCTGCTGTGTTGATTCCCTTTATGTATTTACAGGTTTCTATCATATCCCCCCTGTCTCATCTTTCCTCCAAGCTATACATGTTAAGTTGCTTTAACCTTTCCTTGTAAGTTTTATCCATCAATCCATGAACCAGTTTAGTAGCCCTTCTCTGAACTCTCTCTAAAGTATCAATATCCTTGTGGAGATACGGTTTCCAGTACTGCGTACAATACTCCAAGTGAGGTCTCACCAGTGTTCTGTACAATGGCATGAGCACTTTCCTCTTTCTTCTGCTAATACCTCTCCCTATACAACCAAGCATTCTGCTAGCATTTCCTGCTGCTCTATTACATTGTCTGCCTACCTTTAAGTCATCAGAAATAATCACCCCTGAATCCTTTTCCTCAGATTTTGAGGTTAGGACTCTATCAAACTTTCTGTACTCTGCCCTTCGGTTTTTACGTCCAAGATGCATTATCTTGCACTTATCCACATTAAATGTCAGTTGCCACAACTCTGAACATTTTTCTAGTTAACCTAAATTATTTTCCATTTGGCTTATCCCTCCTGGAACATCAGCCCTGTTACATACATTATTGATGCAGAAAAGAACAAAAAAGGTTTAGTCATAGAAACATAGGTATAGAGTATTCCAGATCTAAACCTTTAGTGAGAGACTACCAGCTCTTACCTTTATCTCTATCTGTTACATATCTTAGTATCATCATCAAAAAGACATACTATACCATCAAGATCTTCTGCAATATCACTAATAAAAATATTAAAGAAATGTGTCCAAGTACCCTGAGGTACCCCACTGGTGACAAACCCATGCTTTGAATATGCTCCATTGACTACAACTCTCTGTTGCCTGTCACTCAGCCACTGCCTTACCCATTCAACAATATTGGAATCCAAACTTAAAGATTGCAGTTTATTGATGAGCCTTCTATGTGCAACAGTGTCAAAAGCCTTACTGAAATCAAGGTAGGCTACTGCACCACCCTGAACTTGTATTTTAGTTACCCATTCAAAAATATCAATAAGATTATTTGGCATGATCACCCTGAAATAAACCCATGTTGTCTCTATTCTTGAAATCAATGTGATTTTAGATGTTCAACATTCCATGTGGTTTCCATTACTTTCCCCACTACTGAAGTAAGGCTTACTGGCCTATAGTTGCCCGACTCCTCCCTATTACCTTTCTTGTGAATGGGCACAACATTCGCTAACTTCCAATCTTCTGGAACTACTCCTGTTAACAATGATTGGTTAAATAAATATGTTAATGGTTTTGCTAGTACACCACTAAGTTCTTTTAATAACTTTGAATGTATTCCATCAGGTCCTATTGACTTATTTGTCTTTACTTTTGACAGTTGAAATAGAACCTCTTCCTCTGTAAACTCAAATGTAACAAATTCATTATTTGTCCTTTTTCCTAGCTTATGCCCCTTTCCTTCATTTTCATCTGTAAATACTGAACAAAAATAGTAATTGAGGCAGTCAGCTAGACCTTTATCATCTTCTACATATCCTTCTTCTTTTGTTTTTAATCTAACTACCCCGGTAATCCTATTTTTACTTTCCTTTTTTCATTTATGTATCAAAAATGTTGTGTCCCCTTTTTTTACTCACTGTGCAATTTTCTCTTCTGTGTGTGATTTGGAAGCTCTTATAACTGGCTTAGTCTCTTTCTGCCTAATCTTATAGATCATTCTGTCTTCCTCACTCTGTTTTTTTATAATTAGTAAATGCTAAATTTTGTTTTTTACTATTTTGGCCACATCTGCGGAGTACCACAGTGATTTCTTGAACTTTTTTCTTTTACTGACAAGCCTAATGCAATTTTCTGTTCCCTTCAGCAGTGCAACATTTAAATAATCCCATTTCTCTTGAACTCAATTTAAATTGCTCCAATATGATAATGACTCCTTTACACATATTCTAATTTTAGAAAATTCTGTTTTTCTAAAGTCTAAAAGTTTGTTTTTGTGTGGTGTGACTCAGTCACTGATCACTGGATCTTAAACTTTCACCTACAGTAATATCTGATGCTAAATCTCAATTTGTTAAATCTAGTATGGCCTCTTTACAAGTTGGCTGATCAACGACTTGTTTTAGAGACAATCCCAGTAGGGAGTTTAGAATATGTGTGCTCCTGGCATAAGCAGCTATTTTGTTTTCCCAATCACATCAGGAAGATTAAATTCACCATGATGATAACTTCCCCCTTCATTGTCATTTTAGCTATTTCCTCAACTAGTAGATTATCTAACTCTTCTATTTATCCTGGGGGCCTATAAATCACACCTACACGAGTTACTGTGTGATTACCAAATTCTAACGTAACGGACTCTATGTTCGCCTCACTAACTTTTATTAGGTTAGATTTTATGCTATCCCTCACATACATGGCCACGCCTCCTCCTTTCTTGCCTTTTCTGTCTTTTCTATATAAAGAGTACCCTGGTATTGCTATGTCCCAGTCATTTTTCTCATTATACCATGTCTCAGTAACAGCGACTAAATCTACATTATCAGTTGCCATTATTGCCACAAGTTCATGGATCTTACGCCCTAAACTACTAGCATTTGTATACATGACTCTAAGCTTATCATTTTTTTTTTAACACACTTGCTACAGGCACCTTCTGTCCTTGTTTTGGGTGGCAATTGGAGTGATGTTTTATCACCGTTTTGCCCCCCCCCCCCTCTTAGTTTAAATTCATCATGGCAAAACCTCTGAACTGCTCACTGGGAACATTTGATACAAACCATATTTTTTGTACAGTTTATTTCCATTCCAAACAGAGCTACCATGAGAAATAAAGCCAAATCCTTGCTCCTGACACCACTCACCAAGCCACAAGTTAAAGTCCCTTATTACGAATCCGCCTGTCATTCTGAGTGCTATGCGCAGATAGAACTTCAGAGAATGACAGAAAGCAACCTGCCGGATATCATTGGCAAAAACACTAAAAACTTCCTTTACCTCTGAAACCTCATTGCAAGCCAAGTCATTTGTCCCTAGATGGACATGTACATCAAATTCCCCTTCCTGCTTTGCTCGCTTAAAAATATTACAAATATGTCTCCTGTCTCTGTGAGCAGTAGCTCCAGGAAGACATCTCACAAGACCACCATTGTCCATCTCCACACCTCTTATAATAGAATCCCCCAACAACAACTGCTTTCTATTAGGCCTCACCATAGTCTCCAAGCCTGTCTCCACAACACCACTACCCTCGGTGCCTGAGCCTGTCTCCACAACACCACTACCCCCAGTGCCTGAGCCTGTCTCCACAACACCACTACATCTGGTGCCTGAGCCTGTCTCAATAACACCATTACACTCTGAAAGTGCAAAAAATAAATTATGCAGAACAACAGATTGTGCAATATGCCTTTTATCCACAACTCTAAGTCTACCAGATCCTACAGTAATCCATCTGCCATTCCTAGTACGTCTCTGCAGCAGTGGCTTTGCAGCAGTTCCAGCCTGAGTTTGCTTACCAGATCATTTACAAATCTAATACATCAAAAATACAATCTCCTGCCGCATTATAGAGAACTATCTACAGATTAGACAGCATCCAAATCTCTAAAAAGTGGAATGTGAAACAAATGCATAACAACTATTACACTGATCTAAGTCTGCCATTTTAATGAGGTGAATAATTTAAAGCAAACAAATCTTATTTATTTTTTTGTCCTCCTGAATACCTCAGATTACCTCCAGTTTATCTCCAGAATATCTCCAATCACACACTTGGAAGCAGCACTCTTCAGATTATCTCCAATCACACACTTCGTAGCAACCAAGCTATATTAGTAACAAAACTAGTGTGGCTGGTTCTAGTAGTTCTGGTGTACCTAGTGTAACACACAGAGGAGAGGGAGTCAGACTAACACTAGATAGCTCAAACTGGAATAATAGGAATTCACTAAAACCTATATAGAAAAGTGGCAGAGGAAACACTCAAAAGAATGGTGGATAAAATCCATGGGATCCAGTCTCTGAATAAGTATGGCGCTTCCCTACGAAATGCGTAAGACATCACAAGCAATTCAGACACAGATTCTGTCAGTATTCACCAGCACAAAATTAATAACTACATGAATTTAAACTGACTTGTATTTTTGATATTTTTAATCTTTTATCAATTTGTTTAATAAACTGTTTTTTTAACATATCCAGTTTTTACTTTCCTTTTATCATTGTCTACAATCCTAAGCGATAAATTGTTTGTTTTGCTACAGCATACAATTCCATGTATTGTATTGCTAATAATCCTAACAGTGTTTACAATTTTTTAACAACAAATTTTTATCTTTGCATATTACAAAGTATAATATTTGGAGCAAACTTCAGCTACCCTGTATATTATCAGGGATAGAGATAGTATCTGTGTTATTTACAGGTGCAAACAAGTCAAAATGTACCAAGGCAAGTTGCCAGAACTCTTTCAGTAGAAGGTGCTCCATAGTGGCATACGGAATTCAAAATAGGACACAGGGGTTCAAGTCCCCTGTAACCCAGTTTGGCTACTTTGTCTTCTGGACTTCTTTGTTGGTTGTTATAGGTCATACATTATCCCACCTAATAATACCTTATTAGAGAATTATATAATTAGAGAGCACTTCATACGATGAGAATTTCTAACTATACATTTATAGCTACAGTTAAAATAATACTAGACAATCTTTACTTTACTTTAAACACTAAACTATTAAAACATGTATGTATGCAAATATGTATGCACACAAAAGAGTTAAGGTAATTTAAGTTAATTAATAATTTCACAAGTCTGATTTGTGCTACAGCAGAAAAATAAGTTGTGTCCAAATGCATAAGTACAAATCCATGAACACGTTTTCTTGAGGTTTGTGTAGTTACTGGACTTGTGCATTTTGCTTCAAACTAATTCTGATTACTTAATTGGGGGTATATCTAAAACATCCTGTAAAAGTTGCAAATATCTTGCCTGTTGCCTTTGCAAGCCATTCCATTCTTTCCCAGACCAGACTTTCTGTGGCTATGCAACAACAGACTTCCCTACGAAGCTCAATGAAAAATGTTTGCGAGGCAGGTGCTCTCGACAATTGACTTGCTCGTGACTTTAGCTCCACTGAAATAAACAAGCCAGGAAGTAACAGGACCCTTTGTCTGATTGAAAGTCTGTGATGTAAGAAGGTTACAATTCCTGAAATCTGCCCTTTTTGTAAAAAAATAAAAAATAAAAAAGGACACACCTTTCACATGTAAAGCATTTCAGCAAACTAAAGTGCTTTAGGGGAACAGAGTGTCCCTATAATAATAGAATAGCTAACCTGAAAATACAACTCAAATGGGGAGACCCTGAGCCAAAGGTTACAAATTATTAAATAACCCTGTGTATAAATATGCAAATACGGGTTGATTTAATTATGTATTGTGTGTTGCAAAGTTTAAAGTGACACTCCAGGCACCCAGACTACTTCTGCCCATTCCACCCTTTTTATAAACTGCAATAATTACCTTGCAGGGTTAAGTCATCCTCTAGTAGCTGTCTATTAGCCACTAGAGGGACTTCCATGTTCTTAGAACACGAAAAGTGTTTTAATCAACACTGGACATGCTCACGCTATGCATGAGGACCTCCAGCGTCACCGAAATCCCCATAGGAAAGCATTCAATAATGCTTTCCTAAGGGGATGTCTAATGCGGGCGCGCAGGCATAGCCGCAAAGGCGCACTAGGTCTCCCCCGCTGATGTCAGCATGGACGGAGCCTGACCCGGCGTCGAGGGACATCGGTGCTGGATTCAGGTAATTCAGGTCAGCAACATGGGATGGGGACTGGGAGGGAGAGGGGCACTGCAGGGTCCTGCAGTGCCAGGAAAACGGATATGTTTTCCTGGCACTGGAGAGTCCCTTTAATGGAAGGAAAAAAAAAATCATAATTTACTTCCCCAGCTTTTTTCTCCAGTACATACATTTGTTTTGACAATGTAAAGGAACCTGCTAAGTTGAAAGGGCAATGAGCTGCATGAATGTTATAACAACTTTGCTTATGCATTATTATTTTAAATATATATTGCTGCAAAGGTTTATTAAAGTGGAATTAACAAAATTCAATAAATTATACTTTCTTAAAGTGACGGTATCAAATTATTATTTTTTTTACCTGCAGTTGTGTTCCAATTACGTTTTTCTAAAATTATCACACAGATGAGGAGACAAACCAGAGAGTGACTGCTTAATGTGCCTGTGTGTAAGATTAGCAGGAGCACAACCCCCCTCACCCTCTTTTTATTCCAGGTGTGACAGCTAACCCCTTTGTCAAACTATAGAGAAAAAATCCAGATGTCATCAAAATACATCGACACATCTCAAAAAAGTAATTGTTATTAAGGACATTTGCTGAAGATCCTGTTGATGTTTTATCCGGGATAGGAAATCCAGAGGAAATTAATTAATTCAGAATAATGATAAAATGATAAATACAAAGTTGTATAGAAATTCTCATAAGGTAAACAACACTAGGATGCTTTTTTGGATAAGTTGGTGATGGCATGCTCTGACTTGTTTTAAAAGTTTTGAGAGAATCTGCATTGTTTTTACAAAATAGAAAATAATATTTTGCAGATTTCCATTGTATGAAATATATTAATGTGTATGTATATTATTTCTTACACGTCAAATGTTTTTTACTTTAAGAAAATAGGAAGTCTGATATTGCAATCACAACATTTTGCTGCACTCTGTAGCTTAGACTGTGGTTTTCAAATTTAGTTAGAATTTTGTTACGTTGCAGTGTGTTTGGTCAGTCAGTATAATCAAGTGATATTCGATGGCTTGTAATCAGGCCCGGACTGGCCATCGGGCACACCGGGCAAATGCCCGGTGGGCCGCGATGGCCGTGGGGCCGAGGCCGGCAGGGGAAGTCCCAGGATCTCCCCTGCCGGTCTATGCAGGGCCGGCACTATCCGAGCGCCGGCCCCGCTGTTTTCAATGATGGGCCGGTGGGGAGATCAAAGATCTCCCTCACCGGCCCACATACAGTATATTCCAGCCGCCAGCGGGGAGAGAGGGAGGGAGCCAGGAGAGGACCCGGCGGAGCTCTATCTTGCAGCTCCGCTGGGTTCCTCTCGCGAGATCCGGCGTGTTGCCATGGCAACGACCGGAACTCGCGAGAGTGAACTCTAGCCCGCAGGCTAGAGTTCACTCACCCACTGGACCACCAGGGATGGTGTCACCGTGCCGGTCCCCCCTCCCAGATACCACCATGCCGGTCCCCCCCTCCCAGACTAAAAGGTAAGAAGGGAGGGGGGGGACATAATGCATACTTGTTTTTTGTTTTTATCTACCCCCAACACACACACACACACACCACTCTCACACCCATCATCCACAGCACTCTCACACACAGCACTCTAACATACACATCACACACATCACTCTCACACCCATCATCCACATCACTCTCACACAGCACTCTAACATACACATCACACACAGCACTCTCACACACAGCACTCTAACATACACATCACACACAGCACTCTCACACCCATCATCCACAGCACTCTAAACATACACATCACACACAGCACTCTCACACCCATCATCCACAGCACTCTCACACACAGCACCCTAACATACACATCACACACAGCACTCTCACACCCATCATCCACATCACTCTCACACACAGCACTCTAACATACACATCACACACAGCACTCTCACACACAGCACTCTAACATACACATCACACACAGCACTCACACCCATCATCCACAGCACTCTCACACATCACTCTAACATACACATCACACACAGCACTCCCACACACAGCACTCCCACACACAGCACTCTCACACACAGCACTCTCACACACAGCACTTTCACACACATCACTCTCACACACACAGCACTCTCACACACACACAGCACTCTCACACACACAGCACTCTCACACACACACAGCACTCTCACACACACAGCACTCTCACACACACACAGCACTCTCACACACACACAGCACTCTCACACACACAGCACTCTCTCACACACAGCACTCTCTCACACACATCACACACAGCACTCTCACACACATCATACACAGCACCCACACACACAAATCACCCACAGCACCCTCACACACATCACACAGCATCCTCACACAAATCAATCACACACAGCACCCTCACACACATCACACCTCACATACACATACTGCACCCCTCACATACACACAGAACCCCCCCCAACACACTGCACCACACACATACACAATACTTCCAAACATATTTATATAATATATATATATATATATATATATATAAATATTCACACACACTATAGACTGTATGCACACTCTTGCTATATCCCCTATACACACATTCTCTTCAGCCCCTAGCCACATATGCATTACATTACACCACAAACACAACACGACTAAAACCGACCTTATAACACAATACCACACCACAATCAGCTCACTCTGCACACACACAATGGCAAGCTCAAAAAACATGCACAATACTCTTTCCTGGCATTTTTGTCTCCTGGTATCCATTTATAGAGACACCAGAGACAAGTTGCAAGGAAACACAGTGCAAGCATGTTATTAAATTTTCTTGCGCTGTGCAGAACAAATACAGGGCTTTTTTTCTCATGCTAGAGCTCTTCAGCAGAGCTCTGCGCATGGTCTGCCCTGTAAGAGCATTGAACCAACATGCTCACTTTGAGAGGGGGCGTGTTTGTCATTAATGATGACAAAACACACTCTCTCTGCCCCGCCCCCTTCTTAGTGGGCCGCTGTGATAAAAAAATGCCCGGGCCAAATTTTTTTCCCAGTCCGGCCCTGCTTGTAATATTTTCTGGATGTTAAATTGTTCCTTTTGCTGAGTTCCGTTATCTCAGCATAAGGAAAATGGTTGCTTTTGCAGAAGTGCACTAATTGTTTAAAAAAAAAATAATAAACATGCAAGATTTTGTTTAAGAGGATCTTTGTAAACTGTATAAAAGAATAAATTCCACTAATGATTGTCTTGTGCACTAGATGCATAATACGGTATAAAATGTAATTGTATTTGCTAGTTTGAGATTACATTTGTAATCTGTTACCTTTATGCCTAGTAGCAAATGCTATTAAAATAGCTATTAAAGCATCTACCTGAGCAGGGCATTTTAAATATTTTGTCCTTGAGTTGTGAATTGCCCCTCATAAAAATAAACATGTCCTAAGCCTAAACAACTAACTATACTGCTGCATAGTAAATCTGACTTATTGTGACGTTTTCTTTTTCCTCTGTGATACACAGGGTGTGAGGTTAATTTAGTAATTCTATTAAGATTGTGTATTGGAGTAAACCTCTCTATGGTGATATCCAGTGACGTTTTTTGTTTTTTTTTATAATTCTTTATTTTTGTAGTGTATAGTTATAAGATCACAGGTAAGATATGTCAATGTACCATCTCAAAAAAGTGTATACATCCTTTCTTAATACATGTCAATCTTATTGCACATTTTTTAGAAAAAGTAAAGAGTATGGGTTGCCTATAAAACAAACTAAGGTATAATTAGGCATAAGATGGAATGCATATAGTAAAACAAAGAAAGAAAGATTATATTGAACCCAAGCTAGTGAACCCTGTGTCCCAAGCTGGGGTATGCATGTTCCTAATATACTTTCCATTCACTTTTTGCTTTGAGGCATTTGCAATGTTTACACATGTCGTGGTAAAAAAAAGTGAGTGTTGTTAGCATACTGGGTATAGATACCAGTGCATCCGTTGTATGTTGACCGAGATAATTAGATTAGCCTATTTATTAGAGTATGCTTATGTTTGTTTTGTCGAGGAAGTGTCAAGTAGTACTTCGGTGTGACTATGTGAAGCCTAGTGTAAATACGTTGAACTTAAGACATCTGTTATTTAAGCCCCTATATGTGTGCTGGGCCCTGGACCATAGTCAGTCAAGGAAGTGTACGGTGGAGGTATGTGCTCCTGATTTGTATATTGGGTCAACTTCTCTTGCAGCCGTGTGTTGGTGTGATTAAATAACCCCAAACCTAAGGGATCCCGGGGAGGGGTGTAGAGTCTTCGCTGTGTCGAGTGCACTCTATGGGAAAGGTGGACACCTACCTGTTACATGTGCGTCGTGTGTGGTTGCAAACTGGTTAGTGATGGGTGGAGCATCAAACAAAGGATACCTAGAGAAATTTTAAAGGGTTTTCTTTACTACTTTGGATGAGTATTTGGCTGAGTATTCATTTATAATATGATCATCTAGCTGGAGTTATTACATTATTGCTATGTTACGGTGTTGTGGTCTATTTGGATATCCTTGAATTTTCGTTATTACATTACCTCCTCATCTGGGTATCTATTCTGTGTCTCTACTACATCATTTTGCTTTCTCTTATGTGTTTATGTAATGATTCTTGAGGAAAAAAATATATGTTTTATGTTTCTTTGAAGTTTGTGTGTTCTGTGATAATGAGCATTTTCTGTCTATGGGTTTAAAAGGAAATGAGGATTTTTTCTATCTTTAAAATAGTTTCTAGATACTAGGATTCGTGTCCTAGTGTGTAGTTAGGCATCTAGTGATTAGTGTGAATTTGTGATTAGTGTGAAAAGAGAAGACAATTTGCATGTCACTAATGAAAGGTTTTCTTATTTTAAAAACAGGTCAAGAGCTGTACAGCCAGCAAGAGAGAACCACCTGTTGCATGCCATCGCTCCTGGAGATTATATGATGGTAAGAGACTATGCTAGAAAAGCACTTATTACAGCCAAGGTGGAGGGGGCCCCTCTGAGAAATGTTAATTACCAACACAGCTATTGCTATTTGCTAAAGTCAAATATGGGATCCCTGCTGTTTCTAATTGCAAAGTGACTTGCTTAAAAAAAAAAAAAAAAAAAAAAAACTACTGGACTCTGAGCGGTTGGCCAAGAACGTAGCCTACCCTTGTGCAAGATTATCATAAGGGGAGTATTAGTTTTGCCCAAGACTATCTATTGTTAATAATTCTTAGTGCTGAATTGCTAATACTGGATACCATGATAATCTTATTAATTCTCCCAATAGTTTTTGCAAATTTTGTGATTTATATTTATCTAATTGCGTCTATAATCCATGGCACAAAGAGCGGATTTAATTATGGCATTACCCTCTTGGGAGATAGATAATGATTTTATTAATCAGCCACAGGCTTGTATAAACTGTCTAATAAGAGCAATCACTGTTGGGTGGCAATAAAATGCCAGGGCCTGAAGAGCCAACTAAGGGCTTTAGTTGGGTAGTTTAGTTGGCCCTTAGTTGGCTCTTCATGCCCTGGCATTTTATTGTGGCTATATCCATCATACCCCACCCCTTTTTTTTTTGGTAAAAGCAAATCCAAGGATTATAACACTCCTACAAATGGAAATCAATTATTCATGGAATTTGGAACATAGCATACTCCATTGATCATGAGGCAATTGTGTTTTTTAAATAGAGATCAGGAAACCATAACCTGTGAAAATAACATCCTATAATTGTACTAGTAAATTGAAAGCTTTTTGCTGGAAGATCGTATTAGAAGATATTTCAGCAAAATGATCCAACAAAAGGTAGAATTTTTAAAAAAAAATACACTCAGCTAGCAATGGGAGAGTGTGTTATTTAGTTAACTAACTAATGTCCATTCATGAGCAAGTGCTAGAGGGTAGGCTTTTGTGGTAGGAAATTGTTGATAGTTCAAAAACCGAGCATGAATTGTTCTAGTAATTAAGGCCTGCTTTGGTATTTTTGGATGAACTTTTAAGGTGAGTTATACGAGTGTTTTGAGAGGAGATCCTTTTTGAAGTTTATCCAAGAGTATTGAATTTCATTAAAGACCCGGAGGCTCCTACTATGCTGCACTCTTTCTTTAAATTCTCTCAGCAGCAAAGAAACATTATATGAAAAAAACATTTGAAACAGGTATAAACTTTATAGTGACAATGTCCGCTTAGTAACATGACCATCCAATCAGTGACATCCTTCTCCTATAGTAGGTGGAGCGTTGATGACCATTTCCTCTTTCTTTGCTGCTTCCCTCAGATAAGTACTCCTCTCTCCTCTTCTGGCTGTGGGATTCTGTATTTATTTATGATTCCATGCTAATTATACATATTAAATGCTAATTATACATGCTAATTATTTATGTGTGTGCTATTATACTGTGATATAAATTGCTTTACTTTAGTTCTATTGTTCTATAATAGGTACATATGCCTTTACGTTTTCACACTTTATTCTGACCCCAATATTGAGTTTACCCACAGTATATCTTCCCATCACATTTTTCTTTTATACTCGTTACTCCCTAGGACTCTGCAAGTCCTAGGGAGGCTTTCTCTGTGAAACCGCCGCAGTCGCGGCTCCCGGAACTGCCTCGATCAGCCGTGCATGCGCATCCCGTTAGGGACGCCTCTGGCGGCCATCTTGTAGCTAGGCTGCTGTGTCCACGCTCGGTTCACGAAATCCCGAGCACGGTCTTAGCCGCAGCCAACAGGCCCCTTAATGGTTAGTTGGCTCTACACCAGAGCCACATATTCTTCGGCTGCCTCGCGGCTAACTTTTAAAGCCGCAACAAGCTTCATTTCAGCCGGAATTTCACCGGTGGCCATTTTAAACGGCGCTTTTGCACCCTTTTCTTCCGTGACACGTCCACTCCATCCCCGTCATAGTTGGTGTCCAGTTTTATGGTGGATGGTCCCTCGTTTCTCCTGCTCTCCCCTAATTTTGATAATAATCTGTGAGTACTAGTATTTGCTTGCTCTTATTAATTCTTGTGTTCTAGTATCTTGCTGGGTTACTTAACCCTGCTTAATACTTGTTATTAAAGTTACCTTTGACAAATTTTGCCTTTTATTACATTGCAATAATGCAGTCCTCTGGTGATTTGCCTGGTCCCTCTGGGACACAAGCTGATCCTCAAACTGTCTTGGGTATTCCCCCTGTAGCTTCTGGGGATGAGGTCGATTTCCCAGCATCAGAGGAAAGTCAAGCTATCATATAAATTGCCTAGAACTCATAGCAGGGTCCTTTGCGATTTGAAGCCTCTCCCCGACACGGTCCCAGTGTTCAATCTTACTTAAGATGGACAACATATCGGCTGTCCGTTATATCAACCACCTCGGTGGCACGAGATCCAAATTTTTAGCGAATTTGGCTCGAGACTTTTGGCAGTTTTGTCTACAACACAACATAGCTGTCGAGGCAGAATATTTGCCGGGGTTGTCCAACACTAAGGTGGATTGGTACTCCCGCCACATGTGGGATTCCAGCGACTGGCACCTCGATCCCCAAATCTTCCAATGCATTTGGGAACTATGGGGTCCTCTGGCAATTTTGGCAAACTTGTTTGCCTCTCGATTGAATACCCAACTTCAGACCTTCTTCAGTTGGAGGTCAGACCCTATGGCTTCCATTACGAATACATTCTCCCAAGACTGGTCAACCACCATGAACTATGCATTCCCTCCATTCGTGGTATCAAAAGACACAAATATACAATAATTTGTGTACAAGAAATATATAATTAAACTTAACTTAGTGACAGCTTCCCTTGGCAGCCTTCCCACTTGGGTGCCCGAACAAGACAAACGTATACAAAATAATATGGAAAACCGCTGTCATAACAGTGTGAAGTAAATCAAAGCGCTTTGATGGTGCCACCCCTGCAAAGGGGGGTTAGTATCCCAATCCACCTTTAGCTCCTTCCTAGTTCAGGAAACAGACGAAAGCAGGAATCAAGGTGAAAAAGATAATTTATTTTATTTTTAAAAAGCCTCTGGTCCTGCGCGTTTCGTTCTGGTAAAACAGAACTTCCTCAGGGACCTCACAATTAAAATAAAATTTACAGAATCAAATAAGCAGTACAAAAAAAATTGTACCGCTGATTTACTTCACACTGTTATGACAGCGGTTTCCCATATTTTTTTGTATACATTCGCTCCATTCGCCCTCATCCCTCGGTGCCTCCTTCACCTACGGCGCCAATTGGGCTGCCTGGTGATAATAACTCCCCTATGGCCGTCGCAGCCCTGGTTCCCTCCTTTGGATTCCGGAAGCCCTCTAGTGGCTGTCTGGTAGACAACCACAGAGGGCAGACTAAGAGCTGCAATGTAAACAGTGCAAAACAATGTAAAAGTGCAAAAAGGTCACAGAACCCAGACCATGTCAATGGGCTGAAGTGGTCTGTGTGCCTACAGTGTCCCTTTAATTTTTAGTCCCTCTGTATATAAATCGATACATCTATACATGAAAATCCAATGTTTTCTTCAAAATGATATACTATCATCATGTGTTTCAATTAGCTGTTGGACTTTTTAACTCAGCAGGCATGCAAAAAACACACAATAACTAAAAGCATTTTGCATAAACAAAAAGACAGAAAATATCCCTTTTTTGTCTTGTTAAAATGATTTCAAATAAAATCATATCAAATAAACATGAGACAAAGATACAATTAACAGGTGTATTACTGATACACTGCTGTCTATAATAGGGATATTGTGTATAGGAACAAAAACAAGTGTCCCAATATTTCACATTATCTTGTGCAATTATGTGACATAGTTATATGTGACATAGTATATATATATATATATATATATATATATATATATATATATATATATATATATATAACACACATTGTTTTACAAATATTATACTTATATATTTTGCATGTCTTTCTTAAATCAATGTATCTGTAAAACAGAGTCTTAGGGTATAAACACAAATGAGCAAAGAGTTTGCAATTTGACTGGTGATGTATAATCAATTACTGTATAACTGCAGGTTCAAACATGAGGAATTGAATCTGGTGGCTGTCAGTGTGTTTTACATTGCCAAAAATAAAAATACATAATTGTCAAAAATAAAAAGGATTGAGTCTACATAAGAAAAACACTTTACTATGGTGAATGTCCTTTTTTTAAATTAGTTTAAATCACTTGTAATGAAGTTCAAAGTAGTGTTTTGGCCTGTTGAATTCAACCAAGACATTGCAAAGTACATTCCTCACTTTTATTTATCAGTGTAGTTATTATCTCCATGAAAATGATTTTGTATAGTTTTTTTTGTTTCATCTTCATAATAAATTACACCACTTGCTCCCACTTCTGCATTTTAGAGGGTAGGTGTAGATGTAAAAATGTTATTTGCAAAGGGAGGGGCAGGATGATATGTACTATCTGGGCAGGTTTTAAATTCTTCTATTTCATAGTTATAACATAAAATGATCTTATTTTTTTCTGATTACAACTAGATGCAACTGGATTTTCTAATCTTAACATAACTATATGATATTTGTTTATCCATTTAACAAGCTAAGCTACAAATGCCAGAAACAATTTAAACCTAAAATGATATATATTCAATATAATGGTATAATGTATGTAATATATAATAAACATATGTTTATCAGAACCTGTTGTGTATCTTGGGATCATAAAATGAAGAACTTGGTTATTATAATCTGACATGATGACAAAGATAGAAAGCAAACACATTCTACCAAATAAACACAAATAATAATAAAAAAGTTTAATGTCACTTTTCCCATTTGAGCTTTTAAGTTAAATACTTTATTGTAAAGTAAAGCAAGATATAGTGAGCACAAATGAAAATTGTAAAATTCCAAATTAATTCATAGCTTGACTGAAATGAGCCTACACCTCATGGCTTGGCAAACCTTTGATCAAACTACCATGTAAGTTAAACCTCAAAGGAAATAAATTGCCTTTTACAATACTGTAAGGTATGCTCAGAATGTTGAACCCTGCAATCTGTGACATTTGAGGTACAATTGTTCAAATGTTCTATACTGTTTTGATCAGTGACTTATTTGGCAAATCCAATGAGTGCACCTGTGTCTGGATTAGACCAGGGAGTGCACATGAGAAGAATAAGCCCCACGAAGTGTAAAGAGTTAAACCTAAGGGATGTAAATTATTTTATTCCCTTCAGTTACGTATTGCCTCAGTTTATTTAGAGTTTACATGTTTTAGCAGCAATTTATTCTCTCAAAAAGCCTTTTACCAATTTGATTTGTTTTGTTCGATTAAATTACTGTTTTAAAACATTCATATTTGTGTTCAGCAAAGTCTCCCAAGTACAACAGTACCCCCCATGTACAGGTTTTATTGTGTTTTGAAAGGTGACAGGGTGAATATGTGGTTAAAATGTATCATCATGATATTATCAGTAAAGTGCAGATTTTGAGTTACAAATGGAAAAAAATATATATTAACACTAACTTTCGCCAGGGTCTGTTACTAAGTGGCTAAAACAAATGTTTCCTTCCTGGGCTGCCATAAGGTCTCAACGCCAACAAAGGCCCAGCAAACCTATATGGAAAATTTTAAAACTGAAAAACTGTGAAAACCTTATATTTGACCCTGTAACTTTAAAAGAAACTCAGAAAAATTGTACATGAGGTGTATTGTTGTACTTGTGAGACATTGCTCAATACAAATGCGGGTATTTTATTGGATAACAGAAGAGTATAATTCAGCACTCAATTAAAATATTTACAGTTCAATGGCAGCTAAAACACCATGTACGGAGTCTCTCTCTTCCGATCGAAAGCTGAGTAAAAAACAGGAGGTAGGTGCAGCGCCTAAATAGTCCTCACTAGGGTATATAAAATGAAAAGAAAAAGAAAAAATGGAAATACAATCGTGTAGTATTTAAAACCTCGGCTGGTGTAAACTAGATAAAAATGGCCACTCCCACTTTTCTGGAGCTTCAATGCAGCTCCAACTTATGCTCCTGGGTGGAATAGTCCCTGCCTAAGGGTCAAGTGCAAGGTTGATTCTTCATGTTGCCATGGTTGTGGGAGGTATCATCATAAAAATAAAAGGATAAAAAACGTATATCGTGTAGTATACTGAGCTATGAAGCATGTATAGATAAAAATGTGCACTCACATATGATGGAGCCGTAGATATGGCTCCAAGGACAGCGTATGAAGTGGTATGATCCCCACTAAAGGATATAGATGTAGATGTAGATAGTTGTTCTCCGTGGATATATAGGAAGAGAGAAATAAAACCACAATAGTGTACACCATAATATGGAATGCAAAACACAATTAAAAAAAGATAAAAGACCTACTTACATGTTTAAGAGCAAAATGAGATTTGCTCAATCCAGTATGCTTAGTACTTCAATGTAAAAAAAAAAAACAATAAAAACAGTAACAGGGTTAAAAAAAGAATAAAACAGTATGAAAATACCCTGAACGCGTTTCACCTAATACATAGGCTTTATCAAAAGTGTTGCAGAGTATATAGAACCACAGCTGCTTAAATAGGATGGCGAAATTCAAAAATAATGGTTTTGTGACATCATAGTCACATGACCAACACTAATCAACAAACATTTTTTAAAATAATAAAAGATTTAATAATCTAAGAGGTAGGGTGAAAGGAGGTAGATGGCGTTTAAATAGATAAAAAAAAAACTAGCGTTATTTTCACTCAAAAATAACTTTATCGAGTATAAGAAACATGCACAGTGAAAAATACAAGATGGTGCTGTGTCACGTGATAGGTGCGCCCGCGGGAGCTGTTAAATTAAAATTTAGCTTACTGCCTACTAGTTGGAGGGGCAGAGAGGGAGGCCATCTTGACATGTGGGGCTCAAAAATAAGGGCCACTTTGAGAGTGTTAGCTCTAAATGAATAAATAATGAAATGGCGCCTGTTCGTAGCTATCAGCTACACAAATATGGTGAGCAGTCTGTCGGGTATTTTATTGTAGTAAAAGTGATATGATAACATTCACAGTTACAATGTCATGCAGAACTTACTTATTTGTTACGTGTTACATTCGCAAGGTACCCCAACGGCATTCCTCGCGTTACTTTTCAACATTAATAACAATGGAGTAATTAAGATTGCATGCACATTTTTCTTATTTTTGTTAGTCGCTAGCAAGAGGTATATAAAACAGTTATATCTGAGCTGGTCATGCTTAGTTGAGTAGTAATTACAATAATATAAGATTGGTAAGTTATAGGCTATGCAGACTGATATCGGGTGTAGATTTCTCCACACTGCTTGAAATTAACCACCGGGGGGCAGCGAGTAACTGGGCTTGCCGGTAAAGCATACATTTAGGTTAAGACATTTTTAAACTATGTCCCTGCAGTTTTTTTTTTACTTGTTTTATTTGTTCCTTAAACAGATTCTTCTGTGCCCAAAAATAAAAAAAAAAATCACTATTTTGTATACATACTCCAAATGAAAACGTGCATGCATTCATTTGAATGATCTAAAAACAGATTACAAGAGCTGCAAATCTCTTGGCTGCAGCCTTTGTAAGCCCTCCCCTTCTTCCCCAATCTAGACTTTTTGAGGCTGTCCAATCGCAGACTTCCTAATACAACCCACTGAGTGTTTGCAAGGCAGGTGCTCTGAACTCTGATTTTAGCTCCACTTGTAAGCAACCAGAAACTAACAGGACCTGTTGTCTGGTGGAGAACCAAGGGGGATGTAACATGGTTTATTTATAAAAGTGAAAAAAGTCAGAGTAGCCTTACTGAAAGGATAGTGGACATAGATATTTTTCCAGTTCAGCTATTTTAACCTTATATTTGAAATTCAGTTTTAATTCACGTTGCATTTTAATTTGAGTGAATAACCCTGACAGAAGCCATTTTTTGCGCTTCTCATCCAGTGTAAACATAATTTTCACATGGCTCACTCACACTACCAAGTTTTGAAATGGAAAGCTTTCCTACACTCTGGTCATTGTTGAGTTAACTTTGTTATAGATATTTTCACTGTGTTATTTGATCTTGAAAAAGACCAAAAGAGCTCTATTATTTTTTCACTGAAATGTTCAGTAACTGAGGGTTAGGCTTTATTACATGAAAATAAACATGCTTATACACATTTTTGATAGTAAAGGGGTTAAAGAGTATCATATGTAGTTCTTAGTAGACCTAAAATTTGGAAATGATTTAAAATTCTCCACAATTCTCAGTTTAGTAAATAAACTTCTTTGTCCAAAACTATGACCTTAACGAAAACTAAATAATGTACTTCTTACTACTGCCAAACAGACGGCTGTACATTGCACATGGCATGTCTAATTTTAATGATTTCTTACCTGTTTGTCAGGCTATATTGAGAATTACCATTTTTATCATTCAGCCCATAATAACTAGCCTAAGAAACTTGTTTTAATAACACTAAGCTTGACAAGTTACTATAATAACATGCCCGCATAGCCACAAATTGGATTAATCTAACTCAGTAGGAATATGGTACAAGCATAATCAAATGTATAATCACATGCTATAAAACTAGTACAAGAAGATTGAAGTCAATACAAGAAATCCTGTCACAATTCAAAACATAAATTTGATATAACAGACCTATATTCAGCAGAAGATGAAAATAAATACATAAATGCTTCAAGCATCGGAGCCGTGAGCAAAGCATTGCTTAGATGAATGCAATCGTCTGCTCATAGGGTCAACAGTATGAACTTTGGGAACAAAAAGAGAGCCATTTTACATTATATGAAGAAGATAATGTAGAATTTGGACAGCTTTAAACCTGTAAGGACATTATGTTTTTTTATTTTTCAGATTTCTTCTAATTTATTTACAAGTTTAATTAAAACTAGTTTGCAGACATCCAAGACAACCAATTATATTTGTTTTGAATCTCCACAATTCCCTAAGTTTTATTCCTTCCTATTAGCATCATTTATATACTTGGCTCAGTAGCGGTTAACCAATGATATAGCTGAAAAATCTGCAAAGATCCCATTTTTTTTGTTTTATCATTAACCATGTGGTTTTGATCTATTCAACTTGACATTGTGAGATTTATAAGTATACCATGAGTTAGTCCAGATTTTAAGATAACTTTTTATGTTTTTTTAGCAGCATAACCCTTTGTGAATTTTGGATTGTGATTGCCAAGTGTCTGAAAATTGGATTAATGGATTAAACATGTTGTAATGTAATGTGCCTGATATAGATCCAAATATTGATCTTTTTGTTATATTCAGAGGAAGCCCAAATTATTATTACAAGTGCACTTGTAGGAGTGCGAATTAGACACCAGACACCTGTTGGTATTCAAAATAAGCCTCTGTAATTTCATCTGTGATCTTCATGTGAGCTGCCACCTTAATGATGCCTTCTTGAGTGGGTAGCAGGATAGCGTCCATAAGTGCACTCATGGCTTCAGAGTTCTTGATTGGAGTTCCTGCTGAGGTGAGAAAATCACAAGCCCGCGATATAGGGCTAAAATCATGGGCTATACCAAAGGCATAGCGTGAGTCTGTGTAAATACTAGCAGTCTTACCAGAGACCATTTTACACTCTCAGAATGCAATGTGCCTTCAGCTCTGATTCCTGTGCAGAGCAGTGAGGAGCGAGTTGTTCAGCTTTTATTACCTCATGAGCAGAGACTACACCATATCCAGTGTAGAAATTACCCTTCTCATCTGCATATCTGGAACCATCTACAAAACACTCAAAATCGGCATTAGATAATGGAGAATCAATTACACGCGAAAAACCTGCTGTCTCTTGTGCCATTAGTGCTGCACAATCATGGGGTACCTGGGCGTTAGCTAACTTATCTGGTAAAAAGTGAATTTACAAAAAGATCAGAAGTACAAGTACCATTCCCACTATCCCCACTCCCCTCTTTTAAATCCAGTTGAAGCAATGTAGATGCCCATAGCCCAGAGGTCAATGGATTTAACACCATACACCTTTTCAGAGTAACATCAGGTGGCATAAGCAAGGCACATTGCATTCTGAGATGCCTTCCAGTATGTATGTGTTTTGGTTGAACGTGTGACAGTATGCTGCTGATGTCATGTGGTGTGTATATGGTCACTGGGTTATCTAAGACAGTGCCCCTACGAGTTGTATTTTTTTTTTCTTCCTGGAGAGTTGAAATGTCTTAAAATAGTTTTAATATCTCAAAAAGTTAACATTTCAATTGTTAATTTGTGTTTTGGCCCAATAAAATATTATATATTATATATATATATATAATGGAAAATTTATTCATACTTACCGTAATTTTCTTTTCCTGGTTATATGCCATGGCAGCACAACATTGGGTAGCTCCTCCCTATCCCCATTGGACAGGAATAATAATTAAGCCGTATAAGTACCACCTCCTGCCCCTCCTTCCCCAGTCACGTGTTCCAGCAATATCCCCGGGCGGGACCCTTGTGCTGCCATGGCATATAACCAGGAAAAGAAAATTACGGTAAGTATGAATAAATTTTCCATTTTCCTGGCCATATCCATGGCAGCACAACATTGGGTAATACCCAAGCAATAAAACCAGGGAGGGAAAGAGACACAGACTCAAAAAATTTCATAAATGCAAAGTGTATTAACACCACAACAAGTGACAGACACAGAGATCAAGAATTAGATACAGACAGGACTGATTTAGCAAATTGATCAGACAACCCTGCTCTAACATCAATCTGGTAGCTCCTAATGAAAGTGTTAGAGGAAGACCATGTAGCCGCCTTACAGATGAGTTCAGGGGAGACATTAGCAGCGGCTGCCCAGGAAGATGAGAGAGCCCTAGTGGAATGGGCTTTAAGACCCACAGGGACCGGATATCCGGCGGACTGATAAGCCAGAATGATAGCCGCTACTATCCATCGGCTAATGGCAGATTTGGGAGCTTGAGAGCCCTTTCTACAGCCGCTATGAAGAACGAAGAGACTGTCAGAAGAACGCCAATCAGAAGTCCTATCGATATACATCCGGAGGCATCTCACTAGATCCAGAGAGGACAGGTCAGCAGAATTCCCCATTCCATGGGCGTCCGACCTCAGAGACGGAAGAACAATATCCTCGTTGATGTGGAAGGAGGAAGTGACTTTGGGACGAAACACTGGAACAGTACGGAGGACCACTCTGTCCTTGTGGAAGATAGTAAAAGGCTCTTTGATGGACAGAGCACTGAGCTCAGAAACTCTCCTGCCAGAGGCTAAGGCCACCAGCAAGGCAGTCTTAATAGAAAGAACCTGTAGGGAAACTGAATCAAACGGTTCAAAAGGTTTCAACTTCATGGCATCCAGAACCAGAGGGAGACTCCAGGAAGGGACAAACGGTTTAATAGGAGGTTTCATGTGAAGGACACCCTTGATGAATCTGATGATATCCGAGTCCAGAGCCCATCTATGACTGGTCAGGGCGGACAAGGCTGAAATGTGTACCTTGAGAGTGTTATAGCTCAGTCCTTTCTCAAGGCCTGATTGCAAGAAATCCAAAATATGGGAGGAGGAGGGATTCTGGACATCCACATTCCTGTGAAGAGCCCAGTTGGAGAAAACTTCCCATACTCTATAATAAGTGGCCGAAGTGGAATGCTTACGAGCCCTCAGCATAGTATCAATCACGGTCTGGGAGAACCCTCTATTCAACAGCCGGTTCCTTTCAGTTTCCAAGCCATAAGGTTGAGAGAGACAGGGTTTGGATGAATGACAGGACCCTGGAACAGAAGATCCGCAACTTTGGGGAGTGGGAGAGGAGGTTCCACCGAAAGACTCAGAAGCAGAGGAAACCAAGGTCTCCGAGGCCAATAAGGCGCAATCAGGATGAGAGACACCCGCTCTGATCTCAGCTTCCTCAGGAGTGGTAGGATTAGTGGAAACGGGGGGAACGCATAGCCCATTGAGAACCTCCAGGGGCTTGATAAGGCATCTCTTCCCAATGCCAGGTGGTCCTCTTCCTTTGTGAAGAAAAGGGCTACCTTGCTGTTGGCCCGAGAGGCTAGAAGGTCCACTTGAGGCAGACCCCACTTGTCCACAATCATGCGGAACACCCTGTGAGCCAGGCACCATTCCCCCGGATCTATTCTGGATCTGCTGAGGAAATCTGCTAGTTGGTTCCGTTTCCCCGGGAGATGAATGGCTACAATGCCCGCCAGGTTTCTCTGAACCCACCACATCAGGTGATTCATCAGTACCATCATCTTGCAGCTCCTGGTACCCCCTTGGTGATTGACATAGGACACTACGGTGGAGTTGTCCGTCCTTATCTTCACCCATTGACCCTTGAGCTGGGACGAGAAGTGCTTCAAAGCTTTGAGGACAGCCAGAAGTTCCAGCAGATTGGAATGAACCTTGCTTATCTCGAAATTCCATTCTTCCTGCGCAAAGTGGTGGAGATAATGAGCGCCCCAACCCCACTGGCTGGCGTCCGTTGTCACGGTCCTCCATGCGATATCCCCTAATGGAAAGCCGTTGGCTAGGTGCTTTCTGTTCAGCCACCAGATCAGAGAATGGCGTACCTTCAGGGGAAGCTTGATGGGCTGGAACAGGTTCCCGGATAGGAAACGATTCAGGAAGTTGGCCTGGAATGGTCTCATCCTCCACTGAGCCCATCTCGTCAGACCTATTGTGGAGGACATAGAACCAAGGAGGCTCATCACCGCCTTTGCAGGGGCAACCGGGGAATTCAGCATTCTTCTCAATAACTTTCTGAGTTTCAGGATTCTCACTGATGAGAGCTGGACAGTACCCTTTAGGGTGTCGAAATGGGCACCTAAGTAAACCATAGATTGAGTCGGGTGGAGGTGGCTTTTCTTGACGTTGATCTTCCAGCCGTGGGCTTGCAGAAACTGAATGCTGGTGATAGCTTGGGATGTCACAGAATCCACGTCGTTTCCCAAGATTAAAACGTCGTCCAGATAATGGTAAATGGCAATGTTTTGCTTTCTGAGCTCCGCGATGAGAACAACCAGGACCTTTGTAAACGTCCTCGGGGCAGTGCTCAGTCCAAAGGGGAGGGCCCTGAACTGGAAATGACCTTCCTCTACAGCAAACCTCAGGAACTTCTGATGGATTCGGGCAATGGGTATGTGAAAGTATGCGTCTAGTAGATCTATAGACAGCATCCATTGGTTGGGTGACACAACCTTTATTATAGACTGCAGAGATTCCATCTTGAATCTGCGAACGTGCAGATGCTTGTTCAGCCTGTGCAGATCCAGAATGGGTCTCCAACCCCCTGAGGATTTCCTTGTCAAGAAGATGTGAGAGTAGAATCCCTGAGTTCTTTCGCCTGCCGGTACTTGGACGATGACCTCCTCCTTCTGCAAGGAATGGACGAAATTTCGTAGAGCCATGCATTTCTCCCTGTCCCCTGGCCATTTCGTGAGGTGAAAGGATCGGTTGGGAGGATGCTTGAAGAATTCTAGCAGGTAACCTCTCCGAATAATATCCAGCACCCAAACGTCGCTTGTAGAGATGGTCCATCTCGAAAGATATTGGAGAAGACAAGCCCCGACACCTTCGGTTTTGGGCCGTACGTAGTCATAGATTCTTCTGGTCCTTAGAGGAAGACGACCCACGAGACCTGCCTCCTCTGTACCCAGAAGAGGCACCTCTCCTCGGCTGGAATCGGGAGTATTCCCTACCCGGCTTGTAGGACCTACTGTCACGAAAGGAATGGTACTCTTTCCGGGCGCGAAAGGATCCTTTATACTTCCTCTCTTGGGGTAAAAAGGCTTTATTCCCTTCAGCCGCCCTCTTGATGCACTCATCCAAATTCTTGCCGAATAACATGTTTCCGTGAAATGGGAGAGAACACAAACTATTCTTGGAGGAAGCGTCGGCCGCCCAAGACCTGAGCCAGAGCGCCCGCCTGGAGGAAACCGAGAAGGACATATTTCTAGCAAGGTTTCTCACCAGATCCACTGCGGCCTCCGAAGAGAAATCAATCGCTAGACGCATATCCTTCAGGGCATCAACAATAGAGGAACGGCTCCTGCCCCTCTTGATGTCCCCTTCCAGCTCCTGCAGCCAAACCTTCATAGCTCTTGAAACAGACGTGAGAGCAACGGCAGGGTGGAGACTCGTGCCTGAGGCTACATAGGACTTAGACAGGCAGTATTCCATCTTACGATCCATTGGATCCCTGAAGGAGCCTGCATCATCCACTGGCAGGGTAGTGCGCTTGGCTAGCCTAACCACCGCAGCATCCACCTTGGGTGGAAAATCCCATGTTTCAGCATCTTTGGGATCAAACGGATATAATCTGGAGAATTTCCCTTTAGCAGAGGATCTCCTATCGGACCTGGACCATTCTTCTTTAATAAGGTCACTAATAGTGGTATGCACAGGGAAAGCCGCTCTTTTCTTTCTAAGATCTGAGAAATAGCGGTTAGATGTAGAGGGTTCCTCCTCCGAGGGCTCTTTCAAAGTAAGGGTTTCTCTGACCCGAGCAATCAAATGATCCACCTCCGCAGGTATCAGGAAGTCAGGATCAGGCAAAGCATCCTCCTCCGAGGAAAAAGCCAAGTCTCTCAGCGAAGCCGTGTCCATGAACTCATCCTCCGAGTTATTAGGAGACCAATCTGACGGCTCAGAATATCTAGGTCGCTTGTGGGTCTTACCAACCTCTTTAATGCCCCGGGCAACTGCATGCTTGATAAGCTGCTTAAAGTCAGGTGTTAACTGAGAAGGTCCTGCGGCTGCTGAGAGACAATTCGAACAGAGACGTTTCCCTTCTATGGCTCTGTTATCACAGGATACACACAGCGTCCTTTTGGGCGACTTCCCTTTGGACGATCCTGAAGTCTTTGTACTTTTATCACTGAAATACACCAAACGTGAATATTAGTACCTTACCACTCTTTTAGATATCAGAGTATCAATAAATTCCAAAATTGGATGGCTTACCTATATCGCTTAGATTGTGACCTACTATGATGAGAAGATTCTGATTCTCTAGATCCTGAGCGCGAATCCATCTATAAATAATAGATGAAACAGCGAAACAATAACCCAGAAGAAAAACTACAGGAAACCAACAAAGAGAAAGGAAAAGAACTTACTTCGGAAGAAAAAGACGAAGAATCAACAATCCACAGAACTTAATGGTGCCAGAAACTCTCCAGGAAGCAGAAAATACAAATTTGACAAAAAAGGAGGCCTGGCGCTTTAAGAAGGCGTCTGACGTCATCGCGCATGCGCAGATGACCGAAAAGACGCGCGAAAAACGGCCATTCGCGCGCGAATTCCGCGCATGCGTCCCAGAGTCCCCAGAACCGCGCAGGCGCCCAGGAGACCCATACACGCCGCGCAAGCGACGCCTACACGCCGCGCGGGCGCTACACGCCGCGCGGGCGCACAGGAGACGCCTACACACCGCGCGGGCGCACAGGAGGTTCCCGAGAGCCATGCAGGGAGACCCCAGAACGCTCAACGAAAAAAAACTTTCCAAAAGAGAGGAAAACCAACAGGTAAACTAAAATAATATTACCTTAAGCCTGGTGGGAGGATACCAATCCGGAAACCAGTCGCAATCCATGTACCTTTCCATGTCATCACTGGAAAAATGGAAAGAAAAAACCCCCGGTCACTAAAGGGGTTTTCTCCAGGGGGACACCTTTGCGCAGGGCCGTATACTGGAGACTTCCCAGGGGAGAGAGGGTGAACTCCCCAAGGGCCAGAGGAACTAATCCTCAGGTAAGCCATAAAAGAAAAAAAAATTTTAGCAGTCTGAAAAGACTGACATGTCCTAGGGATAGGACAGGAAAAAAAGACTGGGGAAGGAGGGGCAGGAGGTGGTACTTATACGGCTTAATTATTATTCCTGTCCAATGGGGATAGGGAGGAGCTACCCAATGTTGTGCTGCCATGGATATGGCCAGGAATATATATATATATATATATATATATATATATATATATATATATTTATATATGTGTATATTAGCTTGTAAAATACTCTTATGAACAATATACTGTACCAATATTGTGCACATAAGGGGCTGTTCACAAAGCTAGTAAAGTGTGTGGATTTTGTGGGTAAATTCATTCAACTAAAGTTTGGTCGGCAAGAAATTCTCTTACCCTGATATCTTTGTCTAGTTTGTTATAGAATGAACCTTTATGGTGTTATTCACTAAACACATCCATCTAGACAAAATCCAGAGGAAATTAAAAAATTATGGCCACATTAGAAATTCTTATGCTCACAAAAGCCAAACAAGGTCAGAATTCAGTCAGCTAATGATAATATGCAGCAAAGGGCCCAGATGCATCTGATATCTACAGTTTAAAATCAATGTATAGGATTCAATGGATTCATAAAGCACTGAATTTAAACTGAATAGGGACTGAATGCATGCAGGTTAATGATGTGCTTGCCAGCCACTACATTAAATAGTTTTAAAAAAATGTATAATAAACTAAATACCCCGATGCGGATGACGAGCATGCAGATGAGCTTCCTGAGACGGTTTCTGACAGTTTGTGCAGAAATTCGTTGGTTATGCAAACTGATTGTTGCAGCAGCTGTCCGAGTGGCTGGTCTCAGAAGATGTTGGAGGTGAAGATGCTGGATGTGGAGGTCCTGGGCTGGTGAAGTTACATGTAGTCTGCAGTTGTGAGGCCCATTGGATGCACTGCCAAATTCTCTGAAATGCCTTTGGAGATGGCTTATGGTAGAGAAATGAACATTAAATTCACAGAAAAAAGCTCTGGTGGACATTCCTGCAGTCAGCATGCCAATTGCATGCTCCCTCAAAACTTGGGACATCTGTGGCATTGTGCTGTGTGATAAAACTGCACATTTAGAGTGATCTTTTATTGTGGCCAGCCTAAGGCACACCTTTGCAATAATCATGCTGTCTAATCAGCATCTTGATATGCCACACCTGTGAGGTGGATGGATTATCTCAGCAAAGGAGAAGTGCTCACTAACACAGATTTAGACAAATTTGTGAACAATATGTGAGAGAAATAGGCCTTTTGTGTACATAGAAAAAGTCTTAGATCTTTGAGTTCAGCTCATGAAAAATGGGGGCAAAAACAAAAGTGTTGCATTTATAATTTTGTTTGGTGTATAAGTATAATATATTATAAAATGTTTTCATTATTTTGTAATACATTATACATATATAGGAAATAAAAGTGTGTGTGTGTGTAGATATATATAAATATATATATACATACACACACGTATTAAATGTGTGTGTGAGTGTATAAATATAAATATATATATATATATATATATATATATATATATATATATATACACACATACATACATACATTTATATATATTTGTGTTCGGTGAAACCATCGATTTGTTGATGCAAAGTCGTGTAGGGACGCAACATGTTATTGGACAGTTGAAATCAGTTAAAGTGTGCGGGAACAAACGTATGCGGAAGGCCAGGGATATGTCCTGTTCCATTCTGCTCAGATATCTGGCCTTGGCTTCTGGTATCCAGTACTTGTTTTACAATTTTTTATTTAGTTTTTCTTGGTTTTCTATTCTATGTCTGGTTTTCTTTATGTTGGATTTTCGGGGTTCATTCCTTTTTTTCCGTTCCTGGAATTCCCAGTCTCCTGGATTCCTTTAAATCGTTGTTTTTGTTGCCACATCCATTCCTTTGCCATTAATCATTTTTGTTTCAGTCTTTTCCTGCAAGCAGTGGTCTCATTGCATCTGCTCCTGTCTTTGCAGGTAAGTACTGTGTGTTTTATTGTTGTTTATTTGGTCATGCATATCTAGGTAGTTAGGACCCACCATAATTGGAGTACTTTGGTGCTGTAGTGGACTGCATACATCTTGGCATACATTACATAGTTTAAATTTTTTTATAATAAACTAAATAAATAAAAAGCTTACTGAAGTCAATAAGACCTCTGTATAATAAATGTAGGGGTGAGTTTTTCTCATTTTTATTTTACATATGCTTCTTTATTATTATTATTATTATTGGTGTTTATATAGTGCCAGAATATTCTGTAGCGCTTAACCCCTTAAGACCGCAGGGCGTTCTATGCCGTCCCCATTTTGGTGGCTCTAAACGCCGCAGGGCGGCATAGAACGGCCTGCGATCTTTTCTACTTACCCAGTCGCCGGCGATCCCACGCCAGCGATCGCGGTATTGGGGACTTACCTGGGAGCCCAGGGAGACCCCCGGTCCTCTTAGGCCCCCCTGGGCCATGTGATCGTGAGGTCCTTGTGAGGCAATGCTAGGAGGGGGAGTGCCTGTAATGACAGGTACTCCCCCTGCTTTCTGAATTTTTTTTAATTTTGAAAAAAAAAAAAACTGTGTAAAATAACATTATTTATACTTATATATATGATCTAAGTATATATATACATATATACACACATACACATAAATAGACATACACTGTCTACGTGTATTTTAATATTAATATATACATAATTATATATATATATATTAATATCAAAATACACGTACAATGATATTGATTAAATATATATAATTTTTATTATATATATTCATATCTAATAAAATAAATAAATATACGTTAAAAAATAAAAATGAAAAAATACAAAATATATAAAAAAATATATATACATGCGTAATTTAGTTCTAACTATATTTTTTTTAATTAATATAGATATATTGATATCAAAATACATGTAGAACGAAATCATATATATATATATATATCTATATACATAAGTTAAAAAAAAAAGTAAGACTGTACCTTGCACTCAGGCTCCAAAATAACCAAACCGGGTGCAGCACCAGGGCTTGAACATCCAAATAGAAAAATAGTTGGTTGCACTCTCGGATTTCCATAAAATATAACTTTTATTCCAATGGTTTAAAACAGATCAACGTTTCAGTCAATCTTGTGGACTTTCATCAGGATCACACATACATGTTAAAAACATCATATATATATAAGAGATGCAATTAATGAAATTAATGCTGAGTATGAAAACCGGCGTCCTGCCGGATCGTGACCACCAACGTGTAAATAGAGCTGTAATACAAAGCAGCTCATGTGGAAGGGGACTTAACGTCCCAGAGGTTATAGGTGGACGAACAAAAAAATGTAGCAATTGGTGGTAGTGAACTGTAATGTATCAAAACTCTGTTGTCCATAGTACATAAAGCAAATACAAGTATAATATTACTATGGATAGAATTATGGTGAAGTGCCAATGTTTAAGGTGCTAGTGAGTAAAGTGGCAGTCTAAAGTGCTAATATATTGAAAAGTGCAAACATGCAAAAAAGTGCTAAGTGCCAAGTTTTAAAGTGATAAAAAGTGTATAAGAATAAAGTGCCAAAGAGAATCACATTATCCATAATGGCATCTAATTCTAAAATACATATATAAACATTGCTAAGTTAGAGGTACTGGGTTAAATCTGTTACATCACTATAATTACTATACACGAGCTATTAATTATAAGTGCTCATAAAGTGGTTGCTATATAGCAATATTTTATAGCAAATACCCTTAAAGAGAACTACTCATATTGCAATGTTAAATAAAATAAAAATAAAGAACAATACTCATAACTGCTTACATTAAAAATCAATTATATACAATTTGGGGCTGAAGCAAATATTACAATATCACACAAAAGAATGTAGCGACAAGGATTCATTTAACCCTCTAGGGGACACAGCATCTAATTTGTGTATCCAAAATGCTTCTTTATTGAGAAGGATCCTCCCACGGTCACCACCTCTCCTTGGTGGCGGGATGTGGTCAATGGCTACAAACTTTAATGTGGCCAAAGTGTGCTTCAGATCCAATAAGTGTTTTGCTACTGGTTTGTCCGAATGTCCATCCCTATATGCCAGTCGTATACTGGACCTGCGTCCCCTGATACATTCACAGATAGCCATTTCTGTCTTCCCTATAAAGCAAAGGCATGTGGCAACTAAACTTATAGATTACATGTGTAGTTTTACAAGTAATCGTAAATTTAATGGGATAGACTTATTGTGGTGATGGTTAAACTTTTTTGCTGGAGTCATATGGCTACATGTAACACATCCCAGACATCTAACCGATCCTCTTATATGTTCCTTTGATGTTTTCTGGTAACTGCATACAGGGTCAGTATGGACCAGAAAGTCTTTCAGACTCATGTTCCTCTTAAAGCAAACCAATGGAGCTTCTTTAAATTCCTGTGGTAGAGTCTCGTCTCTAGATAGTATCTTCCAATTCTTCATAATTGAAGATGCTACTTGAGGGGATGCATGATGGTATACCATTGGAAACACCATTTCTGAAGGCTTGTTCCTTTTTTATGAGGCGCGTGCACACAGTGCTTCTTGGAGCACTTTCTCCAGGGTATGTTGATCATACCCCCTTTGTAGGAATTTAGCTTTCATCTCTATTATTTGGGTTTCCTTGGTTTGAGCATTCAAATTATTTCTAATGACTCTTAGAAACTGAGCCTTGGGTAACAAATCCTTGAGTGCCTTGGGATGTGCACTCTCATAATGGAGGATCGTGATTCTGTCTGTGGGTTTGGTGTATAAAGAATACTGGAGGCTTGAGAGTCCCACACTCATTTGTAGATCCACATAGTGTATTTTTTCCATATTTATACCTGCAGTGAATCGAACAGGCGTTTGAAGTTCGTTGAGGTGCTGGACCATTTTGTGTGCTTCCTCAGTCGAATTGTTCCATATTATAAGCACATCATCGAAGAATCTATAATAGGCTGTTATGTTACTACTGTACTTTTCCAGTAGATGTTTTTCTTCATAAATGAACATATACGCATTAGCGTACATGGGCGCCATGGCTGCCCCCATGGATGTACCCGCTATTTGAAGATACCAACTGTCCTCAAACATGAAGTAGTTGTTTTCTAAGGTCAATGTTAGAAGTTCTAACACAAATTCTATGGGAGGGCCTTTATACACTGTAGACCTTGTAAAAACTTGCCGCATGGCTTCAACGCCATCATCTACACATGTAATCTATAAGTTAAGTTACCCATGTGGCCTTTGCTATATAGGAAAGACGGAAACGGCTATCTGTGAACGTATCAGGGGACACAGGTCCAGTATCCGACTGGCATATAGGGATGGCCATTCGGACAAACCAGTAGCCAAACACTTCTTGGATCTGAAGCACACTTTGGCCACATTAAAGTTTGTAGTCATTGACCACATCCCGCCACCAAGGAGAGGTGGTGACAGTGGGAGGATCCTTCTCAATAAAGAAGCATTTTGGATACACAAATTAGATACTGTGTCCCCTAGAGGGTTAAATGAATCCTTGTCGCTACATTCTTTTGTGTGATATTGTAATATTTGCTTCAGCCCCAACTTGTATTTAATTGATTTTTAATGTAAGCAGTTATGAGTATTGTTCTTTATTTTTATTTTATTTAACATTTCAATATGAGTAGTTCTCTTTAAGGGTATTTGCTATAAAATATTGCTATATAGCAACCACTATATGAGCACTTATAATTAATAGCTCGTGTATAGTAATTATAGTGATGTAACAGATTTAACCCAGTACCTCTAACTTTGCAATGTTTATATATGTATTTTAGAATTAGATGCCATAAAGGATAATGTGGTTCTCTTTGGCACTTTATTCTTATACACTTTTTATCACTTTAAAACTTGGCACTTAGCACTTTTTTGCATGTTTGCACTTTTCAATATATTAGCACTTTAGACTGCCACTTTACTCACTAGCACCTTAAACATTGGCACTTCACCATAATTCTATCCATAGTAATATTATACTTGTATTTGCTTTATGTACTATGGACAACAGAGTTTTAATACATTACAGTTCACTACCATCAATTGCTAAATTTTTTTGTTCGGCCACCTATAACCTCTGGGAAGTTAAGTCCCCTTCCACATGAGCTGCTTTGTATTACAGCTCTATTTACACGTTGGTGGTCACTTGGTGTCGCTATACGTTGCCATGGCGACCTTTTTCTAGTTACCCACGCCGCCATGGCAACGACGCTAGCCTTATGCAATTACGTCACGGAAATGGGTGGAGCTAATCACGCACATGTGCAAACGATCCGGCAGGACGCCGGTTTTCATACTTTCATTAATTGCATCTCTTATATATATTATATGTTTTTAACATGTATGTGTGATCCTGATGAAATTCGACAAGATGGACTGAAACGTTGATCTGTTTTAAACCATTGGAATAAAAGTTATATTTTATGGAAATCCGAGAGTGCAACCAACTATTTTTCTATTTGTATATACATAAGTATATATGTATACATCACTATATATATATATATATATATATATACCTATATATAAATAAAAAAATTAAAAAAAAATATATACATACATACACACCTATATATATATACATATATATATATATATATATATATATACATACATACACATACACATATATTTATATAATAATTCTAAGTATATATTTATGTAATAATTTTACATAATTAGGTAATGTTATTAATTACAATTTGCAGGACCTGCCTGACAACCCAGGCCGAAAGTTCAGGAAATTTAATCTTCTAGCACTAAATTTAACCCTGTAACTTTACAAGACACCATAAAACCTGTACATGGGGGGGTACTGTTTTACTCGTAAGACTTTGATGAACACAAATATTAGTGTTTCAAAACAGTAAAATATATTACAACGACGATATCATCAGTGACAGTGAAATTTTTTGTATTTTTCACACAAAAATGGCACTTACACTGACGACATGTTTCTATGTTTCTATGATATAATTGTTGTGATACGTTTTACTGTTTTGAAACACTAATATTTGTGTTCAGCGAAGTCACCTGACTATAACAGTTTCCTCATGTACAGGTTTTATGGTGTTTTCAAAAGTTACAGAGTCAAATATGAGGCTTGGGTTTCAGTTTTTCACATAAAAATTCGCCAGGTTGCCTTTGAGACCGTATGGTAGCCCAGGAATGAAAATTACCCCCATGATGGCATACCATTTGCAATAGTAGACAACCCAGGGTATTGCAAATAGGGTATGTATTTTAAGTAGCCATTTGGTCACAAACACTGGCCAAAGTTAGTGTTTGTATTTGTTTGTGTGTGAAAAATGCAAAAAAATGCCAATTTTGGCCAGTGTTTGTGACTAAGTGGCTACTAAAAAAGACTGACCATACCCCATTTGCAATACCTTGGGTTGTCTACTATTGCAAATAGTATGCCATCATAGGGGTAATTTTCATTCTTGGGCTACCATAGGGTCATAAAGGCAACGTAAGCAATCTGGCAAATTTTTATGTGAAAAAAATGAAACACAAGCCTTATATTTGACGCTGTAAATCATTGGAAATGCTGCTTGTTAATATATAAATGATCTTGCACATGTGTCCAGTTGTTCTGAGTAATTTAGTTAAATCAACAAACCCATGACGTCAATAGGACAACCCAATGCCGAAAGTATAGGGAATTTAATTTGCTAGCACTATATTTAACCATATAACTTTCCAAAACACCATAAAACCTGTACATGGAGGGTACTGTTTTACTCGGAAGACTTCGCTGAACACAAATATTAGTGTTTCAAAACAGTAAAATATATTAAAACGACGATATCGTCAGTGACAGTGAAATTTTTAGTATTTTTCACACACAAATGGCACTTACACTGACGATATAATTGTTGTGATACGTTTTACTGTTTTGAACCACTAATATGTGTGTTCAGCGAAGTCTCCTGAGTATAACAGTACCCCTCGTGTACAGGTTTTATGGTGTTTTCAAAAGTTACAGAGTCAAATATAAGGCTTGTGTTTCAGTTTTTTCACATTAAAATTCGCCAGGTTGCCTTTGAGCTCGTATGGTAGCCCAGGAATGAAAATTACCCCCATGATGACATACTATTTGCAATAGTAGACAACCCAGGGTATTGAAAATAGGGTATGTTCAGTTTTTTTAGTAGCCACTTAGTCACAAACACTGGCCAAAATTTGCGTTCAAATTAGTTTTTTGCATTTTCAAATATTAACACTAACTTTGGCCAGTGTTTGTGACAAAGTGGCTACTAAAAAAGACTGGACATACTCCATTTGCAATACCTTGGGTTGTCTACTTTTGTAAATTGTATGCCATCATGGGGGTAATTCTTATTCATGGGCTACCATATGGTCTCAAAGGCAACGTAACCAATCTCGCGAATTTCAATGTGAAAAAACTGAAATATGTAACATGCTATATTTGACCCTGTAACTTCCAAAAACACCATAAAACCTGTACATAGGGGGTACTGTTTTACACGTGAGACATTGCTGAATAGAAAAATGTGTATTGTATTGCAGCAAAAGCAAACAGTATTTTGACATTCACAGTTAAATTGTCACGTAGAACAAAAAAAATTAAAAAAAAATCTTATTTTCTCCTATTTTTTTTTATATTTTTTAATATTAAATTATGTTCCATACCTAAATATTTGATGTTAAACGAAAGCCCTGTTTCCCCTTAATAAAATGATATATAATAAGTGTGGGTGCATTTAATATGAAAGAGGTGAATTACGGTTGGACAGACATATAGCGCAAATGCCAGGTTTTGTTTACGTTTTGTTTTGATCACAACTTGTACATTTGGCTGCTGTCTTAAGGGGTTAACAATATTATCAGAGGAGGAGATTTACCAACAAATGAGACAATTACAAAAACGTACAGGAACAATAGATTGAAGAGGACCCTGCTCAAATGAGCTTACATTTTTACCCTTTAGTGTGACAGTTGAGTTTACACTTTAATGGCTATTCAGTGATAATAAAAACCTCTGTTATTTACACATTCATAGGGATTTGGGATTATGATCAATTCACTTTTTTTTTTATTTATTCATTCATTTTAATAATTAATAAATGTGTATAATATTTAAAGAGACTTTACAGAAGATTTCAATGGCTACATTAAAGAAAAATAATTCCACCTCAAAATTAATATTGTGTAAAATCCAAAAGGTCTTAAATTAATCACAGTTTATTAATCTAATCAGCTTATTTCAATAGCCTTTCCAAAATTTATTGCGCTAATCACATTGTGAGGATTATCCACTTTCTATGTTGGGGCATTCTTCTAAAAAGTTTCTCAAATCAGAATGATTAGTTCTTTATTATAGTTTCTTCATTTTTGTTTCACATACAATCTTAAACCTTAATAAAAATAAGGACTTCACTCATGTAAGAAAATGTCCACGTGTATGAAAAATTATAAATCTTAACATTACTGGGGTAATCACCATGAACACCAGCTGAAACAACATGCACTTTACTTCAACTTTAACATATTTGCACAACTTTTGAGAACAGAAAAGTTTTACATAAAAAGCCCACAGACTACAAAGGTAGTAAGGTGATCATGAAGTACAATGAGATTGTCACTCTCTGAAAAGTATTCATAGAAAACTGGAAAAATAAAACCTCCATTTCAAGTATGTCCAAAACAGTTTAATTTGTACCTTTCTATCTGTACATATTTGTGGACATATTACAGGGATCTCTATAATGAAACATTTCTAGGGCTTACTTCCACAAGCATTTATTTGAGTTTGTGATAGTAATGAACAAAAACATTTTAGCTTAATAAAGTGCTTTTGATGTACAGATAATGTCCCATGCAGTCTCATTGGTTAATCTAAAGCCTTATAGGAGTTAAATCATTCTGTTTATGCAGCCTTAGCTGCACCACCCATTGCTGACACTCACATAGTCTCCGTACACACTTCCTGAAAAAAAGTCTATTTTTTTGCTTCCCTTATTGTACAATATGTTTAATTTAGAATTTCATATCTCCTGTTCTGCTAACAGCCCACTAGAGCCTTCAACAGCATTGAGTCTATGTGATTAAAGTTCAATCAACTCTTAAAGACGGCGGGCGTATCATGCCATCCTTGAAAAGGTGGCTCTAAATGCCGGAGGGCAGCAAAGAATGCCAAGCTGTCCTCCTGCCGTCCTGGCCCCCTGGACTTACCTGGACCGGTGATCCGCAGCGGTCCCGGTCAGGCGGGAATGCCCGAGAGTGTAGGAGTCCCCCTGCAGCAGCTCAGGCCACTCCGACCCTTCAGAGCCTATGTGATCCCCATGATCACATGGTCATAAGAGGATTCTATGAAGCTGCCTGCAGGGAGACTGAGCTGGTAGGCAGTCCCCCTGACTCCTAAAAATGTAAAAAAATAAATACATTAAATCAATATATTGTACATATATTATATATGTATAATATATTATAAAATGAAGCATTTTATAATATATTATACATATATAATTTCATTATAAGTGTACTTTGAGATATATACACATATTTCAAAATACACTTATAATGAAATTATATATATGCATTATACACTGAACAAAATTATTATAAATGCAACACTTTTTTTTGGCCGCCATTTTTCATGAGCTGAACTCAAAGATCTAAGACTTTTTCTATGTACACAAAAGGCCTATTTCTCTCAAATATCGTTCACAAATCTGTCTAAATCTGTGTTAGTGAGCACTTCTCCTTTGCAGAGATAATCCATCCACCTCACAGGTGTGGCATATCAAGATGCTGATAAGACAGCATGATTATTACACAGGTGTGCCTTAGGCTGGCCACAATAAAAGATCACTCTAAATGTGCAGTTTTATCAGGGCTGGCTAGTTCATGTACACTCCTGTCCTGCCCTGTCCATGTCCTGCTCATGTATTGTGTACATGTTCTGGGTTATGATTTCTGTCCTGCTCCTGTTCTGGGTTCTAGTATTGTCTTGTTTTCTTGTTTGGTGACTGTTCTAGTCTTGCCTTATTTTCTAGTACAAGATACAGATCTGCTTAATATCAGCTCCTGGCATCCCCTAAGCTGCATCAGGGCTCTGGTATGTGGTCGCACAAACCCTGTTACTCAACACCAGGGGGTATGTGGTTACCCTGCACCAGACCCTGACTGTCCATTTCCCAGCTGAGACTCCTATCACCATCATCAGACGTACAGGGGTCCCGGCCTTTGGACCGCCACCCGGGACAGCCAGTAAATAAAGTGGATTATCATGAATAAAGGTTGTGGAGGGAGGGGCATGCAGATCGTCAGACCAATGACTGAGTCCTTATATATGTCCATATGCCCCTCCCACAACTCCAGGCAAAGCCTTAACATTTGTGTTCGGTGCAAGCATTGATATGTTGATTCAAAGTCTTGTAGTGATGCAACATGTTATAGGACAAAGTCAGTTGTAGTGTGCCGGAACCTACATATGCAGTAGGCCAGTAGATAAAGTGGCCAAAAAGGAAGAAGTATTCCCTTCCTTGCACAAAATTCCTTGTGACAGACCTCTCTGCCCCTGGATTTTATATTTCTCATTATATGTTCGTTGGTTTGTTCAGTGAATTTAACTTCTCCTATTGTCAGGATTACAGTGTGATCCAGCATGTAGAATTGTGTAACACAGAGGACTGATAGGTAACGTATAACGGACCTTAGAATGGCCGGACTAACGTACCAAAGAATAGTCAGGAATAGCCGAGGTCAAGGGATACAGAAAGAGACACAACGATAAGGAAAAGCCAGGAGTCAGGGATGCCAGAAAACAGGGAAGTCAAAAACAAGGCCAAAGTCAAATAACTAGAATAACCAGAATCAATAACGCGCTCTTGGACAACCACAAGGGAAATCACGACAGGGCACTGAGCAGGATGAGAACTGGGCCTAAATACCCCTCCTCTAGATCTGATAGGCTGTAACCGGCATTTGACCCCGAAGTCAGTTACCAGGTTCCCATTTGCATAATTGCTGCTCAGCATAACTTTTCCTGTGTGGACAGTAAATGTCATTAAACACATTTTTATAAGCGGATAAATACGTGACACCTATACACTGTATGATTTTGTTCAAATAACTGAATTACCGAATGACTAACCACCCCGCAAGTGGAGTGTGGTGCTTGTTAACCTCCCAGAAGCTGTGGTTTACTGCAGCTTAATTGATGAATGGCTGGGTGGTCGTCGTTCGTATGCATGAACACGTGGCGGCGGCCATCTTAAACTGTCGAACGGCCAGCGGTGTTTTGTCATCGAGGGCATGGAACTATTTTCGGACACTAGCTCACACGAACACCGCTGGGACTTCAAGCAATTTGTTTCCTTTTCATACGAACACAGTGATGTTTGGTACTTTGAAACACACGAAAAAGAGATACTGGAGAATCAGAACATGAACAGTCATTTTGTTATTTTAATGTGTTTCCCTACCTCTGAAATAGACCGGTCGACGCAGCTGAACTTATGGAACTATTCTGGGCAATAGCCTCGTGGGCGGCCGGACAAAAATGTGACCTCCAGCTAACTTTTGAACCCATGAACCAATCTGGGTGATTTTTGAGTATGTTGTTCCCCCAGATCGGGGGTATCAGGAAATGTATGTGTTTTGGGGGTATATCTAAAAATGTGTAAAATAGTTGTATTTTTCATTTGAAGATCATTGAGTTGATACAATAATTAACTCTATCTTCTAAGCAGAGAGGAGTGACTGAATGTGAAACTCAGTTTTTATTGGTTTGTTGATCCTGTGTCCTTGTGCCCCACCAGGTCAACCTGGGTGGTAACCTTGTGGGGAAAACTGTATAAAAGGCCAGTGTGCCACAATAAACCTTCCGTTCCTGATTTACCAACACAGCGCCTTGTCTTGTGCTTGTAGGGAAAAGCTATACCTGCTGCAATCCCTGCTCCTGGGATTGCTCTTGGGAGTAGTATAATCACTAGCTCTTCTAAGAGCTGTTCCTACTCTACTCTACAGCCTCCCTCTCACAACAGGGGAGAAAGGACATCTCTTGGTGGTGAAAACCCCTCTCTATCTGGGTGCCGCTACACTCCTACTAAAGATTACCGTGTATTTCTTTTTTTTCAAATGCAATCTTTATTAATTTTGTATATAAAGACAAACATAAAACATATGTAGCTATGTGAACATGTACAATATTCACATACATATTTAACAACAATACTTTAGTGAACAGGTATAATATTTAACCCCTTAAGGACAGAGCTTCAGAAGCTTGTCTTTCACTTAATGACAACGGCATTTTTTGCATTTTTTGCTATTTGCGTTCAACTGCAATTTGCTTTTTACTTATTCATTGCACCGACACATATTATATACCGTTTTTTAAAGGACAGAAAGGGCTTTAATTTGATGTAACACATATATATATAAATGCTTATTTATTATTAAAAAAATACAGAAATATGCAAAAAAATGAATTTTTGTGTGTTTTTTTTTACAGTTTTTGCAATAATAATGTGTACATAATTAGTGCAGGTTAAGGAAAGTAATTAAAAATAAATTCATTTAGTTGTTCTGAATTACAGAATATATAATGTGTCTGGGATTTTAAGTTTTTTTTGGTAGTTACAGGTCACAAAGCACAAGGAGTAAAATACACTTTTTATGTGGAGCGATTTTAGAATTTGGTATGTTTGTCTTGTAAGCCTAATAGCCATAAAAGAAAACAAAATTGCCACACAAAAGTGTATATTTATATAAAGTAGACACCACAGGCTATTTACCTAAGGTTGTTTTGACACTTTCTACGTAGCCATTTTACCGCCAACCTCTGCTAAATATTGGAGTAAAATTGTGTTTTTTGGGGGTTTTCGCACACAAACTTATAACAAAGAACTTCTCATGTGTATTTTGTAAAGTTGGTGTGTGCTATTCCTGTACAAAGTTTTATTATGTGTTCAGTTACTTCTGCTGAGTACAACGGTACCCCCATTGTATGTCTTTGGCACTATTTCGTGAAGCTACAGTGCCATATAGGAGACCTGTCCTTTTCAGTATTCACAGTAGAATTTTGAGAGACGGATTTAATGAGCCTATGCTTCCATTTGGGGTATTATAACAGTTTGACTGTTCAAAAAAACCCACAAAGGCCTACCATTTGTAAAAGTAGACACCCCAGGGTATGTCATAAGGTGCATATTGTGCCTTAACATGCCCCCATTCTTTTACCATTACATGCCAAAGTATGTGGTAAAAAATAATTTTGTGCATTTTTTACATACGGATTGCATTTTTGCTGGGCATTTTGTATATTTCATATGTGCCACTAAGTTCAAACTCCCCAAATTATGCTCAGCTAAGTCTTCTGAGTAAAAGGACACCCCCATTGTATGTCTATGGCACTATTTTGTGAAGCTACAGTGCCATATAGGAGACCAAGCCATATCATTTTTTACCGATCTTTGAATTTTGACGCCGGGCCTAAGTGCAATTTCCAAGCATCTTCGCAGGTTTTAAATTCAAACTACCCCACAAAGGCCTACCATTTCTTAAAGTAGACACCCCAGGGTATTTCAAAAGGCATATTTTGAACCTTAGCGTGGGATCATTTTTCCGCTAGCTTGTACCAGGTGTAGTGGTAATAAGCGTTTTTTCTGCCTTTTTGACACACAAAGTGAGTTTGCACAGTATATTTTGCAAACCTTATGTGTACTACCACTGTATAATACTTCATATGTTGCTCAGCTATGTCTGCTGAGTACAAAAATACCCCCGTATGTACCTTTGCCAGGTATATGTGGACATCGGAGGGGCACATTTGGGACACAGCCATTCCATTTTTTTTCAAACTTTACATTTTTACGCTGTGCCCATGTCCCATTTTAGAGTATTTTACCAGGCTATATAATCCAAATACCCCATAAAGCCATACCATTTCTTAAAGAAGATATCCCAGGGTATTTCAAAAGGCATATTTTGAACCTTAGCGTGGGATCATTTTTCCGCTAGCTTGTACCAGGTGTAGTGGTAATAAGCGTTTTTTCTGCCTTTTTGACACACAAAGTGAGTTTGCACAGTATATTTTGCAAACCTTATGTGTACTACCACTGTATAATACTTCATATGTTGCTCAGCTATGTCTGCTGAGTACAAAAATACCCCCGTATGTACCTTTGCCAGGTATATGTGGACATCGGAGGGGCACATTTGGGACACAGCCATTCCATTTTTTTTCAAACTTTACATTTTTACGCTGTGCCCATGTCCCATTTTAGAGTATTTTACCAGGCTATATAAACCAAATACCCCATAAAGCCATACCATTTCTTAAAGAAGACATCCCAGGGTATTTTAAAAGGCATATTTTGAACCTTAGCGTGGGATAATTTTTCCGCTAGCTTGTACCAGGTGTAGTGGTAATGAGCGTTATTAAATGTATTTTTTTACTTTTTAAAACTTTTTTTACTTTTTAAAACTATTTTTTAAACTTTTGTTTTGCTTATTAATTTTTTTAAAGTTTCCTAAACTTTCGTAAAACTTTTTTTTACAGATTTAACATTTTTCTAAGCTTTTTTTTTACGTTAACCCCTAACTAGCAGTAAGCAGCACTAGCAGTAAATTCCCCATTTTCCCATAACTCCCACCCACCCCAGCTAGCAAAATATTTAATTATACAGTATTTAAATTAGTTAATTAAATAAATTTAACCCCTGAGGGTTAAAAAATAAATAAAAGTTAATCATCAGGGGTTAAAAAAAAATAGATCACAGTATAATACTGTGATCTGTATTTTGATCACTGTAGGCAGTGATCGACTGGCAGGGAAGGGGTTAATTTTTATTTGGACTGGGTAAAGGGTTTATTTTTTTAAATTTTTTACTTAAACGTTATTAAAACTTTTTTTTTAACTTAATTTTTTAACTTTTTAAAGCTTATTTTTAAACTTTTTTTAACGTTAACCCCTAGTTAGCCTAATACTAAATCCCCCAATTCCCCACTAACTTCCACCCTCCCCAGCTAGCTAAATTTATAACTTTAAAATTTTTTAATTAATTAATAAAATAAATTTAACCCCTGAGGGTTAAAAAAAATAATAATTAACCTCAGGGGTTAAAAAAAAAAAAATCAGATCATAGTAAAATGTAATCCCTGCCAATTGATCACTGTAGTCAGTGATCAATTGGCAGGGAAGGGGTTAATTTTATATTAAAATGGGTAAAGGGGGGTAAAGGGGGGTGGGATTTTAATTTAACTTTATTGTTTTGTCACCAGGGGGCAGGATCACTGAAGATCCGGCTCCCTGCACTTCACACAGAACCAGGAAGTGCAGGGAGGCGGAGGTGAGTATAGAGAGCACATGTGCCCGCTCTGGCATGCTGTCAGAGCGGGCACATGTACTCTGACAGCCCGATCCGGTGCTCCCGGTCTGCCTCTAATGCAGAGGCAGACCGGAGCACCATTAACCCCACGATCGCCGCGATTGCGGCGATCTGGGGTTAATTTTAACGGGTGACGGACGAGGTCCGTCACTCGTCGTTAAGGCAATCCCCAGAGTGACGGACCTCGTCCGTCACTCGTCGTTAAGGGGTTAAAAGACATACACATACTGCATGGATATATTTGGATAGGCATAGCAGAAAAGAAAAAAACAACAACATACTTCGGACAGATTTTGGAAAGCGTGTCGAAAACAGGTATTGGGGATAACTATTTTGGGGAAGGAGCTTTATGAATTTAAATTCATTCACAGGGCAAGTCTATAATAGTAGATGAATGGATCCAAAATTGTATTATACATATGTAATGTTAGTTCTTTATCATAGAACATTTTTTCTGCATCTCTTTGGAAATTTATTTGGATTTTTATTTCTGCCCATGTTGGAATAGATTCATTTCTCCAATATCTGGCTAGGCACATTTTAACTGCAACAAAGATATTAATACAAAGATATTTGTTGTGTCTGCCAGTAATGGGTAGATCGTTGTGAAATAAGAAGGCTTGTGGAGTTAAGATAAATTCCACTGAGAAGAGGACTAGCAGACGTTGTTCTTTAGATTTTTTGATAGGGGCCAAACCTGTGCATTCCCACCAAATGTGGATTTGGGTGCCAGGATGTTTTTGACATCGCCAGCAAATGTTCTCTAGCGTGAAACAAAATTTCACACGGCATGCAGGGACCAAATACCACATTTGTGACAGCTTGAAATATTGTTCATGAAGGTTGATACAATGCATGTCCTTCCTAGTAGAAAGCCAGGCATCGTACTAAGTTTGTTTTGGAACAATAAAAGGCGCAATCTCTCGCCCAGCTAATCAGAGCTTTTGATTTCTTTGGATTATTGTGTAAAACATCTAATACATCTGGTTGAGCAGGCAAATTTGAGGAAACACATTATTTTATCCTAATATATCTAAATATCTCGTAAGGAGTTGATTAAATTTATAATGCAAGCTAGGAAAAGAGTCCAAAAATTCATTATCATGAGATGTCCACATTTTCTATGTATAAAGAGAGGGAAGAAATAGGGCTAGATCTGGTTAGATGATTCAAAATGTTATGTTCATCAAATTTGGCAGTATTACATTGGAAACATTAAGTTGTCCAAATCATTTGTGGTCTATCCATACAAAGAGATAAGGATCAATACCTCCACAACTACTCCTTTCTAAGTTTTACCAGCCCATATTTTAAATTATATTTAACATGAATAGGTGAGAAAGCAGTCCCCCGAATCTATCTTTCTTTTAAGTATAATTCCAGGAACTCTTAGCTTCTTGGATAAAAGGATTTCCATTTCCTTAATTATATTAAAAGGGACTGGAATGGATTGGCTCTAAATGTATGTTTATTCTTCCAAGCCATGAGATCTCCTGGTCCTTCCATCTAGAAATAATCTCTTTAACCCCTTAAGGACACATGACATGTGTGACATGTCATGATTCCCTTTTATTCCAGAGGTTTGGTCCTTAACCCCTTAAGGACCAAACTTCTGGAATAAAAGGGAATCATGACATGTCACACATGTCATGTGTCCTTAAGGGGTTAAGGTCTGATATCAGATCGGAATAGTTTCTAGATATCGTGATCTTAGAGTCTGAGCAAAGTTTGATACTCAAATATTGTACCTCCTTATTGGGCCAGTCCAATGTTTCATGTTTTTTTATTTCTTTTATAATCTGATAATTAGAATCAGAAATATAAAATTGGATTAACCGTGTTATAACCTGAGGGTAAGGGGTTTACCTGAGTCCCAGGGGGAAGAAATTATGCCCATGCTGACTGCGCTGTTTAACCTAATATTGGGGGAAAATGGAGATAATTTGATCATTATGGACAGGGCACATCACTCATTGCGACTGAGATGGGCGACCCCTGAAATGACCAGGGATATTATCTGCACATAACATTACTTTAATACTAAAGACAACATTCTGAGAAGTCTTAGAGACATTACTCAGTCCGATCTATTCCACGGCTCACCGGTACAAATTTACCTGGATTTATCGTGGTATACTCTGCAGGCTAGACACACCCTTAAACCAATCACAGAACTTCTGCGACAAAGAAACATCAGATATCGTTGGGGATACCCTTTCGCATTGGTAGTGACACACAAGGGTAACACTGCCTCCATAACCTCACATGTAGACGTACAACCATTCTTGAGAGCACTAGAGCTGCCGAACACGCAAATAGTGGTGGAACTCACCACTCCCAAATCCGGACAATGGCCCTCAACCGCAACGACAACGCAGAATTACACCGCTCAAGAAAAGAAGAACAGATGTAAGATTGTTCTCTCCCTACAGGCGGCAGACGCAAAATCAAGGGAATAATTCATGATAAAGAACCCGCTACTGAAGTACCCAACAGAATTGATAGCTACTACTTTGGAGATACAGGATGCACATTTTAAGTCACTTTATTCTACACATCACGTCTTGTTACGAGACTCATAAATCACTTGCATAATAGGTAACTTGTGGAACCGACAGAACTCACCTCAATCAGGACTGAGCAGACGGCACAGTGACAAGTCCAGAACTCACTACAGACAACGGACCAGCAACAGAAACATGTACTCTTAACCAAACTCTAGATCTAACAGCTAGTGTTCACAGCACACAAGACTTTGCCTATACCGGTTGACACCACACTATGAGGGGAGCCCAACGAAGCACAGGTCGTATTAATATTCTGTTAATGTTTTATATGCAAGGGCACTGACGGGGAAAGGACATGAGCTGATAACTACTTGTTAAATTGCTAAAGGTGAACCCCCCCACTGGCGACCCTCTACCCAACTCTTCACCCCTCCACCTCTCACTCCCCCCCTTTTTACTCCAATCCATCACTATAGGGGGACTCTGAATCATCAAACAATCACCCCTCTACCCCCGAACACCAAGGCCCGGTGCATACCAGACAAAAAAAACCCAAAAAACGAACAAGTGATGATTTATATAGCGGTTTGCACTTTTATCTCTTAGCCAAATAATGACATCAAGTTATAGATGTGGATTTCACTGACCCGAGTTGCCATTTGGCAAAACACCCTTAGTATACCAGGTTCCTCTCCTGCACAGAGGGAGAACCTTAACCTACCCTAGCTAAACATCTGTTGAATACCTACCTGTCTAGCCTAAAATAGAGCCTAAACACGTGGGGCGCGTACTAGTTAAAGAGAAAGTGATTCTCTCTCAGCCCAGGCTCGCACGTTAAAACAAATCCATAGCCAGGTGTTTCACAAACAGTTACAGTTAATTCTTTGCATACCTGCCCACACGGTTAATTAGGGCAGTTCTCTAGTGTTTCTCAACCTCTCTTACGACAGACTGCAACACACCCTAAAAGGAGAGGTACTCCCAAACCATAAAAGAACACATTGTAAGGTTACATTACAAGCAGTGAACGCTCAATCAATACATAAAGGTAACAATCAAAGCACCCCAAGGTGCTGAACTAGCTCAGGCGATCACAACATGGCACACATACGCATACTTTCCCACAATTAACAGGGAATAAACACCCCTGAAAAAAGGAGGCTGGCCCTCACAGACTACCACAGACACAAAGCAGAGGTGGTGTTATACAGGAAACCCACTTCTGCAAGGACTCTGCCCCAAACCTTAGGAACCGCAAATACCCTATAGGATACTTCAGTCACTTCACTGAGTCAAAATCCAGAGGGGTAAGCGATCTTGTTCGCCAACCAGGTTCCATTTCAGTTTGTAGAACAACTGTTGGACGATGAGGGAAGGTTTCTATTTGTTAAAGGGAAAATAGGGCATTTGAAAATAACGTTTGCAAATCTCTATCTTTCGAATAAGAAACAATGTCAGTCACTAAAGAAAATCTTGCAGAAATTGACTTCATTTCAGGAGGGAATGCTTGTCCTGGGGAGAGACATGAATATAACCCTTGATCTGGCTTTAGACACCTCTTCTACACAGGGAAATTACCTATCCTCAGCAAGACTAGAAATTAACACAATCTCATACAAAGCCCAACTATATGATAGCTGGAGGACACTGCACCCGCCAATTAAGTATTATTCCTTCTTCTCCCCACCAACGGGCAGCTACACTAGGATAGATATGATTTTCCTCCAACACAGAAATCTGTCCCAACTCAATAACGCCTCCTATGGTCCAATTTCATGGTCGGACCATGCCCCACTGATACTGGAACCGGCACTTCCATCCCTCCCCCAAGCATCTCCTCAATGGCGACTAAACAATTTTCTACTCAATAACTCAGATATAGTGTCCAAACTAAAAGATACGTTAGAGCAATACTTCACAGACAACTCCCACCCTGACACATCCCCAGCTATGCTATGGGAAGCCCATAAGTGTGTAGTGAGGGGGGAAATAATAAAAATAGCAGCGGGCCAAAAACGACAAAGGGAGGAGAAGGCCCAGACCCTGACCCAAGAAATAAAACATCTAATAGAACTCCGCGCTAAAGATAATTCACTGACAATATATAAAACCCTGCTGGCGAAATGCCCAGAACTCACCACCACTCTACATCTTCCCACTAAGAGGAAGTTACACTTCACAAAACAAATATTACATCCAGGGGGGCAGGAGCGGGCGGCTCTTAGCACAAGCACTAAAACAGCACAAACCGACAACCTTTGAGACGACCATTAAACTGCAGGATGGGACTCATACAAAAATGATGCCAGACATCATGAAAGCTTTTACAACATACTACCAAAAACGCTATAACCTGAGAGATAGTCCACCAAACCCTGCAGATATACAAAAATTCCTCCAAAATGAGAATAAGACAAACAATATCACCAAATGCAAAAACATTCCTGGACAGCCTGATCTCAGAGGAAGAATTTAGTCTAGTAACAAAACAGCTACCCATGGGAAAAGCCCAGGCCCAGATTGCTTTATGGGCAAATATTATAAACTCATGTCACCCGTCCTTGCGAAGCCATTCCTTGATAAGTAACAATGAAATACACTGGTGAAAGGATCATAAAGAAAATAGTGGTGCTACAATCACCTTAGTGGAGCCACAGAAACCACTAAATAAATACAAGTGATAATTAAGAATACAGATGGTGAGAGCACTCAATTAAAATAAAATAAAAAATAAATAAAAAGTACAATAATAATATTACCCAAACTCGATCACAATCTGGAAATAAACACAGATGGAAAAGACATAGGGTAATAACGTAAGATAAAATCTTAAGACTCTAATACTGGTCTCACTCACATAAAAATAGCCACTTAGATAGCTGGCTCAAACTGCATGCCTTGAATCACTCTCTTATTGGACTTCAGCTGGGTCCTTTCTGTAGTTATATCCCATGTGCCACCAAGATACGCAGGTTCAAGGGGTAACAATAAACTTTATTCTTCCAAAACAATGGAGATCATAAAATAATACATATATAAAAGAAAGTCCCTTTGCATTAAAAAGTCCAAAAAGCACCTGACGCGTTTCGGCGGTCTTCCTTCATCGGAGGTGATGCTTGTGATCCCTGGCATGTTGTCTTTTAAACCTGTTCCTCGCGCCCTTTTTCGCCGCATTCGCGGCACTTTACTTCCAGGTTTGACGTCGGGACGTGTCCTGCGTCATCACGTCCCGACGTCCATCTTCACTTCCGGTTTAAACCCTTAAGGACCAAACGTCTGGAATAAAAGGGAATCATGACATGTCACACATGTCATGTGTCCTTAAGGGGTTAACCTTATACTAGGACGTGTCAGGAACGTCATAGAAAAATAAAATAAAGCGTCCATACAATAAAATATTCCTAGCATTACAAACTAGAATAGTCCAATCTTGGTATACTTAAAATCCTTTTAGAGGAAAAAGAAAATATATAACCTTGCATTCAAAATAAAATACATTAGCAAATAGTATACAACATTAAATTATAACAGTATACAATTAATTACTATAAGAAGGGAGATGTATATAATGTAATAGATAAAATCTTAAAAACCTAAATAACAAAAAACTTGGATTGATAATAAGAGGAAAATTAAATAGAATAGATAATATCTAAAAATTATATTATGTTATAAAAACAATAAAATAATTAAATATACAATATCATTTAAAAGATAAAATGAATTGATTAGAAAAATCTAAAAGGCAAAAAAGGGGAAAAAAATTAGGAAATAAAGTCTTACATATTTATTAATTTCAAAGTCAACATTAAGTCCACGTGGTACCATAGTGTCAAGTTGAAACATCCACTTCATCTCTGCTAACCCTAAAATATAATCCTTATTCCCCCCCTCTCCAATGGATTTTAATCTGATCAATGCCCATGAAATTAATACCTTTAGGGTCTCCATTATGGGTTTGTAAAAAATGATTAGACACACTATGGTTGGTAAATTTGCGTTGGATATTATATATATGTTCCCTAATTCTGATTTTAAGGCTACGTGTGGTCTTACCGATGTATTGAAACCCACATGGGCACATTACCATATAGATAACATCTTTACTTGAACACGTCATAAAGGACTTAATTTGATATTCCCTTTTGGTCACAGAGGATACAAACTGTGTAATTTTCTTATTTTTATTTAATCTAAAAGTGCACCCCCTGCAAGTACCACACAAATGAAACCCTTTACTTGCCTCTCTCACTTTTACCATTATCTAAAAAGCTCCTAGTTAAAATTTGTTTAAAATTATTCGTTCTCTAAAAATAAATCTGGGTTTAGCATTTAAAAAAGGAAGTACATCAGGGTCTTCTTTAAGCACATCCCAATGTTTTTTTAATAACTTTTTGTAATGCAAAATTGTTAGTGCTAAAATTGAAAATAAGGGGAATTTTTTCTTTCTCCACCTTCTTTACTATTTTTATCCTCTGAATTATCTTTATTTTATATTTCAAAAGTACTTGTCTCTCCTTCTCTCCAATTTCCTTCTCAATTTTTTCCAGATTATATTTTTTATATCCTTTTTCAATACATTTTCTTTTTAAAATCTCTGCTTGTTTGGAAAATTCATGCTCTTCAGTACAATTCCTTTTTATCCTTAAAAGCTGACCTTTAAGTATATTGCTTAACCATGGCCTGAAATGACAACTTTTTAGATCTATAAAGCTGTTAACATCAACGGTTTTAAAAAAGGTCTTGGTTTTAATAACATGTTCGTCTATATATATATATAAGAAGGTCTAAAAAGTTAATTTGGTCTTTACTAATTTCATAGGATAAATTAATATTATAAAAGTTCTGATTGAGAGAAAAAATTAAATGTTCTAGAGATTCCCTACTTCCTTTCCATATAATAAAAATGTCATCGATATAACGTTTATATAGGACCAGATTTGCCCCAATGCCCTCCCTAGAGAAGATAAACTTTTCTTCCCAAAAGGACATAAAAAGGTTCGCATAACTTGGGGCAAATCTGGTCCCCATAGCCGTACCTAAAATCTGAAGGTAAGCATCCTTGATGCTTTCAACACAGGAAACTTAAGTAAGGCCATACCAAACACCGCTCTAGAAGCGACGATTGCTCTAATACCAAAAGAGGGCAAAGATCTGACAAATAGCGAGGATTGGGTTTTGGGACAAGATGGATGGAGTGGCTGGGAGCAATTTACTTCAAGCCAATGGCAAGGCTGCGTATAAATGGCCAGCTAACCAACCGAGTAACGGCATGAGGCAGGGATGTCCTCTGTCCCCTCTGCTCTTTATACTAGTATTGGAGTCGTTCCTACAGAGCATTAGAGATAACCACCAGATCAAGGGGTTTACCATTGAAAAAGCGGAATATAAAATTTCAGCCTTTGCCGATGACCTCATGTTTACGATAGGAGACTAGAATCTATGAATGGATGAATCCATTGTCGTCGCAACAGTGGCGAACATAGAGGATTCGTTCTTCAAGGCACCTATCCAGACCATACCATGGCATAGGCAGACCCTTCACCTACTAAAACACAGACATCACCAGATGATAGAGGCCACACTAAAACTGAGAATGGATGAACGCAACTACTCGGACATCTCTCACTTCCCCTCCCCACTTTACCCAATTACATGCAACCCTCTTTTTGAACCAGGACTCGCGGGTAGACTACTACACCTCACGCATTCACAAACCCATCTACGAGATGTGGTACACGGAAATAAATTGATACCACTGCAAGAACTTTTCACCTCAACTCCCCATGGGTACACACAATATTCAATATATCCAATTGTCACACTTCCTTCAGACTATAAACTACTACAGAATTTGAGAAGCTTTCCTCTACACACCAAATTATGAATAAATTGCTTTCAACAATGTACAAAATATTAACTGGGCCTGGGACACAAAGCCTCCCCTCATACACTAGGAAGTGGGCAGACGAACTACGAATGGTTATCATGCCCCCTACAATGGCTAAAATACACAACCTGTTTCCTAACTCACGACACACATGCTGGAGATGTCAACAACTTGACGCACACCCCTCTCACATTTGGCGGGACTGCCCACAAATTTGTATATTCTGGCAACGAATAATCACAATGACTAAAATGATCACAGGAATAACTGTCCCACTATCCCCAGAATATGTTCTTTTTCTCTTACCTATCGCAGGTGTAAATAAACATACAGAGTCCCTACTATCTCACCTCTATTTACTGCCGCAAACCAACTGATTCCACTAAAATGGAAACAGGCAAACCCACCTTCTCTAAGGGAATGGATTAACAGGGTGGAACAGACAAAGCAAATGGAAGAACTCCCATATGCCACATCAAAAAACTATTATTTCAAACAACATGGGGACAATGGAACAAATTCATGGGAGGGAGGAACGTAGGACTAGTATTCTCTTAGATAGCTGAAGAGAGGGAGCAGGACCACGTCCACAAAACACAGGAGATAGATATACCTAGCGAGCAACCGGCAGCTTCCTTCCTATCCCCCCACCCCCCTTAAGGATACACATCGATACAGATAGATGAACTCTATGTCTAGTGACACCAGCAATAACTGGACACTTAGAACAAAATAAAAATGTATGAGTTTCATGTTACATGACACTACCAACCTCTACCTTGGGAATGCAATTGTACCTGCGAATTCACTGTGTATGTATATTGAAAATGTGTTAATTGATGATAAAAGAATGACCGAACGCCAAAGAACATCAGCTTATTCCTATATGTTACACGTTTCACTGCAATATCTAAATAACTTTTTGAAAAAATGGTTAGCTGAATGTAAAAGTTTTATTTAAAACAAAATAAAAATGGGAAAAAAAAGTGTAGCTAGGGCATCCCTTCCACTACACCTCTATTCCTATTACCGGGGATAAACCCTCACCCCTTGTTACAAACATAATAGTTTTACCACACACCAGTTTTGAATCTCTAGTCTGTTTTGATGGCCTGGTGGGACACCACAATGTTTTATAAAAACGAATCCAATTGCATATTGTCTAGTTTTCTTATGTACTACTATGATTCACATCAAGACAGATTATCGCAAAGATGAGCTAATAATGGCACTGATGGAAAGTGGACATAGGAGAAAAGCTGGGAATGCGGCTGAGAGAAGAAAGAGTGAGGAGTAGAGATGTCCCGAACAGTTTGCTGGCGAATAGTAACTGGCGAACATACCTTGTTCGCGTGCGCCACGGACGGCGAACATATGCGATGTTCGGTCCGCCCCTATTCATCATCATTGAGTAAACTTTGACCCTGTACCTCACAGTCAGCAGACACATTCCAGCCAATCAGCAGCAGACCCTCCCTCCCAGACCCTCCCACATCCTGGACAGCATCCATTTTAGATTCATTCGGAAGCTGCACTCTTTTTTTTTTTAGACAGAAGTGTGTTATATTTGAGCATGCTAGGCTGAACGTGCGTATATCATGGCTAGTTGCACTGAGGGTATGAGTATATAGCAGTACATTGTTGTGAAAGATGGCTGTCATGTTTAGGGTGTAGCTTGCATGTTATCAACTGTGTATTTATATCAGCAGCTCCACCACTAGTTATAAATCAAGTGTGAGTCGCCCCATGAGATGAGACTAGTCAATAACATAATACATGAACGGTTAAGGTAAAGGCATGTAAGGAACTACGACAAACTCTTTAGGAGGTGAAATAATGACATGTTTAAACGCTTCCTACTTTACGATTAGTTAATGTGCAGAGAGTAGATCATGTGATCAAAGGCATGGTGTGGAGGATCGGCTATAGTGGGACATGCTTGGCAAGCTGCTGTTTACTGTTTGTGCTCATCCGATCCCTTCTGGGCGCCAGCTGCAGACCCTGGGAGTCCCTGATACCTGGAACAACAAAGGCAAGTCTCTGGCTGAGTGCCGGGTTCGCGGCTTGAGGTGGTGGAAGCTTGTTTTGTCGGGTGGTCGGATCTGTCCTGGTGGTGCTTCACGTGCGGGATTGTGGTGGCTTAAGGTGGAGGCGAGTGCTTGACGTGGGGCAGGCTCTGCATTTCTGTTTGTGCCCCCGGTCCCGTCTTCGATGCCTTTTGCGTTGGTGGATTTTAATGGGGACTGCTTCGCTTAGCTGTGGTGGAGCTTGTTGGGGCTGTGGTGGAGCTTGTTGGGGCTTCCTGCTTGTTATTTGCTTCCAAAATTGATTAAAGTGTCTGTCCAGCTTAGACTCAATATCCTGCCATGCTTTGCTGGTACCAGGAGGACACGCGGCTGCCGCCATATTGGGAGAGTCGCAGATGAGTATGTCAGCCTGGGCGGCTGTGCTCTGTGCGTCCATTAGCTCCAGACAGCCTCTCAGGGGTGGACCGGGATAACCCCCACAAGTCCGAGGGGGGGGGGGGTAACGGAGCTCCTGCCGGGAAGTAGCTGCTCCTGGGCATCCCAGGATCGGGAAATCGGCCGCCTCTCCCGCCCGATGAGCACCAGGCCAAACTTGCCACGTGGAGGTAAGTAAGACTCTGTCGCTATTAAGCATGTCGGGTCAGTCAGGTAGGAGCAACATTGCTGGGTCATCCCCTTCTGGGGTGAAATTCGCTTCTTGATAGCTGCTTAAAGTGAGATATTGAGGGAGCTCACACGAAGTGCATCTTTCCTCCATGACAGCTAGGCCTCGCCCCCCGGAAGTTGCATTCTTAGTGAGAGGAGGGACAGTGTAGCTGCTGCTGATTTAATAGGGAAATCGATAGCTAGGCTAGTGTATTCAGTGTCCACTACAGTCCTGAAGGACTCATCTGATCTCTGCTGTAAGGACAGCACCCCAAAAAGCCCTTTTTAGGGCTAGAACATCAGTCTGTTTTTTTTTTTTTTTTCCTGTGTAATTGTCACGGGTGGCGGTACGGAAACCGGGACCCCTGAGTTCCTGATTATAAGTGGGAGTCTTCAGCGTGGAAATGGACTATCAGGGCCTGGTGCAGGGTAACCTCACGCCCGCTGGTGTTGAGCACCAGCGTTTGCACGGCCACATACCAGAACCCTGTTGCAGCTACAGCGGATCCCAGGAACTAGGAAATATGCAGACCTCCCAGGAACTGGATAGGGAGGCTTTGCAGCAGTAACCAGGAGCTTGGAAATAAGCAGACCTCCCAGAAGCTGAATAGGGAGGCTCTGCAGCAGACATGTATCCAGTACAGAAACAAGGCAAGACAAGAACAGGCACCAAACATGAAAACAAGACAGAACTAGTAGAACCCAGAACCAGAGAGGGATAGGAAGCTAAACCCAGAACATATACACAAGACATGAGGAAAACATGAACATAACATGGGCATGACTGGACAGGACTGTACATGGACTGGGTATACAAACTAAAACAAGACAAGATAATATAGGCAAAACAAGAGGAGAAATAACTAAGTACTACATATGGAAATCATGGGGATTTAGTCACACTATATGATCATACATTGCATAAGCCTGCCAACAGTGCCAATGTACCCCATATCTGGCAGGTCCTACACTGCCTAATGTATGCTAAAACAACCAAAAGGCATATATAGCACTTACCTGCAAGAAAGGGCAGAAGCCTTGAGGAGCTGCCTGCAGGAACTCAAACAGAGGGAATGATGGAAAACAAATGGGTGTGGCAACATAAAACAAACATTTAAATGAAACCTGGAGACTGGGAAATCCAGGGATGGAATATAAGAATGAACCCAGAAATCCAGCATAAAGAAAACCAGACCTAAAATAGAAAACCAAAAAAACCAAGAAAAACTAAACAATAATTGTAAAAGTAGTACTGGATACCAGAAGCCAAAGCCAGACAACTTCGCAGAACATGGCATGATGTGACAGTAATCTAATTGCAGTTGCCTGCCTGCCAGCGTGTGTGTCAGGCTCACAGCGTATACTGTGCCCACTTGCCCAGTGCCACCACTCATATCTGGTGTCACAATAGCTTGCATTTAAAAAAAAAAAAAAGAATTTTTGACTGTAATATAATAGCAGTCAGTTTCCTTCACACGTGTGCGTTTCAGGGCCTGCCAGGGCACAGTGTCACACCAGTGCAACTCATATCTGGTGTAACAGTAGGGTACATTTTAAAAAAAAAATATAATTTTGACTGTAATAGATTGAATAGCAGTTAGCTGTCTGCAAACGTGTGTGTCAGGCCTACAGCGTCTACTCTGCCAACTTCTGCCAGTGCACAGTGCCACTCATATCTGTTGTCAAAGTAGCTTGCACGCATAGTACCACTAATCAAAAAAAAAATGACAGGCAGAGGCAGGCCACCCTGCAGGGGCCGTCGTGGTCGTGGTGCTGTGATTCCCTTTGGCCCTAGAATAATGCCCAGTGTTCAAAGGCCACGTACCCTGAACTCGAAAAGTTCTGAGGACATAGTTGACTGGCTAACACAGGACACCCAATCTTCTACAGCTTCCGCTCGGAACCTTGACGCACCATCCTCCTCCAGCTTGGCTTTGGGCACCTCTCAAGTTACCACTCGCCCACCTACCGCCACCACCAACACTAGCACCACAGCCGCTTCACTTGATCTGTCAGAGGAGTTATTTACACATCAGTTGGAAGAAATGAGTGATGCACAACCATTATTGCCAGAGGATGTAGATAACAGGGATATGTCTCAGTCAGGCAGAATTACACACATGGACGTACGGTGTGATGATGATGATGTTGTACCCGCTGCTGCTTCCTTTGCTGAGTTGTCAGATACAAGTGAAGCAGTTGATGATGATGATGCGTCCGTGGATGTCACGTGGGTGCCCGCTAGAAGAGAAGAAGAACAGGGCGAAAGTTCAGATGGGGAGACAGAGAGGAGGAGGAGACGAGTTGGAAGCAGGGGGAGGTCATTGCAAGGAGCTAGTGGCACAGTCAGACAGCATGCATTGGCACCCGGGGTCAGCCAGACAGCACGCCAATCAATGCATGCTGTTGCCACCACCAGAATGCAGTCATTGCAGAGCTCAGCAGTGTGGCATTTTTTTGGTGTGTCTGCCTCTGACAACAGTTTGCGGTGTTTGCGGTGCGTTAAACGGGGAGTTTGGTCTGTCACTGTGAAGCGGGCGTAACCCTTACACTACCTGATCGATACGACATCATACCTGATGTTTGAAAGCACGTTATTCCAAACAATTTAGGAATGTTAGGTGATTTATGCCCTTTATGGATTAAAACCAGACTCTGCATCAACTATGTAATTTTCCATGGGAGTTTTGCCATGGATCCCCCTCCGGCATGCCACAGTACAGGTGTTAGTCCCCTTGAAACAACTTTTCCATCACTATTGTGGCCAGAAAGAGTCCCTGTGGGTTTTAAAATTCGCCTGCCCATTGAAGTCTATGGCGGTTCACCCGTTTGCGAACATTTGCGGAAATTCGCGTTCGCCATTCGCGAACAGAAAATGTTATGTTCGCGACATCTCTAGTGAGGAGGGAAGGGGAGAGGAAATGGGGAATGAGATGGGAAACCCATAAAAGACAACTAAACTCTGGGAAAAAAAATATTTTATGAGGTGTTTCTAAAAGCAGTGGAATGTATTATTGTTTTGCTATCTGATTATAGTTTCCCTTATCATTGGGCGACATTAGGGCTAACCTCCACACTCATGGTCATGATAAAAATGCTGCCCCCACTTAGGATTGCCAGCCCTTAACAGATATGGCATTAGTTGCAGAGGATAACCCCAGATACTATTATACATCTCACTGATGTGGCTAATAAGTTACCACTTTAGTAGCGTAGTCGGATTGTACTTAAGGTTTAATAGTGCCAGTGGTGAGCTTTAATACTTGTGTTTTTTATATTAGCTACACTACTTTTTTTGTCATATCTCTTTAATTATTCACTTGTTTTTTTTAATTTTGTAATAAATATTTTATTCTACTGGATCGTTGTGGTGCAACGAACCCGTGGGCTTTATATACAGAGCCTGATATGACTCTGCATCATGTGAGTTTGGCTCCATCTGTATATATAACAGTTTTACGCTGTGTTGGTTTTGTATTTTTTTCTTGTAGGTCTACTATTGGTTTTAAGACCTCTGCTATTAATCAACTTAAGTATATTCATTAATTTTATGTGTGACCCTTTTTATTGGTACCTAAGTCTTGACTATAAAAAGTTACCAACCGTAAGGATATGTGAGTGATGTTGTGACCAACTGAGCATACCACAGAGAAAGAGCCCAAATACCATATAGCCCATTCCCTCACAATAGTTTTTCTCTCCTATGTTGTTAATATAAGACACTTGCAATTACTAATTTTACATACGGTATTGTATTGTACTGTTTATTAGATAAATAAAGATTGTCAAACAAAATTAGCAGCAATACAAAAAGAGTATACTTGAGCACAGTAAAAACATTTGGTTAGTCTAAATCATTTGGTCGCAAAAAAAAAATGTTCTGGGTGATTTAGGATTTGGCAAAAGGGCATTGTGGTCCAAACAAATTTCATCCATGTGACCATTTGGGAAAATTCAATGTGGATGAAGCAAAAAAGAGCAAACCTTGGCCAATCTGTGCACTGCAAATATAAATACTATATAATATATTTTGCAGTAAACAGGTGCATTTTCCCACTATTTAAGTCACAGATCAAGAAAGAAGATGTAGAGTTAAATGGAGTATGAGCAGGAAAAAATCAATATGTTTATAATAAAATATTTATTAAAGGAAATATATAGTGTTATGAATATAAAGATGTATTCCTAACACTAGAGTGCCCTCTGTTCTCCCTCTCTTGCACCCCCAACATATAAATGGTTACCCTTTATAAACTCTTCTGATTAAAGTCCTGATCTACTTTGGCACTGTGTCAGCGCTCCGCCTCCTCTGACGCCATCCAACAAGGGGTTTAATGCTCATGCTCAGCCAACACCATTATTGTTTTACCAATTGTAATTATATGCATATATTTTCTATTTATTGTTTTCTTATTTATTTAAATTTTTATATTTATTCATTATGTTTTTATTTTCCCAATTGTAATTTCCCATTTTACCAATCCCTATATTTTATCCCAACTATATATGTTCCACCATAAGTAATCATATCCCATTTCCCTTTACCCTACCATACCCTTTTAGCTCTTCATATTTCTTTTATTTCTCTTCTAAACCAGTCCATTCCATGTCCCATCCTACATAGCCCCAATTAGTTTTAATCCCATTCCCCACCCTCTCAGTCCGAGCATGCCTTCCTATGCACTCTACATTCACCGTTATCCATTCCTCCTCCACCCCATATCTGTTCTTCATCTCCCCTCTCATTTTTCCCATGCCACTTCCCCCTCCCAGCCCATCTCGCACAACCCTTCTAATTTGTTTAGAGTTGGTATTATAATCTAAAATTAAAGGTACATACTCTTTATCCCTACTTATTGTATCTTTCTTTGGTTTAGGTTTTAATACCTCAACTCTGTCCATGTTCTTCACCTGTTGAATCTGTTCTTTCAGGACTGTAGGATCATAATGTTTCTCTTTAAAAAATGACGTCAATGTGTTTGCTTGGTTATCAAATTGATGGGGATCTGTACAGTTCCTCAGCATTCTTATATATTGTCCTTTTGGCATGTTGTTGATCCAAGGGGCATAATGGCAACTGGTTGTGTCAATGTAACAATTGATGTCAAAAAATGTTCAATCCTCATATGAAACAATTGTTTGTTTTTACCTATATGGAAAACACTATGTATGTCTCATTTGTTTTACAGATGTAACCACCATATCTATATCTGCAATAGGTGGTATATCCTTTTTACTCTGTATATTTTTCTAAGTGGGTGTGAATAATTTTAATTGTTTCACTTTACCTTTAGGTGTTAAGGGATTACACATTTCTGTCACACTTACTTTTATTGTCTATTTTAAGTTGGAAGCGCCTACACAACTATACACCTTGTGTATATTTTGTTTGCTATTTCATTATCCCTTAAAGTTGTGGGCTGCTCATATTTGTAAATTTACCTCTGATCCATTTATTTGAGATCTATTAATAATGGAATTATTTGAAGCCAGAGAGAACTGGCAAAATATGGTTGCCAGTAGATTTGACAATATACAAGGCCCCATTATTCAATCAGAAGAAAATCTAGATTTTGCTTGTAAAAAACTAGAAAAATTGCTAATTAAGGAGACTAAAACTAAATGGGATATCTTTACCCTAGAACGATATTTGGAGCAAAAAATTAGCCCAAGAGGTCTACGATTTTTTAAAACCCCCACGTTTGATAGGGAGGATGATGATTTTATGGAGATCTGGAACTCCGCTTTGGAGTCTTTTTCAGCTAGGATGATATCCATTATTGTACAGCAAAAAAAAAACGTAATTTGATGCAGCTGGATATCCAGATTAACCAAATTAAAGAACAACTTAAACCAGTAGTCAATTGTACAGAAATTGATAATACACTTAAAATGGTAAAGAATAATGTGGAAAAAGTGGAGGAAAATACACTAATCATTAAAAAGACGAAGTTTCAAAGAGATCAGAATGATTATGCTCTAAACCAAGTAAGATCCTTTTCCCGGAAAAATCACTCCCACCATCAAAATTATCCTCACCATAATAAGACCAATCAATTTCCTAAACACCCGGATCATCGGTCCTTAGGTGTATCGGGAAGAAAAACCTATAATGATACACCATCTATACCTAGAAAATTTAGGGAACCCATTCCTCCCCATCAATATCAGACCAAGAAACCATATGCTCCTGCTGCTTCTTCTCCAGGTTGGCAAAGAAGCAAAAATAGGAATGGTTCAAGAACTAACCCCACTCAACCATTACCCCTCTTCCCTCAGACTAATAGATATCGAGAGATACATCCCAAGGAAATCCTCTACCTTTCCCTTCATCTTCCGCTCCTTTTTTAGGGTCACATCCCCCTCAAAGAACCGAACGATTAATGAGAAAGAGAAATTGGGTTCAAGAAGAAGGGGAATTAGAAGTGGAAGACCCTTTAAAGGAGAGGAAGAGAGGAAAGACAAACACTTAGGTGTAGTTAACTTATCCAACAAAACTTTTACTGAAGATCAACTCAGAGTATTAAGTAATGGATTGAAATTTGCCCCTACGTGTTCTAATGATGCTTTTAACTCATTTATAGATTTACAGAAGTTTAATCGTAAGCTGTGTTTAAAAATTTTTTTTTTAAAACACCCTCAAAAAGATTTTAAAGATAACCAAGATGTGAATGACGATATGGTACATACTAAACTAAAGAATAAATCAAATTTTTTTCCTAAGTACCATTCCAGTGATGCTATGGAGGTTTTCGAGAGATTAGTTATAGAGGACATTAAAAAAAATCGCCAAAAATAAATATGGAAGACGTGAGAACAACCTTCGACCGATAGAGAAAAGAGCCCTTAGGGAATTAAGCAAAGATGACCAAATTATTATAAAACCTGCCGATAAGGGGGGGGCTGTGGTTATTCAAAATAGGGACGACTACGTTAAAGAGATCTATAGACAACTGGGGGACACGAACACTTATTTAAAGTTGCCGGGTAACCCTATGGAGTCTATTAAGGATACATATTTTAAACTAATAGAGAAAGGACGCACACAATTTTTTTTAAATAAAGATGAATATGATTACTTGAATGTTAAAACTTCTAAATTCCCTGTTTTTTATACCCTCCCCAAAATCCATAAAGATAAGGTTAACCCACCAGGCAGACCGATAGTGGCTGGGGTTAATTCCCTATTGAGTCGACTGTCTGAATACATAGACAGATTGTTACAACCTATAGTCACTTCACGTCCTACCTATCTTAAGGACTCCTCCCATCTCATTAGAGAGTTACAAAATATAACATGGGAGGAGGGTCACATATTAGTAACTTGTGATGTTAATAGTTTGTATACTATTATTAAACATGACCTAGGATGTGACTCAGTTAGACACTTTTTATCAGATAGTTCAGTTCCAGAAACCCAAAGAGATTTTATTATAGAGGGCATTTTACTAATTTTACAGAATAATTTATTTTGGTTTGAGGGTTCTTATTTTTTACAACTGATTGGGACTGCGATGGGGACCAGGTTCGCACCGGGTTACGCGAATTTGTTTATGTCCTTCTGGGAGGAATCTTTCCTCTCAGGGGATGTACCTTGGAGTGCGAACTTGGTCCTCTATCGCAGGTACATAGATGATATTTTTTTTATTTGGAGGGGGGGAGAACAGCACCTTACTTCGGTTTTTCAATTTTTAAATAATAATTCTAGAAATATCTCTCTCACCAGTGAATATAGTACCTCCCATGTAAATTTTTTAGACCTGGTTATCTATATAGAGGATTCTTGCATTAAAACCAAAAGTTTTTTTAACTGGTTGACGTCAATAGTTACATTGACACAACCAGTTGCCATTATGCCCCTTGGATCAACAACATGCCAAAAGGACAATATATAAGAATGCTGAGGAACTGTACAGATCCCCATCAATTTGATAACCAAGCAAACACATTGACGTCATTTTTTAAAGAGAAACATTATGATCCTACAGTCCTGAAAGAACAGATTCAACAGGTGAAGAACATGGACAGAGTTGAGGTATTAAAACCTAAACCAAAGAAAGATACAATAAGTAGGGATAAAGAGTATGTACCTTTAATTTTAGATTATAATACCAACTCTAAACAAATTAAACATATAGTGAATAAACACTGGCATATTTTAAAAACGGATGGGGATCTTAAAGATATCATAGGTGAGAAACCGAAGGTTATTTTTAAAGGGGCTAAAAATATTAAAGATCACTTGGTTAAAAGCTTTATTAATTGCAAACAGGGAGACAAGAATGTTTTTAACCAAAGACCAGGTTTATATCCATGTAAAATGTGCTTACCGTGCAAGAATACTACTTTTAAGAAAGATACACAGAGCACGTTTAAATCCAATGTTACAGGAACTAGTTTTAAAATACGTGATGTTGTCACATGCCACTCCACTAATGTGGTGTATCTCCTCTGGTGTCCCTGTGGGCTCCAGTATGTCGGCATGACCACTAGAAGCCTAAAAACTCGCATTATGGAGCACATGGGGAACATAAGGAGGGGATACACTAAACATAGTGTGTCAGCACATTTTATTGAATTCCATAATGGTGACACTTCTCTCTTAAGTTTTATGGTTATTGGGAAGAAGCGGATGAATTGGAGAGGAGAATGTCCGAGAACTTAGTAAGTTAGAGGGTAAATGGATTTTCACTTTGGACACTATGTGCCCTAATGGTCTCAACATAGATTTTGAGTTAGTCCATTTTTTATAATATAATATTTTATATATTTTTTAAATATTATATTTACATTTTTATATTAATATCTTTTCTTCTAGGATGTTTCATCTCCCTTCCACATCCCCCTGAGTTACATTTCTTCTATTTTATATATGATGTTTTATATGTACCTATATTAACAAATATTTTGTATTTTATATTTCTATTCCGATTTATTTATTCAAAGCTTACTCAATTTGTTTATTTATTTTACTATATTATTGTATTATTTGTTTGGGCAAATGCCCTCTTTCAATATGAACACTTTCTGTAGTCAATTCCACCATGCCCGAGTGTGGAACGCATGGTGGAACGCAAATACATCACATGAACGCATCCAACCGGAAGACCGGAAGGAATTTTTTTTTTTTTTTTTTTCAAAACCGTAAGTGATGTAGCCGGCGGCATTTCTGAAGCACAGCTGGATGCAGTTGGACTTATCAAGGGGGCTACTTAAGCCCTGAAGTTTCTCCAGGAATTTAGCACTGAGGAAGGCCCTATCTAGGGCTTAAACGCGTTTGCACTTTACTGGACTTTTTACTGGGACTTTCATTTGGCGGTATTGTTACTTTGTGTATATGCTGTGGTGCTTTGCTGCTTTTAATTTTGGCCATTATTGCAGTACCATACCACGCTGTATTTTATACATATATCTGCCTATTTTTGTCCTATATTATTAATATTTTATATAATATTTCATCAATTAATAAACCCTTATTTACTCTTGAATTTGTGGAGTCTGGGTCAACTGGCTTCAACTGAAAATTATCGAAAGCCTGAATAGGCACCCGAGAGCGAAGTACATAGAGCCTAAGAGGCTCCATCCTTGTGAGTTCAATCCTCATATGATACAATTGTTTGTTTTTACCTATATGGAAAACACTATGTATGTCTCATTTGTTTTACAGATGTAACCACCATATCTATATCTGCAATAGGTGGTATATCCTTTTTACTCTGTATATTTTTCTAAGTGGGTGTGAATTATTTTAATTGTTTCACTTTAGCTTTATGCCCACCTTTTGTTCACGTCCATCTCACTGTCCATCTACTGTCATCTCCCCCCTTCTACTTCCCGCATTTTCCACGCTCGTTCTTCCTTTGCTCATGCCCACTTTAGCTTTCCGTCCACTTCCCTTTGATTAACACATCCCATCTGCCCACTTCTTTCCATCCTTAGTTTTCGCTGACATCCCTTAGACTCCACCCATGTCCCCTCCCACTATCTCTCCCCGTCCATTTTATCCATTACATCCATCATTCAAAATTCCACTTCCCTCATGTCCCTCCCCTGCTTCCATACTTCACTACATATCTCACAATACACTATCACATCATGACCAAAATGGCCGCCGGTCAAGTGACCACTAATTTTTTTATAATAAAATTAAATATAAGCCTCATTTTTAACAAAATTCTCAAAACTCATCATCCATACACATATATCTATAGCTCTTTTTTTATCTTTAGCAATTTAAAAAAAAAATATATATATATATATATATTATTTCTGTTTTATTCCCCCTTATAAGACGTCATTTTGGCGCCAATTTTGTGTTTTAGGTATGTACCCACACTCCCTATATAAACCCTAACAAGCCAGGTCAGTTTTTTCTTACCTCTACTTGAAAAAGCCTTTTAAGGTTAAATGCTAGTTTATTATTTTTATCTTGTACTGTCTGGCACCTGCTTTTATTTCCAGTGATCATCACTTCCAAGCAATATCCTCGGTGGGGATTATTCCACCCACGCACTATCCATAGAGCAGTTTGCCTGCTCTGGAACAAGTGAGTGAAATATTTGCTATTCATATTCCTGTTATTTTATACTGTGAGCACTATTTGTCGTTTCTTTTTATATTTTATGGTCCTCACTCAACTGAGACGCTTTATTCACGTATCCTTTAAATTGGAGATTGTACCACTGTATGCTATCTATACTGGAGCTAGTTCTAGCTCCATAAAACTTGAGTAGGACTATATTTTATTTTATTCTCTCCCTGCCAGTACAGTTATATAACATTATTAACTTCCTCCAAGCAATGCTTCATTGGAATATAGAGGGGGCTCTTAGTTTTGTCTGAGAGGCTAGGTCTGCTGGAATGTGATCCACTCCTAAATGGTGGCCCTGGAGATAATAATAATTGAAAAAACAGGAAAAAAACAAAAACTAATAAGACAATAATGTTACCTCCTTTGCCTCCAAATGATGTGAATTCCAATCTGAGATTTGCCTGCTAAAACGATACAATCTTAAGTACCTATCAATGTAAAGTACAGAGTTTGCAGCTGAAATTTTGTCTTAGATGATTGTCATTATGATTAATTGTTTTTTATGTTTTACATGCAAATGCAAAATAGGATCACAATATCTAGGCAACATATCCAGGTATATGAGCGTACCACAGAGAAAGAGCCTGAATACCATATAGCTCACTCCCTTTTCTTCCAATTTATGGAGCGCCTGCTACTATTTTTAGATTACTTTACTATTAAAGTATTTAAGTACATATGTTCACATTTCTGATATTTTTCGATTTTTATTAAAACAATTTTTGCTATATTTGTATGTGCTATTACATACCTTGATTGTTTGTTTGCTTTAGCTACAATTGAGTGTATGCAGCTCATATTCCAAATTGCATTAATGTTAAAAATAAATCTCCTGTATCAAACTACATTAACCCCTTAAAGGGACACTATAGTCACCTGAACAACTTCAGCTTAATGCAGCCTCTCTCACGTAAACACTGTATTTTCTGAGAAAATACAGTGTTTACATTGAAAGCTAGGAACACCTCTAGTTGCAGTCACTCAGAGTGAACCAGAGGGACTTCGGAGTTGATGGAGGCATACTATGCATCCATACACTTAGATCTGCTGTCAGCAGAGCACAGGACAGCACTGTGCACAGCATCCTGTGATTCAGTATCTCCTCCCTCTGCATGCAGACACTGAGCTTTCCTCATAGAGATTCATTGATTCAATCCATCTGTATGAGGAGATGCTGATTGGCCAGGGCTGTGTTTGAATCATGCTGGCTCTGCCCCTGATCTGCCTCGTTGTCAGTCTCAGCCAATACTATGGGGAAGCATTGTGATTGGATGAGGCTACCACATGTCAGCAGACTGCTTGTTTTTATGAGTCTAACAGCATGCAGATTTACAGTTTCTGGCTTGAATACAGTAACATTTTTACTATATTTATGGAGGCATGAGGGGCCCAGGAGGGCTAGATGGTGGTGTTCTTTAATTTGGGATATATGTCTGTTCAACCATAATTTGCCGCTTTCATATTAAGTGCACCCACGCTTATTATATATAATTTTGTTTAGGAGAAACAGGACTTTCATTTTACATTAAATATTAAGATATGAAAATTTTATGGGAATAAAAACTGAAAAAATGTGAGAAATTAAGAAATTTAATTTTTTTTAGTTCTGCATGGCAATTTAACTGTGAATGTCATAATACTATTAGCTTTTACTGCAATATACACATATTTGTATTCAGCAATGTCTTACGACCACAGGGTATTCAAGATGAGTTATGATCAGACTATTTTAGTAGCCACAAAACCTTAGCCAAATTTACTGTTCCTATATTTTTTTTTTATTTATTATACAAAACAGCATTTTAACTGATGAAATCTTTGTCATTATATAGTTTACTAGTTTTAAACACGCATATTTGCTTTCAGGGATGTCTCACGAATACAACAGTACCATTTACAGGTTTTATGGGGTCTTGAAAAGTTACAGGGAAAAATATAGCACGTTCCCCTTTTCAGTTTAAGCAAATCAAAATTTGCCAGATTGGCTATGTTTCCATTGAGACTGTATGGCTACTCAGAAATGAAAATTACCCCTTATGACATACCATTTGAAAAATTAGACAACCCAGGGTATTCATGGGATATATTCAATGGGATATAACCTCTCTTTTTTAGTAGCCAGTTAGTCACAAACCCTAGCCAAAGTTAGCGTTAATATTTGTTTTCTGCATTCATTTACACAAACTGTACTTTCACTGAAGATATCATCATTGTGATACTCTTTTTGTTCAGTGAAGTCTCCCGAGTAAACCATTAACCCCATGTACAGGTTTTATGCTGTTTTAGAAAGTTACAAGGTTAATTTTGGGCTTGCAAATTAAATTCTCTGGACTTTCTGCCTGGATTGTCAGACAGGACCCTCAAATTGTAATTATTAATAGGAAGAAAATTACATAGATTATCTTTATATACACGTAGATTTTAAATATAGAGAGTGCGCTAGATCTTGTGTGTATATATATATATATATATATATTTATATTTATATTTATATTTACTGGCCATATCCATGGCAGCACAACAATGGGTAGCTCCTCCTATACTTATTTATGAATTGTGAAGAAATGGGGCCATCCTCAAGCGGATCATACAGCAACAGGAAGGGCCAGAAATTCTTCACAAAGACCCTAAAGCTCTGGGAAGGGACACTCCGCCTTGAAGCTGGCAATTCAACCTGGGATATGCATTCCCTCATTTTCCTCTCATCTTTCTGATTCTGAGGAGGCTAAGACAAGAAAGGATACCCATCATCTTTGTTGCTGTATTTGGACATTGCAGACCATGGTTCCCACTTCTCATGAGCCTTTATATTGCTTCCAAAGTCCAAGACCTTCTACATCAAAGTGACATCACTCAACCTGATAGCATGGAAATTGAAAGAGAGGGGCTAAAGGATAAAGGTTCCTCCCAGGCAATTATTAATACTCTTCTACGGGCAAGAAAACACTCTACTTCATCAACATATTATAGATGGGATGTGTTTTCCTCCTGGGATTCATCCAAAGGAACAGATATTCAATAGCCTACTACCAAAGACATCTTAAAGTTCCTACAATCTGGCCTTTAAAAAACACTTTAAAAGTCCATATTTCAGCCTTATCAGCCCTCACGAACCATAAAAGGGCATTTGATGGGGATGTGGCTAGATTCCTTACAGCAGTATTAAAAATCCATCCTCCAATCAAACTATTGTCTCCTCCATGGAATTTACGGTTAGTTCTAAAGGCTCTGAAATCTCAACCTTTTTGAACCATTGGAATCCATATCTCCACATCTGCTCACCATAAAGACGGCATTACTGGTGACCTTGACATCAGGCAGGAGAGTATCTGAGCGTCATGCCTTTTACAATCATCCACAAGGATAGAGTTACCCTATGCACAGTTTCAGAATTCCGGCCTTAGGAAATAGTTCTTCCAGCCCTTCATATAGAGTCTCTAACTAATGATGAAGTTTCAGATCTTTCTCCAACAGACTTGGTAAGATGTCTTAAGATTTAAGTAAATAGAACTGCTCCCTGGCATTCCTCTCAGAGACTTTTTGTTCTTCCTAACGGAGTAAAGATAGGTACTATGGCCTCTAAGGCAACTATTAGCAGATGGATTGTTTTGGCTATTGTCAAAGCATATCAGGCTTCCGGAGTGCCAGTTCCAAAAGGATGTAAAGCTCATTCAACTAGGTCTCTCTCCTCTTCTCAAGTGGCAGCTCTTCATCTAACACATTTAGACATTACCAAGACATTACCAATTGGATGTCAAAGCGGGACAGTTTGATCAATTTGGGAATGTGTTTCTTCTGCATCTGTCAATTTCATTATTGTGTCTTTTTTCATGTTTTTGGTTGTGCTGATAATACACTTTTGCATTGAATTACCTCTAGTGTTTTCTTTCCCTCCCTTGGTTACTGCTTGGGTATTACTCATTGTTGTGTTGCCATGGATATGGCCAGGGAAAGAGAAGATGTATTCATACTTACAGTAAATTTTCTTTTCCTAGTCATTGGCCATAGCAGCACAAGGATCCCACCCGGATTTATTGCTGCTAACAAGACTAAGGGAGGAAGGGGTGGGATGTGGCTTTATCCCTGTCTAATTAGGGATAGGAGGAGCTACCCATTGTTGTGCTGCTATGAAAAGAAAATTACAGTAGGTATGAATAATTTGTCATATATATATATATACACACACACACACACACACACACATACACACACAATTTTAGAACATGTCAATTCGGTCCAGAGTTTCCGTCAAATGTATACTCAAATCTCCAGACACCTTAAAATGTGCCATGCAGGCTCATCTGATGGTATTATATTTCCTGGGATTGAATTGGTGAAAATCGTTCCCAGCCGTGGACCTAGAAGAGAAACTTAAACAAAAGTGTCTGGATTTACAAATTGAAAATTCTGACACTTTTTGGTTTGAATAAAGGTTTCTCCTACTCCCCCTTTATCGCTAAATAACCACTGTATTTGCTGTAGTGGTAAGTTAAATTATTTTCTACTTCCTTTCAACTTAATGTTATTTGTATATATGTACAGTCTAGTATACCCATTCTCCTCCTCTTTTATCACTTCCCTAGCAAGCTTTTTTTTCCCTTCCCCACCTCTATCCCCTTCCTGCAGGCTGTCTGGTAATATGAGTTTATGTTTTTAAATTTCTGTTCTGTATAGCTAGGTGTACTGTACTTCTTTAGTACTCTTGATAATATGGCTAACTGTTTAATTTAGATCAATACTTTTGACGATTTCCTCACTAATACACATGGCATATCTCTAGGTTCTTTGATCTTCTGTCCATCCCAGTAATCAATGTATTTATTACATATCTAATGTATATTGTTTTAGGGGGATAGCAGTCATTGGGTTTATTACGGGACAGTTAAAGGGATACAATAGTTATTAAAACAAATCTATCGTAACAAAGCAGTTTTTGTGTATAGATTATGCCTCTGAAGTTTCATTGTTCAATTCTCTGCCATTTAGGAGTTAAATCACTTTTGTTTCTGTTTATGCAGCCGTAGCCACACCTGCCCTGGGTGCGACTAACACACCTTGCAAGAAAATAAAATGGTTTCATTTTCAATCAGATGTAATTTAACTTATACGTGTTTTATTTCTTCCTCTGTAAATTGGACTTTAATTTAGAATTTCTTATCGATTGTTCTGTTAATAGCTTGCTAGGCCCAGCAGGAGCCTCCTGTGTGTGATTAAAGAGAATAAGCAAAAAGGAAGTGTAAACATTAGTATTGAGGAAGACTGTGTAAGTCACATGCAGGGAGGGTGTGACTAATGCTGCCTAAACAAATTGACTTAACTCCTAAATGGCAGAGAAGTAAGCAGTGTGAATGCAGGGGCATGGTCTATACACCAAAACTACTTCATTAAGATAAAGTTGTTTTGGTGACTATAGTGTCTCTTTAACCCCTTAAGGACCAAACTTCTGGAATAAAAGGGAATCATGACATGTCACACACGTCATGTGTCCTTAAGGGGTTAAACCTATTTACCTTGCTGGAGGTATGAGATATGTGGGAGATACACCCAGGGGGCGGTCCATACCCAGATACAAATAGGAGCACCTCCCCACCTGCTGTTAGGCACACCCTTTTTAGACAAGGGGATAATTACACACCTCTGAAAATACTGATTGGCAAGTGTCTGGTGATGTCTAACAGGATATTTGCCAGTGTTCATTTAGCCGCTGACAAATATTTAAAATCCATGTTTAATACCAAAATAGCATGGTGGAGATTTTTGCATCTGAGGCATCCATGCACACAGTTAAAAATTCTTGTTTGCTCTGACTATCCAGAGATTTAAAGTATGTCAAGCATTTCAGGCTCAACTTAAATAAGCTGATTTTGCTACTGAAATCAGACCTCTACTGTGCACATTTCCATTTTAGTGACATAAACTTTACTATGAATTACATATCTCTGGAATGCTTTCTCAACTTTTTTTATTTAACCTTTTATATCCAAACTTCTATTATCCTAATTTTAGATTTTGACTCGAACATGAGGAACACATGGTTCTCCTTCAAATATATATTCTAGCTGCAACTGACATCAACTTCTATACGTTAAATATAAAGTACAAAGACATGGAGAAAAATAATGGGAAAAAAAAGGAAGCTACTGCATGCAGCTCTCCACACACCTGGAAGTGACACCTTTCAACTTAATTAATTTCTGTGGAACTGCTAAAGAGATCCTTTAATTCTCTGCCGAACTCTGCCAAGCAGGACTTTTGAAAAAAAGTTGTGGTTACGGTAGATAGAGAACCCTTTAAGGTTATTTGAAATAGTTTTGCTTACTGAATATGTACAGTGTAGCCATAAATAAATACATAAATAAAAATGGAGGAAAAAAACCTCAAATATGCTTAAATAATTTTTAAAACTCATAAGAAATGTTAAACCAATAGGTTCACACCTTTCAAAAGTTTAATAAGATTGTTTCAGACATCAATGCAATTTCTAGATTAAAGTAACATTGCAGACCCCTGAAGCTTTTCAGTTGCTTTATGTGTGAAAAGTGTATCCTATTGTTTTTATTTTACAAAAATATTTCAATAGAAATTGGCACTTTTTGAAATTAACCTTGTTACACCCCCTGCTTGTCAATTGGACAACTGGTCCTGCTATATCATGGTTGCTTAGCTCAGTGGGGCTAAACTCAAGAGGCAGACAATTTGCCAGAGCACCTGCATTGCATAGACTTCTCATTCAGCTGCATTGGGAAGTTTGCATGCACAGTAGGTGTCCCCTGCCGGATGACGTCGGCGGGGGAGGAGCATGGGCGGACCCTGAACCAGCGCAGAGGGACATCGGCACTGGATACAGGTAAGTCACTGAAGGGGTTTTAACGCCTTCAGCAACATAAGAAGGGGGGGGGGGAGAGGGGACTTGCAATGCCAGGAAAACTTTGTTTTCCTGGCACTGGAGAGTCCCTTTAAGGACGGCGGGCGTGCTATGCCATCCTTAGGGACCTGGCTCTAAACGCCGGGGGGCGGCATAGCACGTCCCCGCCGTCCTTTCTTCTTACCCGGTCACCAGCGATCGCGGTATGGGGACTTACCTGGGAGCCTCGTGATCACATGGACGGCATAGCCGTCCACGTCAGTGCTAGCTGTATTTTAAAACAGTGTAAAATACAATTATATATACTTAGATCAGATATATATTTATTACATATATGATCTAAGTATGTATGTATATGTATATATATATATATATATATATATATATACACACACATATACATATACATATATACACACACACACACACACACACACACAGGCGATACTCGAAAAATTAGAATATCGTAAAAAAGTTCATTTATTTCAGTAATGCAACATAAAAGGGGAAACTAATATATGAGAGACGCATTACATGCAAAACAAGATAGTTCAAGCCGTAATTTGTCATAAGTGCGATGATTATGGCTTACAGCTCATGAAAATCCCAAATCCACAATCTCAGTAAATTAGAATATTGTGAAAAGGTGCAATATTCTCTGCGCACAGTGTCCCACACTAATCAGCTAAGTAAGCCATAACACCTGCATAAGGGTCTCTGAGCCTTTAAATGGTCTCTCAGTCTGGTTCAGTAGGAATCACAATCATGGGGAAGACTGCTGACCTGACAGTTGTGCAGAAAACCATCATTGACACCCTCCATAAGGAGGGAAATACTCAAAAGGTAATTGTGAAGGAAGTTGGATGTTCCCAAAGTGCTGTATCAAAGCACATCAATAGAAAGTTATGTGGAAGGGAAAAATGTGGAAGAAAAAGGTGCACAAGCAGCAGGGATGACCGCAGCCTGGACCTCTCCAGGCTGCGGTCATTGTCAGGAAAAGGCCATTCATATGTGTTAGGGACTTTCACAAGGAGTGGACTGAGGCTGGAGTCAGTGCATCAAGAGCCACCACACAAAGACAGATCCTGGACATGGGCTTCAGATGTCGTATTCCTCTTGTCAAGCCGCTCCTGAACAATAAACAACATCAGAAGCGTCTTACCTGGGCTAAAGAAAAACAGACCTGGTCTGTTGCTCAATGGTCCAAAGTTCTCTTTCCTGATGAGAGCAACCTTTGCATCTCATTTGGGAACCAAGGACCCAGAGTCTGGAGGAAGAATGGAGAGGCACACACTGCAAGATGATTGAAGTCCATTGTGAAGTTTCCACAGTCTGTGTTGATTTGGGGAGCCATGTCATCTGCTGGTGTTGGTCCACTGTGCTTCATTAAGTCCAGGGTCAATGCAGCAGTCTACCAGGAGATTTTGCAGCACTTAATGCTTCCTTCCACAGACTAGCTTTATGGGGATACTGACTTCATTTTCCAGCAGGACTTGGCACCTGCCCAAACTGCCAAAAGCACCAAAGCCTGGTTCAAGGACTGTGGGATTACTGTGTTTGATTGGCCAGCAAACTCACCTGACCTGAACCCAATATAGAATCTATGGGGCATTGACAAGAGAAAGATGAGAGACATGAGACCGAACAATGCAGAAGAGCTGAAGGCCGCTATTGAAGCATCCTGGTCTTCCATAACACCTCAGCAGTGCCACAGGTTGATCGCTTCCATGCCACACCGCATTGAGTCAGTAATTGCTGCAAAAGTGGCCCAAAGCAGGTACTGAGTCCATATGTATGCTTATACTTTTCAGAGGTCCAATATTGTTCTATGTACACTCCTTGTTTTATTGATTGCATGTAATATTCTAATTTACTGGTTTTCATGAGCTGTAAGCCATAATCATCGCACTTATGACAAATCACTGCTTGAACTATCTTGCTTTGTATGTAATGCATCTATCTCATATATTAGTTTCCCCTTTTAAGTTGCATTACTGAATAAATTAACTTTTGCACGATATTCTAATTTTTCGAGTATCACCTGTATACACATACACTGTCTAAGTGTATTTTAATATTACTATACATATATATATATATTAATTTAAAAAAATACACTTGGAATGATATTGATTATATATAGATATATATATATAAAAAAAATTACATATATATATATATATATATACGTATATACTTATGTATATAGATATATATTATTTTGTTCTACGTGTATTTTGATATCAATATATATATATATATATATATATATTAATTTTAAAATACAGTTAAAACGAAATTACACATATATGTATTTTTTATTTTTTTACCTATTTAAATATTTATTTTATAATATATAGTGATATATACGTACATACTTATGTATATAGATATATATTATTTCGTTTTATGTGTATTTTGATATCAATATATATATTAATTTTAAAATACAGTTAAAACGAAATTACACATATATTTTTTTTTACCTATTTGAATATTTATTTTATAATATATATATTTATTTTATAATATATATATTTATTTTATAATATATATATTATAAAATAAATATATATGTGTAAATATATATATATATATATATATATATATATATATATATATATACACCGTATATACTCGAGTATAAGCAGAGTTTTTCAGCACATTTTTTGTGCTGAAAAACCCCAACTCGGCTTATACTCGAGTCAATAGTCAGTATTATGGCAATTTGCATTGCCATAATACAGACAGGGGGCTGTGGGGCTGTCAGAGAGGTTACTTACCTCTCCTGCAGCTCCTGTCAGCTCTCTCCTCCTCCGCGCCGTCCGTTCAGCACCTCGGTCAACTCCCAGTGTAAATCTCGCGAGAGCCGCGGCTCTCGCGAGACTTACAGTGTGAGCTGACAGAGGGAGCTGACCAGACGGCGCGGAGGAGGAGAGAGCTGACAGGAGCTGCAGGAAAGGTTAGTAACCTCTCTGACAGCCCCACAGCCCCCCCCACTGAACTACCAACCCAACTGGACCACCAGGGAAGGAGCCCCCCTCCCTGGCCAGCTAGCAAGCAGGGAGGGGGGACGAAACAAAATAAATTAATAATAAAATAATAATTAAAAAAAAATATAACATTACAAATAATAAATAATAATACAAAATATGAAAATAATTAAAAAAAATAAATAAAAAACAATGAAAAAAAAATATTAAAATAATGTAAAAAAATAATAAAATTGTCCACCCCCCCAAGGCTCTGCAACACACACATACACACACACACACTGCACTCATACACACACACACTGCACTCATACACACACACACACTGCATTCATACACACTGCACTCATACACACACACACACACTGCACTCATACACACACACACACACACACTGCACTCATACACACACACACTGCACTCATACACACACACACACTGCACTCATACACACACACACACTGCACTCATACACACACACACACTGAATTCATACACACTGAATTCATACACACACACACTGCACTCATACACACACACGCTGCACTCATACACACACACGCTGCACTCATACACACACACGCTGCACTCATACACACACACACGCTGCACTCATACACACACACACGCTGCACTCATACACACACACACGCTGCACTCATATACACACACGCTGCACTCATATACACACACGCTGCATTCATACACACACTGGAAATAAATATTCAATTAATATAATTTTTTTAGGATCTAATTTTATTTCGAAATTTACCAGTAGCTGCTGCATTTCCCACCCTAGTCTTATACTCGAGTCAATACGTTTTCCCAGTTTTTGGGGGTAAAATTAGGGCCTCGGCTTATATTCGGGTCGGCTTATACTCGAGTATATACGGTATATATATTATAAATAAATATTCAAATAGGTTAAAAAATAAATAAAATATATGTGTAATTTCGTTTTAACTGTATTTTAAAATTAATATATATTGATATCAAAATACATGTAAAACAAAATAATATATATCTATATGCATAAGTATATACGTATATATCACTATATAGAAATTATATACATATACACACACACACAAATTATATATATATATATATATATATATATATATATATATATATATATATATATATATATATATATATATCTATCCTGATGAAAGTACACAAGTTGGACTGAAACGTTGATCTGTTTTAATGGAACTGGAATAAAAGTTATTTTTTAAGGAAATTCCATGAGTGCAGCCACACTACTTGAATTTATGGATACTCTAGCCCTGGTAATGCACCCGGTTTGGTAATTTGTAGCCTGAGTGCAAGGTACAGTATATATATATATATATATATATATATGTATATATATATATATATAATAATTCTACGTATATATTTATGTAATAATTTTACATAGTTAGGTCATTTTATTAATTACAATTTGCGGGACCTGCCTGACAACCCAGGCCGAAAGTCCAGGGAATTTAATTTGCAAGGACTATATTTAACCCTGAAACTTTCCAAGACACCATAAAACCTGTACATGGGGGGAACTATTTTACTCAGAAGACTTCACTGAACACAAATATTAGTGTTTCAAAACAGTAAAATGTATTACAACAATGATATTGGAAGTGAAAGTGACATTTTTTGCATTTTTCACACACAAAAGGCACTTACATGGACGATATAATTGTTGTGATACGTTTTACTGTTTGAAACACTAATATTTTTGTCCAGCAAAGTCTCCTGAGTATAACAGTACCCCTCATGTACAGGTTTTATTAAGTTTTCAAAAGTTACAGAGTCAAATGTAAGGCTTGCGTTTCCGTTTTTTCACATTGAAATGCGCCAGATTGGTTACATTGCCTTTGAGACCGTATAGTAGCCCAGGAATGAAAATTACCCCCATGACGGCATACCATTTGCAGTATTAGACATCCCAAGGTATTAAAAATGGGGTATGTCAAGTCTTTTTAGTAGCCACTTGGTCACAAACACTGGCCAAAATTGGCGTTCAAATTAGTTTTTTGCATTTTTCACACACAAACAAATATTAACACTAACTTTGGCCAGTGTTTGTAACCAAGTGGCTACTAAAAAAGACTGGACATACCTCATTTGCAATACCTTGGGTTGTCTACTTTTGCAAATGGTATGCCATCATGGGGGTAATTCTCATTCCTCGGCTACCATACGGTCTCAAAGGCAATGTAACCAATCTGGCGAATTTCAATGTGAAAAAAATGAAAAATGTAACATGCTATATTTGACCCTGTAACTTCCCAAAACATCATAAAACCTGTACATAGGGGGTACTGTTTTACATGTGAGACTTTGATGAATACAAATATGTGTATTTTTTTGCAGTAAAAGCAAACAGTATTATGACATTCACAGTTAGAATGTCATGTAGAAAATAAAATTCTTATTTTCTCCCTTTTTTTATATTTTATTCATATTAAATTAGGTTTCATACCTAAATATTTGATGTTAAATGAAAGCCATTCCCCCTGAATAAAATGATATATAATAAGTGTGGGTGCACATAATATGAAAAAGGCAAATTACGCCTGAACAGACATATAGCGCAAATTCAAGTTTTTGTTTACGTTTTGATCACAACGTGTACATTTGGCTCAGTCCTTAAGGGGTTAAGACTATTACTTGAGTTAAACAGCTGCACGATTTCCATAATATTCTGACATTTTGTTTTTAATGTAGACTGACATACTGCACTTAAGATATGATTTTAGAACTGTGTTTTTTATTTTATTTTTTCTATTTCAGTCTGTTAACTCTCAATTTAAAATACATCATAGACAATCAGCTTTGTGCCCTTCTTAGCTGTGATCTTAGAAGACATATGGAAGCAAACATTTACAAAACATTTATTTAACATACACATTTTCACAGTTATGTTTAAATTGCTAGACATCACAAAAAGGCAAAGATTTGTATTAATTTTTTTTTCCATAAGACAAAATATTTGTGCAGCTTAGTAAAATATGGTATATTTTCATACTGGCTTACAAAATCAATACTGCATGTAACAAATTACATTTTGCTGTTGCTCAACACATTTTTATCTACTAAATATCTTGCAGTAGCTTACCAACAGCTATAATTTGTTAATGAGAAAATACACCATATAAAATATGAAACTGAACAAATTGTCTAAATAAATAACATATAGAACAAAAAGAAAAATAATAAAATAAGAATGATAGAAATATAATGTTAACTCCATGACAGTGTTAACAACAAATTAAATGGCAATACATTTGCCCTGGTACATTACTTTATAATTGAATACATTGGTACTCAAATAAGAAGTAAAATGAGTTTAAAGAAATTTAAAAAGAAGCTACAATACATTATTAAAGAGAATGCATATGTTAAAATTATTTAACATTTTAAGTGTTATAGAGAAAATTAATTAAATGAACAATGTAAGAAAATGATGCTAGTGTTATGCTTTTTAAAGCTTCACTTGGGACTCTCTTTAGTGGGCTTGTTTGCAGATGTTAAGGAAACACTCATCTCAGGAAAGATTTACAATCCTGTTGAGCAAGACTTTGAGACATAAGTAGCTTATCCACAAATTCACATCTGGTCATCAAGAGAAAGCACAACCCGGTTTGTGTATGCGTTGTGCAGTTGCTGCACATGAAACCTGGATAAAAATCAGTATAGCTGATTGACAGGAGTCAGAGGTAAAGGAACATCTTAGTTAGAAATATGAATTACGGTATCTTGAATCTTGTGGCATTTTAAGACTGAGTCTTTTCACTGGAACCACTTCAGAATGCTGACATTGTTTTATTGCTAAGAGTGAACCTATAAGTGAAATACACAAGCAAAAAATGTAATTCAATAAAAAGAGAACTGCATTAGACAAAAATAAAAATCATACAGTTATCTAAATGAATCAAAGAATAAAACATGCTCTATTCTGCTGTAAATGCAGTAAAGGTCAGTAAAAGTCAGAAATCTGTTGAGAGGCAGATGTACCAGGTTTTAGTTTTTTAGTCTTTTATTAGCAATTTTTTTTGAAGGTTAAACGTTATAGGGGGTTCAGAAAGCTGCTTTGTGGTACAGGTTGTTTCAGTATCCAGTGTCTGGTTCCAGGACTGTCTATGTCTTAGCATAGTTTAAAGCGAATAAATAATAATAATAAAAAAGAATAGAAAAGACCATTAACTACTAAACTTTGGAGATTCCAAAATGGAAAGTATTAATAGTTGGCATCCTCAAACGTACTGTGAAGAAAACTAATCACAAAGAGTGTATATACAATTTATATTGTGATTACTAGTTGTAGAATCCTGAGGCAAATACAACGTTCAACCCCAGAACAAGAATTAACCTTGGAAAAACATTTCCTCCAATTGGTACAGTAACCTTTGTGTGAGGAAACATTTCAAATGCCTTCGTAAAATCCAAAGAAATCACATCCACTGCAACACTTTGTTATTAAGTTAATGATACCGGAGAAACTGACGGAAGCGAAGCACAGAGAGATGGACACAGGTTTCTTCAGGAAGGAAGAGATTCTTTATTGGATCACCGATCGGGACTCAGAGGGACTAGCGTCACCAAAATACCACAAGTTCTGAGTCCCGGACAATAGTGCAGGCTCCCTATATAGGCACATAACTCCTCCCATATTAAGCTCCACCCGCACATTCTCTTGACCAATCAATACAAATAAGAATTAACTTCCTGCTTGACCGCATGGCTTGTCCAGCACAATGGAGGAGGGGGAGTACTACATCCTGTATTCTTGCACATGCTCCGTACACTACTGATCGTATCTTGCCTCGTGCAACCAACTGATCGATACGTCAGCATATGCACGTACACATGCCACGTGGTAATCTCGGCCTACTAAATTTATTTTTACCGAGATTCCACCACATTAACTGTGTGGTAATACACACTGCAATCAATTTTGAAAATGTGAAAAAGGTAGTGCAAATGTATTTAGTGTGTAAAGTGCTAGAAACTCAAATGTAAAAACCCCTCATAGTGTAAGCACATATGCACTGAAAAATAATTGCTTCTGTATAGAAAACTTAATATCAGGATATCTATGAGTGAAACAGAACAAATAGACCTAGTACAACACTGTAATACATATCCATAATTATCAAGGCTCAGAATGGAATTGCACTCACAAGATAAGAGTGGATATAGTTACACTTACAACTCTGCAACCCTGAGATGATTAGTCCCTTGTTAGCGTTGGATCCGATAAGTAAGGACTCACCACCAGCAGCCTCAAATTAAGATTAAAAGGACACTATAGTCAACTGAATAACTTTAGCTTAATGAAGCAGTTTTGGTGTATAGAACATGCCCCTGCAGCCTCACTGCTCAATCCTCTGCCATTTAGGAGTTAAATCCCTTTGTTTATGAACCCTAGTCACACCTCCCTGCATGTGACTTGCACAACCTTCTATAAACACTTCCTGTAAAGAGAGCCCTATTAAAGCTTTCCTTTTTGCAAGTTCTGTTTAATTAAGATTTTCTTATCCCCTGCTACGTTAATAGCTTGCTAGACCCTGCAAGAGCCTCCTGTATGTGATTAAAGTTCAATTTAGAGATTGAGATACAATTATTTAAGGTAAATTACATCTGTTTGAAAGTGAAACCAGTTTCTTTTTTCCATGCAGGCTCTGTCAATCATAGCCAGGGGAGGTGTGGCTAGGGCTGCATAAACAGAAACAAAGTAATTTAACTCCTAAATGACAGTGAATTGAGCAGTGAAATTGCAGGGGAATGATCTATACACTAAAACTGCTTTATTTAGCTAAAGTAATTTAGGTGACTATAGTGTTCCTTTAAAATCTTTATTACTGCAGTAAATTTAAAAACAGTAGGTGTCACAGTAAATGAGGATGTCTAGAGTCCTGCCAGGTCCTCGTTTCCCTATATCTGCTTCTAGAATTTTTGCCTCTAGACACAATGCTTCTTTTATAATTCTTTATTTTTCAAAGTGCATGGTTAATTACACAGGGCAAATTTAGTGAATTACATAACAGGTGTTATACATGTAGATGACAAGATATGCTGCACTTTTTTTGTAGCAGTAGAAAAGGTAACAAGAGTGAGTAGCATTATTGTCTAGAAAAGCATATAACAGGATGTTCGATTTAAACTGACAATAAGTATTATTAAATATGCATATTGACTGAAATAGAAATATTGGTATTATCAGGCTGGCCCCACTGCGCTCTATTGGTCAAGTTACAGGCAATAATGAAATGTAAGTTGTTATACAGTTACGACACTTGTTTAGTCATTGCATATGTGAGAATAAATTACATCGTTAAAACTCGTTATGAACTAGTCAGATTATAATTGTGATGTCACAGGTTGATTGAGTTTAAAGTGGATAACCAAGCTAAATGAACTTAGGGACAATGAGCATTAACAGGTTAAGCTTACAGGCATTTTGCAAGGATATAAGGGGACAATTCAGCTGCCACTTTTCACTTTCAAACAGATTAAAAGTACAAGCTAAGATTGATTAAAGATTTACATATAGTGTGAACATAACTGAATTCTGTAGGGCTGATTATCACTGGTTGTGTACCTCAGTGGGTCATGATGGAGGGGATTAAAGATGTTGTGGTTTTAGCGTAAGGTCCTTTTGCTAGGTATGACAGTCCCCTGAGAGGCTGTGGATGCAGAGGGCCCCCTGCGTGGCAGTTCATTCAGCCGATACCTTGTTGCCATGCTGGATGTTTTCTTTGAGGCACCTGAGTAAGCTTATGAGGGCCCTTGTGGATTATCGCCCGGTGGTAGGTAGGCAGTGGGGCTGATCGCCGGTCCGGCTGGAGTTTAGAGCGTGGGGGGTGTTGGCTCCAGTCCAGCGAGCCTCGTGAATCTCTTCTCCTTTGGGAGCCGATGCGCCAAGCTGGCCGGGGTTTTCTTTTCCCAGCTGCTGCCGTTTGGAGACGTTGGAGGGGTTCCCCTGCTTTCCTGAGTGTTTTTCTGTGGGCCTGGCCGACCGTTCGTGATGGTGGTGGTTTAGGGGGAAGCTGGTCCCGTTTCCCTTGTCACCTGTTGCTTGTGGTAGACCGGAAGCCACTAGTTGCTGCAGCTTGTTCCAAAAGGCTTTGCATAGGTCGTCAAATGCAGCTAGGAGGTCTTTGTGAGGTCTCTCAGGCCTCGGGGTGTGGTGCTCCGACGCCATCTTGGGTGTATCTGGTTTACCTCCTGTGGTATACCTCATCGGCAAAGGGGGGACGAGAATGTGGACATCTGTGTCTGCTTTCAGAGTGTCGGCAGAGGAGTTGGCCGCCCTCCCCACGCATACAACGCCCGGCCGCAGTTAGGCCTCAGGGTTGCCCTGGTGACTCGGCCAGTCAGCGGTAATGTTGGTCCACATCCCTCAGTAGAAGCTCCAGGTCAGTGGTTATTTTGCAGTATTTTACTTAGTTTAGGTTGCTTAGATCATCTGGTAGGTTCAGTTTTGCTTGAAAAGACCAGGAGCTCAGACGATGTGCGACCGTTCGCCATGCTACTCAGGCCTCACCCCCGACAAAATGCTTCTTAGGTATAGCTGGCACTCCCTTCTGGGTTTGCATGCTGCGCGTTTCACCCCCCGCCTCTTGGGTCTTCCTCCAGTTTATTATGAGTCCCCCGTCTTTCATACTTTTACAAGCCAGCACACTTCCAACAAGCCAATGATTGTATTTTCTTCAATATGGCAATTATGTTGCCAAATGTTATAGTCTTTGGCATATAGTCTATACATTGTAGAAAAATACACAAAATAATATACAAAAAGAGACCAAACTTAAACAGTTACATATAAATAAAATGTATGAGAATCCATTGGGCATAGTTAACATTGAATTGTTTGTTTTACTCTTGCTGTACATCAAATACTTAGCTTATTCCCATCAGACACTATTATTTATATGTAATGGTTTCATATTGTTTCATATTAAAACTTACATATAATGTCAAGAATAACAGGAGATCGTACAAGCAGAGTGTAACAGAATTATAAGTGTGACAAACTCCCTTTCCCACGTGAGTTTCCCACATGCTCCTGGAGGAGCCTGCTTGCCAGCCTTCTGTCCACAGACTATGGGCCCTACAGGGAAACGTGTGAAAAACTATTTAAGTTAACTGTGGTTACTGGCTTGGTTTGTTTGATTCTCCCAGGCTGTTCGGGAACCGAACCGCCGCACGAACTATGGACCACCCGGGAGCTTGTTAAGCCTAATTAATACATTGTAATGATCCTAACCTCAGTGTTCTAATTGTGGCCGCTGTTTGTATGCATGAACATGTGATGGACATCTTGTTCACATGAACGCAGGTAGCAATGTTTGGTCGTCGAGTTCATGGAACTGAAAATGGACACTGAAACTCCTGAACACTGCTGAACTTCCACAATCACCTGCGTTTGGTTTTATATAACTTAGAAGAACACTGTTCGGTGGGACCGTTTGTCTGGATGAAGGGAACAAGCTCCATGGTATGGCAATGGATTCTGTTTGTTAGTTTGTTTTCTTTTAAACTCCCGGAGGGAATCACTACTCCAGCTTGCTCCAATTGATTCAACAGGTAAAGTCCTTGTAAGGACTAGAGCTCCCAGGACTGAATGTCGTCCAGTGCCTGAGGGTGGATAGAGTGAGTTCCCCATTCGGCTCCAGGAGGGAGCGGTTCCAGGACCCCGGTCAAGCCACGGCGACTGTGGGCAGAAGTGCTGTGGTTTGTCCCCTGTTCCAGCTAGGTAGCCTTTCTTGGTGGAAGTACCCAGCCAGGGGTACAGGTAGCTCCGTTACAGTATGGCATACTGGACCTTAGATTGGCCAGACTAACGTCACAAGAACAGAGTAATGAAATATGAGCCGAGGTCGGGGATGCCAGAAATAAGGCACAGTGAGAGTACAAGAGCCAAGCTCAAAGGAATACAGAAGGTAGAATCATCAAACACAATCAAAAGTCAAAATCCGAGATAACAATACAAAGAAATGCACTATTGGGACTAAGAAGAACCACAACAGGCCAATGAGTCTTTCCCTGAGCCTCCCTTAAGTACTATGTTCCTTGATCTGTAGTCACGCCCCCAAAACGTTTGAATTCAAACATTTTGGCGGGCCGGGGCATCATAAGCATCATAAAAAGGGGCAGAGCTACTGCAGCCGGTGTTAAAATTGCTGGGAAAAAGAGGAGAATCGTTTGGCATGTCCCCAATCCCTTGTCTGATTATGCCAGCTTGTGGAACAGCCGTGGTACCACACAAGGTACCATGACACATAATACTTAAAATACATATGCTGCTCCCACCTATCTATCCTCCCTTATACATAAGTATGTCCCGCCTAGGCCCTTATGATCTGCTGAAGACTTACGTCTATCTTCTGTCCGTACCCCCACCTCTGATGCTCGCCTTCAAGATTTCTCGAGGGCTGCTCCGTTCCTGTGGAACTCGCTTCCCTCCTCTGTTAGATGCTCACCCAGTCTCCACGCCTTCAAAAAATCGTTAAAAACCCACTTCTTCATAAAAGCATATCAATGAAACTGTTACTAGCTCCTGACTGATTCCTCTTCTGCAACTGTCACTAGTCTAATACTATCCCAACCTTTCTGTGTCATTTTACCCCACTCCCTCTAGCATGTAAGCTCATTGAGCAGGGCCCTCAACCCCTCTGTTCCTGTGTGTCCAACTTGTCTGGTTATAACTACATGTCTGTTCGTCCACCCATTGTAAAGCGCTGCAGAATTTTATGACGCTGTATAAATACCATAATAATAATAATAATAATAATACATGCTCTTGAGAGTTTTCCTCTCTTCCTTAGTGCCACGATACCTTACCTTGGTCCTGCGGGGAGGTTCTCCGGCTGCTAACACCTCCAGACATTGGCATGGCCTGTCGGACACCGGTCGCTCCATGCACGCCCCATCTATGACGCAGCGCAGGTGCAATTACATCATAGAAGCAACGCTGCAAAAAATTTCATTATTCAACACCCCCTGTCTGACAGTCCGGGCAGTCCCCCTCACTGGTAAAGGGATTTTAAATTAACTTAATTTTTTTTTCTAACAGGGACAAGATCAGTGATGATCCGTCTCCCTGCACTTAACAGTGAACCCAGAAGTGCAGGGAGTCGGAAGCTGAGTACATGCAACATTAACTCCGCGATCGCCGGTTAAATTTACCGCGTGTCACTTAAAACGCACTTCCCACTCCGCTGGTGCACGTAAGCATTCAAGTACCTAGGAGTTTGGATAACCTCTGATATCTCTCACCTCTTCCGACGCAACTTCCCTCCTCTACTGGAGACTGTGACTGCAAACCTCAAAACATGGACGGTGCCTCACATCACCTGGCTGGGGCGGGTGAGTGTCCTCAAAATGAACGTGCTCCCAAGGTTCCTGTACCTTCTGCAGACACTGCCAATACCAATCCCCCAGACATTCTTCGCCCAGGTGCGCAGAGCCTTCACAACATACATATGGAACAACCGGATGGCCAGAATTAAATACGAGATCCTGATCAAACCCAAACCATAGGGCGGCCTTGGGCTCCCTGACCTAGCCACATACCACCGAGCTATCCACTTACTACGGGTGACAGCACCCCCGGATAAACTCTGGACGTACATAGAAGCCAGCTTCACGACACTTCCTCTGTGAACACTCCCGTGGCAACCCACAACACCAGTGACCAGGGGAGACTGAAGCCACCCCACAATAGCCGCCACCCTCCACATCTGGAAGAAAATACAGGCAGGGGCGGACCTCTCCTCACTGACTTCTCCCCTTTACCCCATCACGGGTAACCCGGTATTTAGGGGCCTGGACACCGCCCGGACAATGACCAGCCTGGGTCTGCCGCCACAATGTAATCTACATCACCTGCTCACAAACGGAGCCATTACACCGCTCCCTGAACTGCCCACACTGGAACCTCCAGATCTATTGACAAGATTTAGACACCACCAACTCACACTCAGACTCAAACAAGTACCTAACATAAATTCGGCCGTCAGACCGCTAACCAGGTTTGAGACACTCTGCACCCAACCACTCCCCCCACCACATGCCATATCGCTGCTCTACTGGCTACTGCAGACACCACCAACAAACCAGAACTTTCTGTATTTCACTAAACACTGGGAACGAGACTTAGGCCACCCTCTGCCAATAGAACAATGGACCAACGCCTTTACGCTAATGCATAAGTCGTCAATCAGCACGAAATACCAGGAATCCGGATACAAACTAATCTCTCACTGGTACAAAACCCCAGAGAAACTCGCTTCTATAAGCAACACCTGTGCACCAGAATGCAGGAGATGTGGCAAGGAGCTGGGCACGCTATTCCAAATATGGTGGTCGTGCACCCAGATCCAACCATATTGGCAAGAGATACACCGGATCATCTCGGCACTCACAGACGACTACGTTGAATACACCCCAGAAACCTATCTGCTCCACATGACCCCCATACCGCTGAAGACCTACAAGAAAACCGTCATTCCATATTTGATAAACGCAGCGCGCAGCCTCGTCCCGACCTTCTGGAGGCGGAGCTCAGCCCCCTCCACCAAGGACTGAATCACTAGAGTGGAAGACATCAGAAACATAGAGGAAATCATCCTGATGGCAAAGGGAAAAGAGCCAGACCTACCAGAAAATCTGGTACCACTGGACACATTGGCTAACAATCTACCCAACCCGGAACGGAAATACACAACTTTCAACGGCGATAGAACAGCCCCCATAGTGCAAACAAGGACACCACAAACGGCGGAGCCACCTCCGGATGCCTCCCTGCGCGGGGCGGTGGGGGAAGAGGGGACCCGGAGCTGACCCGCTGACACCTCTCCTACTAGATCCCATCCTTTACCTCCAGACCAGACCCCCCCCTCCTCACCCTCATGCTCTCCCGTCACTCCAGGTTACTGGATGCAATACCCCTCCACTCTGGAGGAACATTCCACACACATAGACGGCCCAGGCCGAACAACCACACAGCGGCAAAGAACCCCCCTAACACAAACCCGGCACCACTGACCCACCCTCCCCGACCCTTCACCTGCCAATGAGCAACCAACATGTCAAGATCCCCTCAGTCTATCGAAAAATAAAATGATTTAGATACTCATTAGCTAATTAACTAATACTTAACTAATTAACTATTATTCTACCCAATGAACACCAGAACCTCCAGTTTGGGAAATGGCCAACTTGACTACACCAGAGATCGTTGGGCCTCTTTTTGCAAAAATTAATTTGAAAGGTTCATAACATTAAACGTGCAAAACCTTATAAGGGAGGGTAATCAGCATGGTAATTAAACTTATCAGTTTCTATGGTGATGGCCCCACATTTGACACATTTAATAATAATAAAAAAAAAATGTCCCATTTCCAATCAGGCCTCTTTGACTGCAGGGTATACCACACTGCGATTGACAGACTGAAGGTACCAGAATATTGCCTGTTTCAACGCTATTAAAAAAAAAAAAAAAAGAAAGAAATGCAGGCCGTTTCTCAACTTTACCAATCACAGCTAGTCCACGGAGGTGGTTTGTCTCAGCACAGAAGTGCCAGTAAAGTGTGTCTGGAGAGCCCCCCTAATCTGTTGGTTTACCAGGGATTAGTGTATGGTTAGGTAAGGACGGTTCTGTATTGGCTTACTGTGATGTATTGCAAATTCTCACCTTGTTTTCATTTAATAGTAACATTAGACAGAGGGGGTGATTTTGCTACCTGTTCCCAACCCTCACACTCCATTAAGGGGCTGCCAACACCAAAGCTCTGCTTTGATCAATTCCTGTGGTAGGCCACGGTACGATGAGATACCATAAACCTGTAGCACCTTGTAGACTAACGAAACGTCGTTTTCGTTCCTGTTTGAGGTACCATTTCTGTTCTTTTGTATGTTTTATTTTTATTTGTACACACACATGCTTGTGCTATGTCTGAATGTCTATTTCAATATGCTGCGCAGTTAACAGCTTTAATCCCCTGCCTGCTTGTTACATTATGTTCTTGTACCTTGCTTAAATCACTAATAAAAAGAGAATTGAAAAAAAAAATTACCGCGTGACGGACAAGGTACGTCACCTGTCGTTAAGGGTATCCCCTGGATGACGGACCTCATCAGTCACCCGTTCTGAAGGGGTTAAGGGATTAAGTTTTTAATTCATGGTGCTGAAATGTGTGTTCATTTTCATCTCAAATGAAAATTATCACACATTTGGAGCCTTTAAAATGCCCTACAAGAATTTTAATATTGAGGTTTGGATGGAGTGATCAGTCAGGATAAAGTGATTAACAGAGGTACAATAGTTGTTTTCCTTGTGGTTCTTGATTGAGTGTCTGTAGAGGTTAATGTGGAGATGCAGCTTATAGGGTCACTATAGTTACCAGAACAACTAAAGTAACCCGAAACAAGTGTTGCGCTCAAATCATACTCAACAACACATCCATAATGAATAATGTAAAACAAATATAACAAATACACTATAGTTCAGATTATGCTTATAATAAAATAATACGATTCAGGTACATATATGTGGGGATTACACTCACATGTACCAGAGCCCTAGGGGCCTATAGATGGCAGAACCAAAATGGACCCCAACGGCACATTAAAACCTTTAATTTATTTAAGTTAGACAATTAAAACTGCTTACATCCAACATTGGTGGGCATACACCAGAAGTGATCCCATATTTAAGCAGATAGGAGCAGAAAATGTGACTTTTAGCCTTTTCAAGAACCAGGCACTTGTCGAAACCAGCAATCGTAAGTCAGGGTTTTCTGCCGCAATCTGCTTGGCATACTATCTATCATACCATCTAGGCATAATGAAATTAAAAATAAATTTCAACATTACTTTCCAAGACACACAAAATATTCTGGGATTTTTTTCTGCAAATAGATTGGTAGTGAAGGTGTTACCACCCGCTAAAGCAATTGTTGTCTTTCTTGATCTCAATTTAGCAACATGATATTCACTGTCACAAGTGAACAACAGTTTAATATATTCCTATTTAAGAAGCAAATTATCTCAAGTAGATAATTTTTTTTCACATTGACTTGCAAAGATTGATAGATTATTATATGCTTTGAAACACTGCACAACTAATTAAATAGGCAATATTGGGGCATTATATTCACCAAAATAACATGAGCTTAATTGAGTAGTTTTTGTGTATAGATCATGCCGCACTGCTCAATTATCTGCCATTTAGGAGTTAAATCACTTTTTATTTTCTGTCCACGCAGTCCCAGCCACCGCTCCCAGCTGTGACTGACACAGCCTGCATGAAAAAAATTGTTTCTTTTTCAATCAGATGTCAACTTATTTTTTTAAAAAAAAAATGTATTTCCTGTTCTGTCAACTAAACTTTTATCACATACAGAAGGCACCTGCATGGTCTAGCATGATAACAGAGTAGGAGATAAGGAATTCTAAATTAAACAGAATTTAAAATAAAAACAAGCATAAACACCACATCTCACTTTACAGAAAGTATTTAGCAAGTTTGTGTAAGTCACATGCAAGGAGGTGTCACTTGGACTGCATAAACAATGTGTTTCAACTCCTAAATGGCATATAATGGAGTAGTAAGAGTGCAGGGGCATGCTCTATGCACCAAAACTGCGTAATCAAGCTGAAGTTGTGTTGGTGACTATAGTGTCCTTTTAAGCAAGGTTATATATATATTAACAATAATAACCATCAGGTGATGAACTCTGCAGTGTATATCAGCTGTCATATATACAACTGTACACATTTTGGCATCAGGCATTTGCAGAATATATTAACTTTTATAACAAGTTGATAGTCTCCTACCATGACATTGGCAAAGGCTACAGTATTTACGAGCTGCCATATTCATATTCACAGTCACAAGCCACTTACCATCTGATAGCACATGCTGATATGTCTAACATATGCAACATTCACTGCAGCATTTCACATCTAACTATCATATTCTTCTAATTACTATTTTCATTGCCAACCTTTAATAATATAAAATATATAGGGGGTTCTAAAATAAACAAATAAAAATGTGGGACCAATAACTATAAATGTACAGAAATAAAGGGAAAGCATTGATGAAGCAGCGCAGGTTGCCTATTTGAACTGGTTGCCTATTTGTATAGTCCTATGTTTATTTTATTTATAAAATATTTTAACAGGAAGAATACATTGAGATTTCTCTCATTTTCATGTATGTCCTTAATTTATTTGACGTGTTTCATTAAGAATGTATAGTAAACAGTTTGACAAAGTCTTAATTAAAAGTCCATATCTGTACAGTAGCAGTTACATATGAGTACTTCATTGAAATAAGTGTCATGACTTAGGGTCTTGTAATAATGTAATAAGTGTTAATATTTCATGACATGCAATATTATTTTTGCCTGCAGATATAACCAGACGACAATAGCTGATATTGACAGCTTATTACTTGTGTGTATCATATAGTTTCCAAAATTACAATGTATTACTCTAAAATAATTTTCTACAAAAGAAATTAAGTGACAATGACTGTCAGGAATCATAAATATTGTGCCTGTGTGTCAGACCTAATCAAATAAGTAAGTATATTGCTATTGATTATGTATGCATAGCTGATGTTTGCAACCTACTATAATAAGAATTGTTCCTAAACTAGTCAGACTACAATTCTGCATAATGTCACCATAAGGAGAGGCTCACATACATTTATAATGTTGTTATTACAAATCCCAAAAGTGTTGTCAAGCTAATGATTAGCTACTCAAAACACAAATACTGTCTGTGTATAATGTGCAGGAGGGAGGCAAAATCCGTTACCAAGAAGTGAACAGAATTCTTCCATCTGTGCCAATGATTAATGCGTAGGGTAATGCTGATAGATCTGTAGGCAAAAACTAATGATCTTTGAGAATGTTTAACAATTCAGCAGACTCTAGGTTTATATTAAGGACATTTGCCAATTAAAAGTAGACTCATGCCTAATAGTATCTTACTTATACAATTAAAAATACATATATTACAGGTCATCACTTGCAGGCAAATTGAGAGAAAAACACACACACACACACACACACACACACACACAATACAGTCACTAGAGACTGAAACATATAAATAGAAAAAAAAGTGTATAAATAACACCCTGAGACCACCATACATTGAACTTACATTAATATCTTGTAATATGAAAAATGGTGAGCATGAGATATTTTAAGTTGATAAAAGGGATTCAGTCAAATATAAAAGTAAAAGGTGAGTGGACAATTGACAACCCGCTCAATCCTTCCACCCTGACAAAAACAAAGCTTTCCCGCACATCCAGTCTGTAGCATCAGTGACCATGCTTCAGTGTGTGGGGGCGTAACATTTATATCTACTGCAATAGTGGAGGTAACAGGCACCAAAATACTCGGTAAAACAAACCACTACAAGAAAGATATTTGAAAAACTGGAAGAAACCAATGGACAAATTTAGGAGGAACTTTTATTTTTATTTTTTAATTCATCAGATGATGAGAAGTTAAATTTGTTCCTGTCCAATCAAAGGTGTTTGATCCCCTGCTGATTTGGAATGTTTGCCCACTGATAAAGAAATGATCAGTCTATAATTTGAATGCTAGGTGTATAAATTGATTTGCATGTCAATGAGTGAAATAAGTATTTGACCCCTTCAACTTTGTTCTTGGTGGCAAAACCCTTGTTGGCAATCACAGAGGCCAGATGTTACTTGTAGCTGGCCACCAGGTTTGCACACATAACAGGAGGGATTTTGTCCCACTCCTCTTTGCAGATCCTCTCATTAAAGGATCCTATAGTGTTAAAACCACCATTTAGCCCCCCTGGGCTCCCTCGTGCCTCCATAAATATAGCAAAATCCTTCTGTATTCAAGCCAGAAGCTGTAGATCTGCATGCTGTTTGCGTGAAAAAAAAAAGAAAAAAAACAGTCTGCTGACATCATCAGAAGTGGTGGCCTGATCCAATCCCATTGCTTCCCCATAGGATTGGCTGAGACTCACAAAGAGGCAGATCAGAGGCAGAGCCAGCATGATTCAAACACAACCCTGGCCAATCAGCATCTCATCATAAGTATGAATTGAATCAATGAATCTCTATGAGGAAAGTTCTGTGGCTGCATGCAGAGGGAGGAGATACTGAATGTTTGGATGCATTTTAGGCAGCCATGACCCAGGAAGGATCTCTAACAGCTATCTGAGGAATGGCCAGTGAAGTTATTACTAGGCTGTAATGTAATGCAAAAAGCCCGAATGTAATGATTCTACTCACCAGAACAAATGTAAACCTTTATGGTTTTGAGGCTGACGTTTGGCAATTCAAACCTTTAGCTCCCTCCACAGATTTTCTATGGGATTAAGGTCTGGAGACTTTGGGATCTCAATGTGCTTCTTCTTGAGCAACTCCTTTGTTGCACTGGCTGTGTATTTTGGGTAATTGCCATGCTAGAATACTCACCCACAACCCGTTTTGAATGCCCTGGCTGAGGGAAACACCCCCAAAGATTTTGGTCTCATCTAACCACAACATTTTCATCTAGTTCTCCTCTGAATAATTCAGATGTTCATTGACAAACTTCAGACGGGCCTGTAGATGTGCTTTTTTTGAGCAGGGAGACCTTGTGGGCGCTGCAGTATTTCAGTCCTTTACGGCATAGTGTGTTACCAATTGTTCTCTTGGTGACGATGGTCCCTTGAGATCATTAACAAGATCCTCCCATGTAGTTCTAGGCTATTTCCTCACTATTCTCATGATCATCAAAACTCTATGAGGTGAGATCTTGCATGGAGCACATGACCAAGGGAGACTGACAGTTATTTTGTGTTTCTTCCATTTGTGAAAAATCGCACCAGCTGTTGTCACCTTCTCATCAAGCTGCTTAGCAAAAGGTCTTATAGCCCATCCAGCCTTGTGTAGGACTACAATCTTGTCCCTGATATCCTTGGAGAGCTCTTTGGTCTTGGCCATGGTGAAGAGTTTGGAATCAGATTGATTGATTGATTGCTTCTGTGGACAGGTGACCTTTTATACAGGTAACGAGCTGAGATTAAGGGCACTCCCTATCAGCTCATTACCTGTATAAAAAACACCTTGGAGCCAGAATCTTGCTGATTAATAGGGGATCAAATACTTAATTCATTCATTTACATGCAAATCAATTTATAACTTTAAGACATGCATTTTTCAGGAGTTTTTTTGGGGGGGGTTATTCAGTCTCTCACTGTTAAAATACACCTACCATTAAAATTATAGATCATTTCTATATAGACCATTTCTTTGTCAGTGGGTAAACATTCAAAATCAGCAGGGATCAAATGCTTTTTTCCATCACTGTAGTTACATATGCTGAATGCATTTGTTCTCTCACTGTACTACTATTTTCACACCCTCTGTCAGCTAGTGTGGATTCGCCTCCTGCATCTTTTTTACCATCTCCAAGTCCATCTTTCCATCAGAGCTACTTGTGCTAGTGGTGTCTCAACTATCTCCATTGGATGAGGTGATGCTAAAATAGATACAGAAGGACATGAAGATGGTAAAGAAGATGCCGGAGGCAAGTGCACACTAGCTGATAAAGAAAATACAAGGCTGCTACCTTCTCTCCACAAACTCGTATTCTAATTTTTCGAACACAGTATATTCATAGTCAAAGAGCAAAGTCTGCAGTGGTTGGGAAAACAATTCAAATCACTGAATTTATTACTAGCACCACCAAAAACAGTCATAATGGACATTACTTTGGTATGTCACATCTACTCTACTGAGAGTGGCTCCAAAGGTCCCCACACAGTAGACTGCTGCACTTTCCCTTGGATGCCACTTTGGGGTACACCAAAAAGATATAATGCTTAAACTACCTGTGGTAGAAAGCGCTACACTGTGAGTGAATCAGCAGCACAAGTTTTGCAACATGAAAAGGATGGGAAAGAAAAACAATTGCCTCCTGGGTGTTGAATCAGGCATAACATACATGATGCTAATCACACTAAGCAGAGGCTGAATATACCAATACTGTTTATTTGAAATCAGTGGTGGTGGAGGTGTCAGCAGTGGTTAAGTTGTTCAAACTCTCAGAAGCCTTGACACTACTGCTGATGGTGGATCTGAATTTTAGCCAATCACCCAATTATGAATTGATGGAACTCTGCATTCCACTAGTTTTATTAACCCCTTAATTACCAGACGGGTTTTTCAATTTTCTTACAGTTAAGGACCAGGGCTATTTTTACATTTCTGCTGTGTTTGTGTTTAGCTGTAATTTTCCTCTTACTCATTTACTGTACCCACACATATTATATACAGTTTCTCACCATTATATGGTCTTTCTAAAAACACCATTATTTTCATCATATCATATATTTTGCTATAAAAAATTATAACCTATGATGAAGTAAAAAAAAATCTGTTTCTCATCTACAACCACCAAAAAACACACATGCTAAATAGTTTGAAAATGTTGTCCTGAGTTTAGAAATACCCAATGTTAACATGTTCTTTTCTTGCAAGTTTTAGGGCTATTGGTACAAGTAGGACATTGCGGTTTCAAAATATATATTTTTAAAATTGATCAGTAGTGACATTGTAACACTGTTATCTTTCATGAATCTCCGAATCATACCTCACATGTACATATTTTTTTAAATAAGACAACCCCAGTTATTCAATATGTGGTATGTCCAGTCTATTTAGACTATCAAAACACACTTAGAATACAAATATCTATATATATATATATATATATATATATATATATATACATATATATACATATATATATATACATTCCAAGTGTGTTTTGATATATATTAATATCAAAATACAGTTAGAATAAAAATACATATACATATATATATATATACATATACATATACATATATATATATATATATATATATGTGTATTTTTATTCTAACTGTATTTTGATATTAATATATATATCAAAACACACTTGGAATACATATATATATATATATACACACACACTAATTTTTTTTTATCATTTTTACATTTATTTTATTTACTTATTTATATTTTATAATAATATTATAAATATACATACATATAAATATACATATATATATATACATATACACATACATATATATATATATATAAAAAAGATCCAACCTCTGGCACTCAACCTCCAATAGTAATAATCCACAGACATATACCCGGGTGCATCCCAGCAGACATGTAAACGAATTGAAGACAGGAGCACTCACTGGGATTTTTCAAATTTGTATTAATAAGAAATCACCACTTCTACATCAACGTTTCGACCCTTCTGGGCCTTTATCAAGATATATATATTATTATTATTTTTTCTTTTATTACGTTTTTTTTTAATTTTACAGCAGCAGGGAGACTGCCTGTCAGTTTAGGCAGTCCCACTGCAGGCAGCACTATGGACGCCTATTATGGCCATGTGATCGCTCTTTCACATGGCCCGCGGCAAAGGAAAGTTCTTTTTTTACCATAAGAACAATAAAGATGTGGAATTCTCTGCCTAAAGAAGTGGTTTCATGAGAGTCTGTACAGATGTTTAAACAGCAACTAGATACATATTTGCATTCAATTATGTAATTTTTCAATTGTAGGGTAATAGCTTCTTGATCAAAGATAGATCTGACTGTCATTCTCATGTCTCTTTTCAGCCTATGTAACAATCTATTAAATTTTATGTAATTAAGCAATTTTATTACATATAATTTGAGGGACCTGCCTGATAACCTGTCAGGATTACAAATTGATCCAGCACGCAGAACTGTGTCACACCTAGGACTAAGGATAATGTATAACTGGACATTAGAATGGCCGGACTTAATGTCTCCAAGAATAGTCAAAATACTTGCCGAGGTCAGGAACACAGAATCAGACAATGATGAGGGAAAGCCAAAAGTCAAGGATACCAGACTTCAGGGAGGTCAAAACGAAAGCCAAAATCAAGTACCAGAAAATCCAGATCAGGAACGCACTCACGGATTACCATTAGGATGAAACAACGACAGGGCAATGAGCAGAAGGAGAATTGGGTTTAAATACCCCTCCTGGGGATCCAATTGGCCGTAACCGGCCTTTGACCCCAAAAGCATTTACTATGTTTCCATGTGCATGATTGCTGCCCGGCACAACTTTTCCTGTCAGGATGGTAATGCTGCTCAGCACAACTTTTCCTGTCAGGACAGTAATGCTGCTCGGCACAACTTTTCCTGTCAGGACGGTAAATGCCATTAACCGCATTTTTATGTGTGAATGAGTACGTGACCCAACCAGGCAGAAAGTTCAGATCATTTCATTTGCAAGCCCTTTATTTGACCCTGTAGCTTTCCAAAACATCATAAAACCTGTATACAGGGGGTATACTGTTGTACTCTGGAGACTTCACAGAACATAAATGTGAGTGTTTTAGAGCAGTACAATCTATAAAGCTGATGACGTCACTGGTGAAAATGCAGTTTTTTGTGAAACATGCAAAATACAAATATGAATGCTAACTTTGGCCAGGGATTGTGACTAAGTGGCTACTTAAAAGACATACCCTATTTTGAATACCCTGGGTTGTCTACTTTTCAAATGGTATGCCATGATGGGGTTCATTTTCATAACTGTGCTGCCATACGGTCTCAAAGGCAACATAGGCCCAGCACTTCAATCTGGTAAATTTCAATGTGCAAAAATGGAAAAGGGGAAAGCCCTATATTTGACCCTGTAAGTTTCCAAACCACCATAAAACCTGTACCAGGGGAATTCAGTTGCATTCATGAGACATTGCTATATACAAATATGTTTATTTTATTGCCTCCGTCCTTAAGGAGTTAAAAAAAAAAATTGCTCTAAATTCCAATTTTTTTTTCACATTAAAAACAAATTTTATAGTGCTGCTAAATTAGGCTAACCACTGTGTATATGGGTCAATTAATTTCCAATGCACACCATAATTTTATAAATAATATTTATTGAGCTTAATAATCTTCCATCACATACTGCTGCATAATGCTTTATGCACACCAGTGTATTACATGCTTGTTGAGATTTTTAGAATAATATAACCATTTGCATATATTACATTTGCTTGTAATGTATTATTTATAAAAGCTATATAATTATTAAGGAAAAGTGTGTTTCATATATAGTACATTTAACCATGAATATAAAATTGGCCATGCTAAACAAACATTTTGAGCAATCATTAGACTGTTATATAATATATTATATTAAATTACTATGGTTGAGTTGATTAAGTGCTAATCTCTAATAAGCGAGGGAGCTTCTATTTTACTCAAAAGAATAAAAATATTTAATAAAAAGCAACATGAGCATTTCTTTGAAACATTGACAATTTTAATTGTTTTCAGCATTTATGCTTACAAAGAGGTTCACTGAGCATTTTAGAGCATTGGTATGAATTAAAAAAAGAAGGGAACATGATTAATAATATCAGCTGGTTTCCAAAGGAAAGCAATTATTTATTTGAATAGTCCTTTATGAATAACAGCAAATAGTTTTATCATATTTTTTATTATTGTGTATGAGTTGCACTTCTAAAGCTATTTAAACATTAGCAATTAGTAATTGGCCAGAAAGATAATTTACAGAATGATTGACTGTTCGGTTTGCTTCCACTATAAAAAAATAAATAAATAACAACAAATAATGTAGCTGAAGAATTTCAGTTTAAATTCTCTACACCAAAATTTCCTGGACCATACTTTGAATATACTCTCTTGACTACAACCCTCTGTTGCCTGTCACTCAGCCACTGCCTTATCCATTCAACAATATTGGAATCCAAACTTAAAGATTGCAGTTTATTGATAAGCCTTCTATGTGCAACGGTGTCAAATGCCTTACTGAATCTAGGTAAGCAATGTTTACTGCACCACTCTGATCTATTACTTTAGTTACCCAATCAAAAAAAATCAATAAGATTAGTGTGGCATACTCTTCCTGAAGTAAACCCATGTTATCCCTGATCTTGAAATACATAAGATTTTAGATGTTCAACAATCCTATCATTTTACATGGTTTCCATTACTTTCCCCACTACTGAAGTAAGGCTTACTTGCCTATAGTTGCCCGACTCTTCCCTACATTAGCTAACTTTCAATCTTCTGCAATTACTCCTGTTATCAATGATTGGTTAAATAAATCTGTTAATGGTTTTGATAGTACACCACTAAACTCCTTTAGTAGCTTTGGGTGTATCCCATTGACTTATTTGTCTTTACTTCTGACAGTTGAAATAGAAGCTCTTCCTCTGTTAACTCTTATGTAACAAATTACTCATTTGTCCTTTTCCTAACTTTCCTTCATTTTCAGCTGTAAATACTGAATCAAATTTATTGAGGCAGTCAGCTAGACCTTTATCATCTTCTACCTTCCTTCTCTTTTTTTAAATTTAACTAATGCTTGTTTTACTTTCCTTTTCTCATTTATATATCTAAACATGTTTTGTCCCCTTTTTTTACCGACTGTGCTATTTTCTCTTATGTGTGTAATTTGGAAGCTCTTATAACTTGCTTAGCCTCTTTCTGCCTAATCTTAAAGATCTGTCTACCTTCCTCACTCTGGGTTTTTTTATAATTACTAAATGCTATTTTTTTGTTTTCTACTATTTTGGCCACTTCCGTAGAGTACCACAGTGGTTTCTTAATGTTTTGCTTTTACTGACAAGCCTAATATAATTTCTGTTGCCTTTAGTAGTGCAACTCGTCTAAGGCAAAGGAAAGGTTGTTTTACTGTAAGAACAATCAGGATGTGGAAAACTCCTGAAGAAGTGGTTTCATCAGAGTCCATACAGATGTTCAAACAGCTACTAGATTCATACTTGCAAAAACAGAATATTCAAGGATATCTTTCAATGTAGGGTAATAACTGCTTGATCCAAGGATAAATCTGACTGCCATTCTGGGGTCAAGAAGGATTTTTTTTCCTAGCTTGTTGCAAAATTGTGCTTCAAACTGTTTTTTTTTTTTTTTTTTTGCCTTCTTTTGGATCAACAGCAAAAAACAAATGTGAGGAAGGCTGAACTTGATGGACGCAAGTCTCTTTTCAGCTATGTAACTTTTAAATAATCCCATTTCTCTTGGACTCCATTTAAACTGCTCCAGACTGACTGACTCCTTTACACATATTCTAATTTTAGAAAAGTCTGTTTTTCTAAAGTCTAAAACTTTTGTTTTTGTGTGGTGTGACTCAGTCACTGTTCTTATATTAAACCACAATGACTGATGATCACTGGATCCTAAACTTTCACCTACAGTAATATCTGATACCAAATCTTCATTTGTTAACACTAAATCTAGTATGGCCTCTTTACGAGTTGGCTCCTCAATGACTTGTTTTAGAGACAATCTCAGTAGGGAGTTTAGAATATGTGTGCTCCTGGCACAAGCAGCTATTTTGGTTTTCCAATTCACATCAGGAAGATTAAAGTCACCCATGATGATAACTCCCCCCTTCATTGTCATTTTAGCTATTTTGTCAACTAGTAGATTGTCTAACTCTTCTATTTGTCCTGGGGGTCTATAAATCACACCTACACGAGTTACTGTGTGATTACCAATTTCTAACGTAACCCAAATTGACTCTATGTTCACCTCACTAACTTATTAGGCTAGATTTTATGCTATTCTTCACATACAGGGCCACCCCTCCCCTTTCTTGCCTTCCCTGTCTTTTCTTTATAAAGAGTACCCTGGTGTTGCTATGTCCCAGTCATTTTTCTCATTATACCACGTCTCAGTAACAGCAACTAAATTTACATTATCATCTGCCATTTTTGCCACAAGTTTATGGATCTTATTCCCTAAACTGCGAGCATTTGTAGACATGACTCTAAACCTTGCATTTTTTTAACACACTTGCTACAGGCACTTTCTTTCCTTGTTTTGGGGAAAAATTGGATTGATGTTTTATCACCCTTTTGTCCCTCCTCCCCCCTCCTAGTTTAAATATGTCCTAGCAAAATCTCTGAACTGCTCACGGAGAATATTTGTTTCCTTTTGAGAAAGATGCAAACCATAATTTTAAGCTCTATACAATGCTCAAAATGAGCGCTGGATCCAACATGCTAACTGGTCATTTAAACCCCCAACTTGATGTGAAGAGCACTGTTTGTTACATATGACAAATTAATTTGACAAATTCAATGTTTATGCAATGTTCTGGGTGATATAATTCATGATGTAGCCAGGGATTCCCTCCAGTAGAGGGAAAAACACAAATATTCAAATATTTAAAAAATAATGGAATGATTATTATTGCACATTTTCATTTACTGTTATTTTTTTACAACAGCTGTCTAGTACATACCTACACACATATTCTGAAAATGAAGCTATGGAAGCCAAACATGTAATGGATCTATTGTTCAAATAGCTAAAAAATATTTTAATAGGATTGTTTTACTATAAATGTAACCATCTCTCCTGTAACATTATCACCTTTTAGCATAAGGCAGTTTTAAATTATTTTCTTGGCTGTAGATTTTCCTGCAAAAACATCTCCAACCTATATATCCTCATACATCCTAAAAATCAATTGAATCAAAGTAAGCAATTAAGCATATTGCATGCACAGGTGTATAAAGAGAAGCTTGGAGCCAGAAAATTATCCCTGAATACTTTTTTTTCTAAAACAGTTCTTGTAATTAGAGAATACGGAATAGTTGTAAGTGTTACTTTTTCTAAAGGTCAATTAGAGATGATTAGACAGGGTGCCAGCAAAACTGTGTTGTAAGTTATATGTAAATAAAGTCATTCAAATATTCATTATGATACGATACTTCTATAAAAATCCACCTTATTGCTTCTTTGTAAAATTTTGTTTGTCCTATTTTGCGAAAATGGGTAACTGCCCAATTATTACTCTCATTCTGAAATGGGATATGCAAGCACTTAAATGATTTAGATGAATAAGCTCACTGATTTATTAGAAATAAATGATAAAAACAAAATGATTTACTAAAGCCTTTTTATACAGATAAATAATATTTGTTGTCAATAACATAAAGGCCATAATGTTAAATTAGTTGTAATGTGCTGAAACCAATGGTGGGGTAGGCATGTAAATAATGGGCAAGTAAATTAGGTGGACAGCGCTAAGAATTATTATAATAAAATCATACATACACAGGTAGCAGCAGATTTCGCAATTGTGTGTCTTACTCTTAAAAAAAGGGAAATAAAAGTACAATGATAGTGCAGTATGTTATGAATAATATGGTTATAAAGATATATTCCAAAGGGGCACTCACGTTTTCCAGAGCTTATAAAGCTCTATTTTAGGAGCCTGGACGGAACAATCCCCGTCTAAGGATTTCTTTTTGCTGGTATCAGATTCCCAAGGTAGTGCGATTCATCATATGAAAAAAATAAGGATGTATACCAATGGTACAGTACGTATGACCTTAATCCCATAGAAAATATGTGGAGGGAGCTGAAGGTTTGAGTTGCCAAGTGTCAGCCTTGAAACCTTAATGACTTGGAAAGGATCTGCAAAGAGGAGTGGGACAAAATCCCTCCTGACATATGTGCAAACCAGGTGGCCAACTGCAAGAAATGTCTGACTTCTGTGATTGCCAACAAGGTTTTTGCCACCAAGTACTAAGTCGATGGGGTAAAATACTTATTTCACTCATTGACATGCAATTTATTATTATTATTATTATTATTATTGCCATTTATATAGCGCCAACAGATTCCGTAGCGCTTTACAATATTTTGAGAGGGGGGGATGTAACAATAAATAAGACAATTACAAGAAAACTTACAGGAATAATAGGTTGAAGAGGACCCTGCTCAAATGAGCTTACAGTCTATAGGAGGTGGGGTATTAGAAACATTAGGATAGGAAATATCAAGTAGGAGTGAAGCAGAGCTGGAGGAGAGAGCAAAGCACTATCCCATAGGGACAGGTATGTAAGGGAGAGATTACTCTGGGAGGCCATACGCTTTCCTGAAGAGATGGGATTTAAGGCCCTTCTTAAATGATTGAAGACTAGGGGAGAGTCTGATGGCAGTAGGCAAGTTATTCCATAGGAGAGGAGCCGCCCGTGAGAAGTCCTGCAAGCGTGAGTTGGCCGTACGGGTGCGAGCAGCGGTCAGGAGGTGGTCGCGGGCAGAGCGGAGGGTACGAGGAGGGGCATACCTCTGGATCAGTGAAGAGATATAAGAGGGGCTGGAATTGTTCAGTGCTTTAAATGTATGGGTTAGCACTTTGAATTGACTCCTATAGGATACAGGGAGCCAATGTAAGGACTGGCAGAGGGGCGAGGTGTGAGAGGACCGACTGGATAGGAAAATCAGTCTAGCTGCAGCATTCATTACAGACTGTAGCGGGGCAGTATGGCTTTTGGGGAGACCAATCAGGAGAGGGTTACAGTAATCCATGCGGGAAATTACTAGAGCATGGACAAGCTCCTTGGAAGCATCTTGCGTAAGAAAGGGGCGGATGCGGGCTATGTTTTTGAGTTGGAACCTACAGGACTTGGCAACAAACTGGATCTGAGACTCAAAGGTGAGACCAGAGTCAAGTATGACGCCAAGACAGCGCGCTTGTAGGGATGGACTTATGTGGATATCACTGACTTGAAGGGAGAGTGAGAGAGGAGGATCAGTATTAGGAGGAGGAAAGACAAGGAGTTCAGTTTTAGAGAGGTTAAGTTTGAGAAAGCGTGACGACATCCAGTCAGAGATGGAAGAGAGGCAAGCAGTGACACGTTGCAGGACGGCCGGGGAGAGGTCCGGTGAGGAGAGGTATATCTGAGTGTCATCAGCATACAGGTGGTAGTTGAATCCAAAAGAGGCAATAAGTTTTCCAAGAGAGGCAGTATAAAGAGAAAATAGAAGGGGACCAAGGACAGAGCCTTGGGGAACTCCAACCGAGACAGGGCGAGGGGAGGAGGTATCCTTGGAAAAGGAGACACTAAATGAGCTTTGGGAGAGATAGGAGGAAGACCAAGAGAGGACAGAGTCACAGAGACCGAGTGATTGAAGAGTTTGAAGGAGGAGAGAATGATCAACTGTGTCAAAGGCAGCAGAGAGGTCAAGGAGAATTAATATGGAGTAGTGACCTTTGGATTTAGCGGAGATTAGGTCATTAGTCACTTTGATAAGAGCGGTCTCAGTAGAGTGGAGAGGGCGGAAGCCAGACTGAAGAGGGTCAAGGAGAGAGTTGGAATTAAGGAAGTGAGACACACGGGTAAAGACAAGTCTTTCCAAAAGCTTTGATGAGTAAGGGAGCAGGGATATGGGACGATAGTTCGAGGGGGAGGACGGGTCAAGAGATGTTTTTTTCAGGATAGGTATTACAGTGGCATGTTTAAGGTCAGCAGGAACAGTGCCAGAAGAGAGAGAGCAGTTAAAGATGTGTGTTAGGATAGGCACAAGACAAGGGGAGAGAGATCTGATGAGGTGAGATGGGACAGGATCAAGTGGGCAAGTGGTGGGGCGAGAGGAATGGAGAAGTGCAGCCACCTCTTGTTCAGTAGCTGGGGAGAAAGTCTGAAGGGTAGGGAAAGCATGATTTATGTGTGGTTGAGAAAGAGAACGGCAAGGAGGGGAGAATTGTTTCCTTAGCTGTTCAATCTTGTCAGTAAAGTAATATGCAAAGCTATCAGCTGTAAGGTTAGTTTGGGGGGTGGCCACAGCAGGGCGGAGAAGGGAATTAAAAGTGTCAAAGAGACGTCTGGGATTGCGGGAGCATGAACTAATGAGAGAGGAAAAGTAGGACTGTTTGGCGAGGGCAAGGGCTGCGCTGTACGAAAGCAACATGAATCTATAATGAAGATAGTCTGCCTGGGTGCGGGACTTCCTCCAGGAGTGTTCAGCACAGCGGGAGCAACTCTGCAGATAGCGTGTTGATTTATTATGCCAAGGTTGGGGTCGTGTTCTCCTCGTGGTGCATGTTTGGAGTGGGGCTGCAGTGTTCAGGGCAGATGTGAGGGTAGTGTTATATGTGGAGATGGCCAGTGAGGGACAGGAGAGGGAAGGGATGGATAGCAGTTGTGAATCAATGTCAGCTGACAGCTGCTGGAGGTCAATAGAGTTAAGGTTCCTCCTGAGCTGCGGGGGGTTAGGCTGAGGTTGTTGGGTGAGGGGGTAATTGAGAGCAAACGATAAGAGGTGGTGATCAGAGAGAGGAAATGGAGTATTGCAGATATTAGATAATGTACATGAATAGGAGAAAATAAGGTCGAGGGTATTGCCAGCTACATGAGTGGGAGAATTAGCCCACTGCAATAGTCCAAGGGAGGAAGTAATTGAAAGTAGTTTAGAGGCTGCTGGGGTTAAAGGTGGGTTAATGGGAATATTGAAGTCTCCAAGAATTAGGAATTTATAACATTTTTGACATGTATTTCTCTGTTTTTTTCTCTGTTTTTTTTATTCTGTCTGTTGAGGACCATAAGATTACTGTCATCAATATAAAAATAATTATATTTTTATTCCCTTTAAGAATGTATTTGAACAATAAATAAAACCATTTCCACACTTGTGTCATTTTTAGGGGAGGAATTATGACATGGGACAAATGTGTCCCTATGTTCCTCAAGGGAGACAAGGTTGCCAGCTTTGTCTGTTTCTGGAACTTTACATTTATTTTACAATGAATTCTAAAGAACGTCATAATAAATTGAGTCAAATTCTGCTACATCTGACTATTTAGAGGTTACTTTTTATGGAATGCCAAAAGAAGCAATTTTGGCGTTCCATAAAAGCATAGAAGCAATTTTTTTTTTTTTTTTTTTACGTTTGTACACTTGCTGTAACTAAGTCATTTCATGAAATAACTGGCAAAAAGCTAGATCCATTTGTTGTTAAGAACTAATATTTTGACTTAAACAAAAAAAAAAAAAAAGTATTTTAAGTTCTTAATCAGATGATACAGGCAATTAAAAACATGGGATAGATACGTCCCTTGGTTCTCAAAAGGTTTTTAAAATACACCTACTATTGAAATTATAGATTGATCATTCCTTTGTCAGTGGGCAAATGTTCAAAATCAGCAGGGGATCAAATGCTTTTTTTTCATCATCGTAGTTGCATATGCTGAAAAGAGACATGTCCATCAAATTCAGCCTTTTCACATCTGTTGTTACTGTTGATCCAAAAGAAGGCAAAAAAACAGTTTGTAGCACTTTCAATCTTGCAACAAACTAGGGAAAATTTCCTTCTTGACCCCATAATGGCAGTCAGATTTATCTTTGAATCAAGAAACTATTAACCCGTAGTTTAATTTCTTCGTAACTAAAATGTTCCATATCTTTTATTTATTTTGTAGCCCACCTCTCACTTTCTCTAGTGCTTGATGGTGAAATTTGATTTTAGAGGTTTTATATGTAATAGGAGTGCTATTATCTGTTCAAAATGCTACTGTAAAGTGAGTTAACAGTGTTAGATGCAAATGCTGGCATATGTAAATAGATTTGCATGTTTACAAGTACGCTGTAAATGCCTTCTAAGTTAGATGAAATATGCTGTAAATGCCTTCTAGGTTAGATGGAATTTATATTAATACTGGAAATGTGTTAATTGCATCAAAATAGCTAATGAAGGTGCAGCCTCCACATGTGTTTAAAGTAGTTACTTTTTCTCACTTGATCTGTGATAAAAGGCTCCTACCAGTTTACTGTAAAATATACACAGCTTAAAATTTCAGCTGCTATGCTTCTAGACAGGCAAAAAAGTTACACATCATTAAGAGCCTGAAGCACCCATGGCACTCTCTCCAGGGGTGATTTTCCAACTGCCAAGGCTGAATTTTTGCTCACCAATGAGAGAAGAGTTGAAAATGTGAGCCCTTATATTTACATTATGTGTATATTTTGCAATATACTTATTGGCCCATTTTCATAACCTTTTTGCTTCATCTGATTGGTTTCCTGGCTCCATTTTTCTTTACTGAAATTCCCACTCTTGATTGGACAGAAGATACAGCCCTCATGATTGTGTAGACCTCTTGTCTATCCTGGCTAACTAGACCGTTAATTTGCATCTCCCCCCCCCCCCCCCCACCCCACCCCACCCCACCCCACCTCCCCTACAAAAAATAAAAGCTGCTTCTCTACTTCTCCATTCTATACTTTTTTTTTTTACTGCAAAGAGAGGAAATCAATACCATAATGAGCAAGTTCAGCCATTCCACAAGTTGATTGTTGATGATTAGTCTATATTGTGCTTCAGAAATTGCAAAACCAGATGTTCACCTGATCACCACAAATTCAAACAAATTGCGGTTCATAATTTAATTAATCTCCAATAATAATTACATTATTTTAATTAATTTGTAAATCTACAGTCATCAGCTTTTCCTTCGGAGATTCAGAATAAACTTAAACTATTTAGAAAACCTGTTTTTTTGTTGTTTTTTTTATTGTTGACAAACAGATATTTCAAATTCAATTAAACAGTATTTTAATATTTAGCTATTGCTATTGCTCTTGTTCTTTAAATTGTATCTCTGATGAGCTCTAAATCTGACTATATCCATTTACAGTTCAAGAAATTACAAAAGCTGTACATCTAATGCCTACGTCATCTAAAATAATGTGAGCCAGCAACTTTACAGTCAAAATGTTCCTTACTGGGGGCAGAGCCTAACCTGCAAGCTGAAAGGACAAGCTCTGCATGATCTCCAGCCACACAGGCACAAAATCTGCTGATTACTCGGGCTGTAGAGCCACAAACCTCCTAAAAATAAGTCCCCGGAACTGGGGAAACCTGCCAGAATACAGCCCATTTTGGTCCAAACTACTGCTGGGCCATATCACATAAAGCCTGTGGGGCACACAGTCCAAGAAGAGGGGAGACCTGGGAAACCTCCTCAAGGGGTTTGGGAGCCCCAAGCTACAGACTCCCGAATCAGGGGCCCTCCCGGGCTGAGAGCAACAGGGGTCGCACCCCACAGGTGCCAGCCATACCGGCGGGGGGTGGCAAGACACAAAAGACGGAGATCGAAGAACAAGACCCACCACACCATCCCGACAGGGAAGACCCTGGGCCTTACTGGAACCCAGGCTCGTGGCACAAGGGTATCAGCTCTCGCACAGCACTGGGACAGAAAGGTGCAAGCGACCCTGAGGAACACTGGACTTGGGTTCATTCTGGAGACCTCAGGTCAGGGGCACACCGATCCAGGCCCCCAAAGAAGATCAGAGCACGCAGGATGGCGAGCGCGACCTACGCCCAGCAATGCTGCAGGAACAAACCCCGAGCAAACCCTGTGGTCCCAGGGGCCCTACGGCCATACCAAGCGAGGCATTAGCTGACAGTGCCATACCTGAGCATGGTACCCATGCCTCCCCCCCCGCCATGGACTTACTGCCACATTACAGCTTCCTAGTCAGACACTACCGTTAAATTTGTGTTTTGTTAATTTTATGTTTGAGAATTATTTAGTTGTCTGCCTAAACCTATGCCTATACTCGATACACTAACAGGGCAGCGTAACAGGGGTTAAACCCGCCGCTAGTCTGTTAATATGTCCACAACATGTTGTTGTATGCCCAGCTAACTTATTATACTATCCAGCCAACATCAGAGAGCCTTACACGCTTGTCACATCTCAAACTTCCCTTAACGCACACATGCTATACAAAAGTAGAAACGATCCAGGGATTTAACCCGCTGTCAGCCAGTTAGTATTTACCTCGCCCATTACTGTACACCCAGTTAACATGTCTAGCAATCTAATCAGAGTTAGCAATTCTTACATTATCTACACTAATGTAAACATGTTTACCTATGTTACACTGCCTTACTTGGAATTTTCTTGCATGTTGATAACATATTATAAAATTGTTCACATCCAACTCGCTACCCCAATTGTACAGCCTGAGATAACGCAAGAGGATTGTCGTTGGGGTACCTCGTGCATGTGTGTACCTATCCTTTGCACAGCAAAAATATGGGGGGGGGGGGAAATGTTCCTTACTCAAATAACCTGTCCCTACCTACATCTTTCAACACTAACAGTCTTCTACTCCACTCGCTCCCACTAGTTTGAAACACCTATCACACCATTTCGAAAGATGAAGAAAGATCCTTTCAACAGACCCATAGTATCATTCACATGAGAGTCTTTACCAAAATGGTGGTCATTTGCCTGTGCCCCTTAGTAGCAGCACTGGTCCACCCTGACCATGCCTTCTTTATCACTTTTAGAAATGTCAAAATTAACACCTTTGGGGTTTCCCCTCATTGTTCTATTAAGAAGGATGAACATCTTCTTGACCCCATTATCATTGTTTCCCTTCAAATATGTTTTACAAAATTCTTTTACATTGCCGATCATATCTAGAGGTGGAATCTTTCATTCCCTGTATTGCTGCTGCCCCGATGTACCCAGAGAGCGAACCTCCATAACAGATGAGCATGGAGTGCCAGCTGTAGTAACTTGCAAGGCCATATAGATTTCTGCAAAACATTCTGTATAATATAACAATATAAAAATATTTTTTTTATTTAAAAAGAGTTTGTTTAAACAGAATATAAATAGTTGGTACAATTCCTATTGTAGCAGTCGCATAACAATGTAAGGATAGCATAATTTGTTTCATAAATTCAAGGAAAACAAAAGCTAACAAGGTGAAATATTACTATAAACTATGTTGCACAAATTCAGAACTGTAAGAAATGGCTCTTTTATTTCAATGAAGGTTTGTTGGTTAACTTGAGAACACTTGTATTTGAATCCTTAATGTTGCGCAACAACATTTTTTTTAAGTGATATGCTCTCACGCTCTTCATTAAGTATTTAATTTAATATGGAGCATGATATGTTTGTTGAAAAAGTCCATGCAAAATATAAATATGGAGAAAAAAAAATGAAATGTCATTTTCTAACAGAAGGAAGTCATTTTCTAATTGTTGGACAGCTGTAAAACAATCACAAGGTAGATGCAACTTCTGTCTGTATGTGCACTGGGATATAGTTTTCCTGAAATGCTCTATATAAATGCAAATTTCAATTAGAAAACCATGTGTCTCACAGTCATTTTCTAAATGCAGTATACTCTTCTGCAAAATGTAATATTCATTGCAACCAATGTTGTTTTCCTAAAGTAAAAAAAATAAATAAAACACAACAAAGAAGGTTTTTTATGTTGAGATAAAAGTCAGCTTGCCGTAACATTGCATAGCCATCCTTAGTATATAAGAAATACAAAACAATGTGAAAGGTTCAAATCACATCCTGTATAAACATTTGCTTGATATGTTTTGTAGTTTTTGTGTTTTAGTTTAATGGTTACATTACCCATTTTCTTTAAATATGAAAACACCCAGGAAACCACAACATGGTCTATCAAACTGCCCGATGTCGTAAAAAAAAACCAATAACTATATGTTATTATTTTTTTATTATTATTTATTTTATATAAATGTTAACCTGAGAAATTGTATTTTCTTTTCTCAGATTAAAATAAATAAACATTATACTATATGAAATTCTAAAACTGTAGGGGAATCTGTAAAAATTAGAGTTTTAAAACAGCCTGCTCTCGTTTCCCCTGGCTTTGCTGAAGTTGGTGGTGAAGGTGTTATGCTGACCGGATGAGGAGGTGGTAGAGGAGGAGGAAGCGGAGTAGTAGGAAGAGGCAACAAGAGGCAAAGAGAAATGCCCTGCAATCCTCTGTGGCGGAAGGACATGCGCCAAACTGCAATACGCCTCAGGCCCAGCCTCCACTACATTTGCCCAGTGTGCAGTTAGGGAGATATAGCGTCCCTGCACGTGCTTACTGGTCCACGTATCTGTGGTTATGTGGACCTTGCCACAGATGGCGTTGCGCAGAGCACACCTTATTTTGTCTGGCAATTGGTTGTGCAGGGAAGGGATGGCTCGCCTGGAAAAAGTAGTGGTGGCTGGGAACCACGTACTGTGGGACAGCCACCGCCATCAGGTTTTAAAAACTATCCGTCTCCAACAGATGGAATGACAGCATTTCAAAGGCCCCAATTTTTGAAATGCTGGCATTCAGGGCCAGGGATCGCGGGTGGGTAGGGCCATACTTCCTCTCTCTCTCCACAGTGTGGAGATGCTTGGGGACGGTGGCGGACATGGTGGCGTTGCTGCCACATCCTTTAATTGTGGGGTGGCAGGTGCCACTGTCACTCCAGAGGTGGAGGAAGAGGCCGAGACAGCATCAGAAGAGGAATTAGGAGGAGCCAGAGACCTTGGTTTTTGATGTGCTTACTCCACTGCAGCTCATGCTTTGCATGTAGATTCCTGGTCATGCAGGTTGTGCTCAGGTTTAGTACGTTTATGCCACGCTTCAGGCTCTGATTGAACAGCGTGCAAACCACTCGTGTCTTGTCGTCAGCACATTGTCTGAAGAACTGCCACGCCAGGGATCTCCTTGGAGCTGGCTTTGGTGTGCTCGGTCCCTGGGTGCAGTGGCCAGTAGGAGGAATACAGTCTAGGGGATGGCCGCTCCGCTTTTGCACCCTGCTCCCTCTTATGCTGTGCTGGTGCCTCTGTGCAACCACCGCCTCTTCCTCCAAACTGGACACGTCACTCGCATGACCTTCATTCCATGTGGGGTCTAGAACCTCATCATCCTCCACATCATCTTCCACCTACTCCTCAACCCTGCCCTCCTTGCCGGTCTGCACACTGCAGAAAGCCACAGTAGTTGGCACCTGTGTTTCGTCATCATCAGAGACATGCTGCAGTGGTCCTTGCATGTCCACATCCTGACACGTAAGTGGTTGTGCATCAGTGCACTCAATCTCTTCCACTTCTGGGGCAGGGCTAGGTGGATGGCCCACGGAAACCCCGCAAGCAGAGTCATCTAAAAGCAAGAGACTGCTGCATGACTTGTGGCTCAGACTGCTTGGCTGATTTGCAAGGGGGTGAGGTGAAAGACAGATGGCCATGGGCTGCAGGTGCCAACTCTGAGCTTTCAACAGGGGACCGGTTGGTAGACAATGTAAAGGAACTGGAGGCACTGTCAGCCATCCAATCTACTATTGCCTGTACTTGTTCTGTCCTCACCATTCGTAGAGTGGCATTTGGGCCTACCAAATAATGCTGAAGGTTCTGTCGCGTACTCGCACCTGAGGAAGGTGTTTCACTTGTGCGTATAGCTGGCACAGATCGACCACGTCCTCTCCTTGCAACTGGAGCTCCACCAACACCAGCAGCACCACGACCAGGGCCATGTCCCTTATTTGACGCTCTACTCATTCTTTGCGTTCACCCACCAAAGTAACAGATGGTTTATATCAGGCGACCATGTAACCATCAATAGTCAACAATTTTGTATTTGTATTTTATTTTTTTAGTTTATTGGACTGTAAGAAATGCACCGCAGGCTGCAAATGTACTATTTAGCACTATTTAGCAAGAAATCAGAAGTAAAACAGCATATCTCCATAATGAAGTAATGGCCAGGTCTCCAGATGAAGGTGGAAAGAGATCCCAAAATGGAGATACACAAAATAATAAAAAAAATAAAGATAAAAATAGCAAATGGACTATAATAATAACGTACTAATAATTAGCATAAAAAGTCCAAGGTAGTATCCAACGCGTTTTGTCACTATGGTGACTTCCTTAGGGATGTGTTGTAATCTTCATGGTTTATATACCATGCCAAATTTTCAAATTTGCGGGGAAATTTTGCGATCACGTGTTACTTCCGGTTTTCGGCCATTCGGCTTCCTGCGTTCCACCTTGGAACGCATGACGTTACTTCCGGTTTCTGGTCTAATCCAATTGAGAGGGCTTCTTGCGTTCCACCTTGGAACTCATAACGTCACTTCCAGTTTCAGATCTAATCCGATCGAGGGGAGCCCTCCTCTGCTAGCACTAATAGGTGCAGCAGAAAAGGCTTCCCCTCTGGAGCTACAATAGGTTCCCATTATACAAATATAGGACAAAAAAGGGAATTAAATGACCCTGTTATATTGTGGGAATAATAGAGTAGGAAAAACCTCTATCAGAATGAAAAAGGGGATGACTATAAAATGGACTGGCTCAGATAAATGTAGAAAATTGATGGAAGTGCACTCCACCCCTTGCCAAGGAATCCAGGGTGCTAAACTGTCCATTTTATAGTAAAAATAGAAAATTAATCCAGGCACTCCAAAAGAATTCCAATTTATTGGAACCAGGGGTTGAAACGTCGCTTTGTAGCTGCTGGTTCCAATAAATTGCCTCTCTCTTAGAATTCATTTGTAGTGCCTGGATTCATTTTCTATTTTTACTATAAAATGGACTGGGAGAATTATAGTACAGTATATATTCTGTTATGTCAGAATACATAATTATTGTATGTATGAAGCACCAAAAGGGTACAAATTAAAAAAATGGATGAAATAAAAATATACAATACAATTTTAGCCCAATTCGATGTATAATGGAAACAGCATAGACAAATATTTAATAATAACAACTAAACATGTATCGAAGATAATATATATATATCAATTGTAAAATATACATAAAAAAAATAATATAGCATTCTCAGATAAAATAAATAAATGAATACAATTAACCCCTTAACCCCTTAAGGACCAAACTTCTGGAATAAAAGGGAATCGTGACATGTCACACATGTCATGTGTCCTTAAGGGGTTAAGGACACAGCTTCAGAAGCTTGTCTTACGCTTAATGACACAAGCAATTTTTGCATTTTCTTGCTGTATGCGTTCAACTTCAATTTGCATCTCTCTCGTTTATTGCACCGACGCATATTATATACTGTTTTTTAGAGGACAGAAAGGGCTTTAATTTGATGTAATATATATATATATATAAATATATATATATATATATATATACATACATACATATACATACACTTATTTATTATTAAAAAAACTAAAATATTTTTTTTTTGCATTTTTCTTTTGTCTTTTTTGTACAGTTTTTGCAATAATAGTGCTGGTTAAAGAAAGTAATTAAAAATAAATTCATTTAGTTGTTCTGATTTACAGAATATATAATGTGTCTGGGATTTTCAATTTTTTTTTTTTTTGATAGTTACAGGTCACAAAGCACAAGGAGTAAAATAAACTTTTAATATGGAGCGATTTTAGAATTTGGTATGTTTGTCTTGTAAGCTTAATAGCCATAAAAGAAAACAAAATTGCCACACAAAAGTATATATTTATATAAAGTAGACATCACAGGCTATTGTCCTAAGGTTGTTTTGACACTTTCTAAGTAGCCATTTCACCGCCAATCTCTGCTAAATATTGGAGTAAAATTTAGTATTTGGGGTTTTTTGGCACACAAACTTATAACAAAGAACTTCTCATGTGTATTTTGTAAAGTTGGTGTGTGCTATTCCTGTACAAGGTTTTATTATGTGTTCAGTTACTTCTGCTGAGTACAACAGTACCCCCATTGTATGTCTTTGCCACTATTTCGTGAAGCTACAGTGCCATATAGGAGACCTGTCCGTTTCAACATTTACAGTAGAACTTTGAGAGGCGGATTTAATGGGCCTATGCTTCAATTTGGGGTATTATAGCAGTTTGACTGTTCAAAAAAACCTCACAAAGGCCTACTATTTGTAAAAGTAGACACCTTAGGGTATCTCATATAGTGCATATTGTGCTTTAACATGCCCCCCTTTTTGTCACCAATATATGCCAAAGTATGTGGTAAAATATAATTTTGGGCATTTTTTACATGTGGATTACATTTTTGCTGGGCATTTTGTACATTTCATATGTGCCACTAAGTTCAAACCCCCCAAATTATGCTCAGCTAAGCCTTCTGAGTAAAACAATATGCCCAAAGTATGACCTAGACCTAGACACTATTTTGTGAAGTTACACTGCTGTAAAAGAGACGTAACAAGTTCAGGTTTTTAAGTGTGAATTTTCATGGAGGGTTTTGATGCGTCCGTGTCCGACTTTGGAGCACTTGAGCAGGCTACATATTACAACTACACCATAAAGGCATACCATTTCTTAAAGAAGACATCCCAAGGCAATTCAAAAGGCATATTTTGAACCTTAGTGTGGGATAATATTTCCGCTAGCTTGTACCAAGTGTAGTGGTAAAACGCATTTATTCTGCCTTTTTGACACACAAAGTGAGTTTGTGCAGTATATTTTTCAAACCTTATGTGTACTACGACTGTATAATACTTGATATGTTGCTCAACTATGTCGGCTGAGTACAGCAATAACCCCGTATGTACCTTTGCCAGGTATATGTGGACATTGAAGGGGCACATTTGAGACACAGCCATTCAAGTTTTTTTCAAACTTTGAATTTTTACGCTGTGTCCATGTCCCATTTTAGAGTATTTTACAAGGCTATATAATCCAATTACCCCATAAAGGCATACCATTTCTTAAATAAGATATCCCACGGCCATTCAAAAGGCATATTTTGAACCTTAGAGTGGGATATTTTTTCTGCTAGCTTGTACCAAGTGTAGTGGTAATGAGCATTTTTTTATGTATTTTTTTACTTTGTAAATCTTTTTTTACTTTGTAAAACACGTTTTTAAACTTTTATTTTTACTTATTAAATGTTTTACATTTTCTTAACTTTTTTTACACTTAAATTTTTTTCTAAACTTTTCTTTTACCGTTAACCCCTAACTAGCAGTAAGCAGCACTAACCGTAAATTCCCCATTTTCCCATAACTCCCACCCAGTAGTAAAATATATAATTATAAAATATTTAAATGAATTAATTAAATAAATTAAACCCCTGAGGTTTAAAAAAAATAAATAAAAGTTAATCCTCAGGGGTTAAAAAAAAATTAGATCACAGTATAATACTGTGATCTGTATGTTGATCACTGTAGGCAGTGATCAACTGGCAGGGAAGGGGTTAATTTTTATTTAGACTGCGTAAAGGGGGTGGTATTTTTTTTTTACTGAAACGTTACTAAAACAGTTAAAACTATTTATTTTTTTACCTTTTTAAAGCTTATTTAAAACAAAAAAAATAATGTTAACCCCTAGTTAGCCTAACACCAAATTCCCAAATTCCCCACTAACTTCCACCCATCCCAGCTAGCTAAATATACAATTTTTAAATATTTAAATTAATACAATAAATTTAACCCCTGAGGGTTAAAAAAAAATAATAATTAACCCTCAGGGGTTTAAAAAAAATCAGATGACATTAAAATGTATACCCTGCCAATTGATCACTGTAGTCAGTGATCAATTGGCAGGGAAGGGGTTAATTTTATTAAAACAGGGGAAAGGGGGGGTGGGATTTAACTTTAATTTTTTTTTCCACCAGGGGGCAGGATCAGTGAAGATCCATCTCCCTGCACTTCACACAGAACCCAGAAGTGCAGGGAGGCGGAAGGTAAGTACATTGAGCACATGTGCTCGCTCTGACATGCTGTCAGAGCGGGCACATGAGCTGGGGCAGCCCGATCGGGTGCTCCCGGTCTGCATCTAATACAGAGGCAGACCGGAGCACCGTTTACCCCGCGATCGCCGCGATCTGAGGTTAACTTTAGTAAATGACGGAAATGTTCCTTCAACGGTCCTTAACTGAAGGACGAGGTTGACGGAAAATTTCCGTCACTGGTCGGGAAGGGGTTAAACAATATACAAATGTAAAATGGAATAGGTTCAGCATCCATCTATAAGATAGAGATAAGGATTAATATCCATATAATACATATAATACAATATATCCAGATATGGAACTTATATAAGTGAATATAGATAAATTCCAAACTGTTATCACTAAAACCAGAATATAGAAAAGAGAAAAAAGCAATCAAAGAAATGTGGAAGGTGAATAATTATTAAATTAATGTGTATATCATTAAATTAAACCGGTTAGATCAATATCTTGATTTAAACCGGTTTTGAGTGTTCTTAGATTATATATCCATTCTGCTTCTTTTTTTAATTAACTCTTGCATTCTGTTACCTCCCCTCCAGTGTACATCTATCCTATCGATTCCAAAGGCACGAAAAGTTGACCATTCAAAAGAACTACATGTATTGCAGTGTCTAGGTACACTGTGATCAGTTCTTTTGTTTCTTATTGTAACCCTGTGAAGTTACACAGGCTGCATTATCTGAAATGCCCAGTAGATGGCACATGGCCCCAGTATGTTGTTAATAAAACATTGAGCATTGATCACATGACTTGCTGAAATCAGTGGGAGGATTGTGGCATCATCAGTTCCTGGGAGGATTTCCTGCACAGCTCTGGGAAGGAGGGCCTAAAAGGATTCTAGAAGGATGACATGCTGAGCTGAAATGGAGGACATGTGAGAGACTGTAAAAAGAGATGGAACCTGGCGGAGAGAACTTGTTTCACCCAAGATCACACCAGATGAGAGAGGGACCTGCTGGCAAAGACAAGCATTGAGCCCAGACGTTTGGTGAATCCAGTGAGAGGAGACTGCTACTGACTACCTGGTTAATTGTGTTGTGAGGGTAAGCCAAACCTCTCCCTGTATCACCACAGGGCACCTGTCTTCTCACTCACAGTAAAGACTGAGGTCCCGTACAGACATTACACATCTGAGGCTGTGTCAGTGACTCTGTGGAGCAGGACTTATTAGGGCCCCAACTCTCCTATGTGCACCAACGGCCGCTAGGGCGAAGATAAGGGGGTGGGACGCAGGTGTGCTGTTGGGCGAGTGGGGAAAATCCACATTTGCATTGTTATCTGTTACGCCATTGTATTTTCCTATATGTGTTGGTTCAATTGCTATTTACCATATAAAGTTAGTTACAGTTAGGCTGTGTCAGTCTTATTGCACCAAGTATGTTCCCAGTGGGACCCCACATCCCTACCCCGGATGCTCCACTGGGTGGAGGCGCTGCCGCAGACATGTACCCCAGCTCCCAGATAGCGGAGGCTCAGGATCCGCCTGTCAGGCATAGTGAATTAACGAGGTTTAAGGACCCCAAAGACACTAGGGGGCATCCCCAAAACCCCGTTACATTATATTAAGAAAATGTTCTCTGAACCTGATATGTAGTTTACGGGTAGTCCTGCCTACATATTGTGCCCCACATTCACATTGAAGCAGATATATGGGATATGTGGTAGTACAGTGTAATTTTTTTTTTTAATTTGATATGTTTTTTGGGTGTATGTGCCTTTTGAAATCGACAATCTTTTTGTCTAAATTTACACATGTGGAACACTTTCCACATTTATGGAAACCGGGAGTTTTTGAGGATTCCAAAAAATGTTTCTTTGGTTTGTTAGTATATAAAAGACTGGGAGCTAGTTGGGATTTTAAGTTATCGGCTTTCTTAAATATATCCAGGGGTTTGTTTGGTAAGATCTGGCCTAACACTTCGTCCTGTTTAAGGATTGCCCAATGTTTTTTTAAAATATTTTCAATCTTTCTTGCATGTGTGTTATATTTTGTTGTGAATGCAAATTCAAACTTTCCTTGGTTGTGACTCCCTTTTCGTCTATTAGGAATTCAGATCGATTCTTTGCTTTAATATTTTGTATCTCCAGATCAATTTGCTTCTTATTATATCCCTTCTCTACATATCTATTTTGTATGATTCAGGATTGCTCTTCAAAAGAATGTATATTAGAGCAATTTCTTCTCATACGAATTATGTGTCCCTTGGGAATTATCCAACCATAATGGATGATGTAAACTATTATTTTTAATTGCAGTGTTGCAATTGGTCTTTTTAAAAAATGTCTTAGTTCTTAGTGTATTTTCCTCGATATATATATATATATATATAGTTAGATCCAGAAAATTGATTCATGATGTATTGAAGAAGTAAATTTTAAATTATAATCATTTTGATTGATGTCCTCAATAAAATCTGTGAGGCTGGTGTGACTGCCTTCCCAAATTATAAGCACATCATCTTTGTAGCGTCGCCATAGGACAAGGCTCCCCCCAAGGTGGGATCCCAAGGCCACTAGTTGCAACTCCCAATGGGCTACATAAAGGTTAGCAAAACTTGGGGCGAACCTCGTCCCCATGGCGACACCACATAGCTGTAAAAAGAAAACCGAATCAAACCAGAAAAAGTTTTTTGTCAATACAAACTGAATACACATAACCAAAAAATCTATTTGTTGTATGCATAGACCCTTCTGTTGGGTCAAGGTATCTTTGATAACGTCTAATCCCTTGGAGTGGGGTATGTTTGAATATAGGGAGGTGACATCAATTGTAGCCAATAAATAGGAAGACTTCCATTCAAAAGTCTGTAGATCTTGTAAGAGATGGTTTGTATCCATTATATAAGAGGGACAAAGGGGTACACATGGTTTTAAGAAGGCGTCTACACACTCCGAAAGATTGCAAGTGAGGGAATTTATCCCACTGATGATGGCTCGACCTGGGGGGGAGGTGAGGCACTTGTGGATGTCATGTGTCCTTAAAGGGTTAAAGGACTAGAGCTCCTAGGACTGTGTGTTGACCAGTCCCTGGGAGGGAGTAGAGCTAGTCCCCTATCCTGCTCCAGGATGGAGAGGCTACAGGAGGACCCCACTCAAGTCATGGTGGCTGGGGCAGAAGGGCTGAGGTTTTCCCCGGTTCCAGCTAGGAAGCGATCCTTGGTGGAGATACACAGCTAGGGTACAGGGGACTCCACTACAGTTTCTAAACAGAAGATATGTATTAAGCCATAAAGAACTTTACTGCAAAGTTGATTGGCACTGTGGTGTGGATTACACGAACATTCTTTTGACTTCCAAACTGAATGGAGGCAGCATCATGGATTCAGAGTAGAGATAAAGAAGACAACTACTTTGTGAATTCTAAGGAAACATATTTCATTGCATGGGTCCCACAGGTTGCTGGAAATATTACTTCAGTTTCTATGAGGTAATAGCTGTGCTTTGTAAATAAATTAGTACTTCTGATTATACTGCCTGTAATCTAAAGCTTATAGTGCTTGAAAGTGGTATCCACACACCTTGATTACCTGCACCCTATGTATTACTACAAATATATAATCTATCCAAATTCATGTCCTACGAATGTCTGTTTTAGAGTTGTTGTACTCTATATTTATCTTGTGTGTCCAACTGGTATCCAACCAAATGGTAGATACACAGCTTTCGCATGACTAAATATCCAATGTTAATTTACTGCTAGCTTTAAGGATAGCAAAGCTTTATGGGAAATAGTGTTCTGCAAAAGCGGACGATATAACCACTGACCACTCTTGCTCAAGGGTCACAAAAGGAATAACACTGTAAAAATGTATTGTGGAAATGTATTCAACTAACTTACACATATGTTCAGTGTTTAGAATACTGAGGAAATAATGGTCTACAAATACTTTGGATTAGCATGACATATGAATATTTGGATTCTAGTGCTTTGAAATACATCCCATATTAATTACATTATACATTATATTTTGGCAAATTCATATTTTTGACAAGACACTTCACAAGAAACCAGATCCATAGAGAGAGCAGAGCAAATAAAATTGGAAAATCAGATTGAGACATAATCAAAATTACATTATATTAAAACAAAAAAAAATAACAATAGATATACAAATTAATATGCAATTACGAACAACACATATAACAGTAATAACATATTGCAAATGTCTACACCACTAAATTCACTACTGGACAAACTAATGTCACTAATTTGCTTGTGTTCAAAAAGCTACACTGTTTATGTCTGTTTGATCCCCAACCATCTAAAACCACTCAAGCTGCAAATTAATTGAAACCAATTTGTTTGCCTTATGTTTTCAGAGCAACTAGCCTTGTATGCTAATTAGGAATAAATCACTTGACCCATAAAGAATATAGCACGAACGCTGAAATGAAAGCATTATCCAACACTTCATGCTCTTTAGTGTTGCCAATTTAAATATTTCACTCAGTCTATAAATAATTAAAACTCTACCACTGCAAATTATGTCTTATTATGCAAATAAATAGCCTCCTCCCAACTTTTATTAAATATTCTAAATGATAAGCTAAGCATTTTCATTGTGGCACTGTATGAGATATTGCACTCTGTCAAGGATATTTGCCTTTATTTAATTAACTGTGCCAGGTTTCTTGTAGAATTTTCACCTTTTTTTAATACATTTTTTACCAGCTTACACAACTGTTGGCAAAAATGTAATTGTATTAAATATGATCTACGAAGCAACTATTATGATTAATATTTACGAGTTTTAAGTATTTCCCCAAATTAATGCAAATTAACTGTGGTTAGTGGAAATAAATTCTAAATTAAGACAGCGGCTATTTTGGAGTGAAGAAAGACGTATCTTAATTTTATAAAATTAAATTACCGCTGTTTGTTCTCATCACCCTTGTCAATGCTATAAAGCTTGTTATGTTTGATGTATAACCATTTAAAAAAAATACTATTAAATAACTATTAAATGAATGTTTAATTACATAAAATGCTTCTTCAAGTAACAAAATCATATAAAGACTTAATCTGCTTTCAATAATGTTTTAATTATTTAGTATATTACATGAAAACGGTCCAAGCCATTAGTCCAGATACATTTTTGACAACTACAAAACAGATATTCCCAGGAAATCTTTGCAGTTTCAAAGTAAATGATCTATTAAAGACTATACAAATTTGTCTCTGAATAGGAGACATTCATGCAAAGCATTTTAAAATATATATTTAAAAAGCACTATAAAAACAGTATGAACTTAAAACAGGATTGCAACCTGCCAAAAAATAGTCAACTGGTGAAAATGTTTGAATTTGAGAGCCAAATTCTATAATTTAGCATTAATTTTGCAATTTGAGTTCAAGTAATCACTTTTTATTTAGATTTAGATACTTAGAGAAGCTGCAATGTTTACATTACAGGGTTAAACAAGGGGTCTGCTGATATTCTATGAACTTGTCTATGGACTGAGCAGTGCTTTTAGCCTTACTATTGCTTTTCACTGTTTTAATTATTGATCTTTAGTCCATTTAAAAAAATAGTTATCAATGATTATATAGTCATTTAATAAATGTAATTTTAATGTGACAATTCCTGCATCCCTTTCGCTCTTTATATCCGTCCTGAATGGGGCACATACTACAGAGACTGATATTGCTCTACACTTGTTAGTTTTACTCCTTTATTTTATTTTAACACATGTTGTATACAGAGAACACTATGTATGTTTTTGTTTGAGTTAGACTTTTGCCATCATCATAGAATGTTACACAAGGAAGTTCCAATCTACTCCTGTACATGAATATTTTATTGTGTGTTCACAGTTGGGTGTATGATATTTACTTTAATGTGGATGTAGCATATGCCTAAATATTGTCTGCTACCTAAGTAACAAACTATTTAGGTAATAAGCCTCCATTCAATCATACCTTTATATTTTATGGTATGCCTTTTGCCTACCTTATGTTTCATGATTGCATGTGTTCAGTGATCAGTTGATGAGTATTCAATAGGAAGGAATCCTGTTGTTGAAAGCATAGGTTGAATTATGATACTGAATCTATTCCTTTCAAGCACGTCAAACTCAAAGTCTAGCTCGAGCCACATAAACAAGGATTACGTTTATGTAGGCCGCAAAAAAAAAAGAAAAAACGTAGGTTTATTTTGAAAATGACAGTATTAAAAAAAAAAAAAAAACAGAATACCCCTCTACTAAATCACAGCACCCCCTATACTAAATCCCAGTCCCCCCCTCTACTAAATTTCAGTCCTCCTCCCCATATACTAAATCCCAGTCCTCGCCCTCTACTAAATCCCAGCACCCCCCTCTAACCAACAAGCAGACACCATTCAAATTGCCACTGCCAGTATGCGACTCCGGAGTCCGGCCTCTGGTATACCCCAAATGGCGCCGTCCGCACCCTGTGCCAAATCTGATCCTCCCGCTACTTATTGAAAAACCCTGTGAATGTGGAACACGTTGATGTCATGTCGGAATGCGACGTGGCGTTGCAAGCCTCCATGCATCTCTAGGTACTCCACTGTCCAGTCGCAGCCAATGCAACACACACACACTCACAGACAGACACATACTCACTAACACACACACTGACAGACACACACACTTGCACATACTTCTATTTATTGCTCCCTACCTTGTGGAGCCGATGTGGGACGTCTCCCTGGGGTCCTTCTACTTGCTCCTCACTGCTCCCTCGCACGTCATATTCCAGCACCCAGCTTCACTACAAACGGCGTGCATGAGGGAGCAGTATAACTGAGCTCCCTCACTGGTCCTCCTCCCCAGCCGTTTAAGTTTTAGCAGAGTAGGCACCTGCAATGTGGGGAAAGCAGGTGCTTACTCTGCTTTAACAATAGGCATGTTCTTGCGGCACGCCAGGCCACAAAGATGTTCTTTGTGGGCCGCATGCAAGTTTGACATGCTTGTTTTACAGATTAGGTTTGGTATATTACATGTGATATTTGCTTTGGCCTGCATTGTACAATTGATTGCCTTATAATAATTTAACATAATTTGTTGTCACTTAATAGATTATTAATGCCTGACTATAATCACTTTGAAAGTGTAAATAAATCCTTATTAGACTTGTTTTACTATTACTGAGTCTTTTATTATTGCAAATATTTTTAAGGTATGCGAGTTATATAAAAATCTCTATATGGAATCCAAAGAACTCAGGTGAAATATTAGGTTTAGCATGGTAATAAGTTGTATATTAATTGATTTGGATATTTTATAATTGTGAAATTGATAATGTTAAGCATACCCTTAAGTATTGGAGGCACTATAAATAAACCACGTTATTATTTAGTGTAAAAGACATGACAATTGATTACTTCTTCTGTGAGAACCCATACTCACTTTAACTTAGAGAATATTTTGGCTCCTATGCATGGCAGTTAGTATTCTTCTTCAGTGACTTCTGTTTTTAACCTACATCTAGCCATGCCTCTCTATAATGTACTAATAATAATTTTAAAAAAAAAGTGCCGTTATATCACATGCCATGTTAATGCTTTTTCTAGAATGCTTATGTTTGCTACTGTGGCACTGTAAGCCTGTCCGTCTCTCTTTGCACAACAAAAATTAAAAAATTTTAGAAAAAGAATAATTCCTGCTCCTGATTTTTCATTAATAGATAGCAAAAAGCTAAATATTACATACAATCATTAAAAAAACAAAGTTCTCTTACTTTACTATTTATTTAACCAGATATACAATGATCTAATTTCCCAATTTAGAATTGTCAGTGCAAACATACCTGATATTGTCTAATGTTTACTCGAGGCATTTTGGTAATATTGTAGCCATTTTTTTGCATAGAAGTACATAAATAGGTGCCTTTATTCCTGTTTCTTTGGCTGCATGAATTTCTTTCCACATTTTTTTTCCCTGTAACTAATTTGTGTCAAGCCAAACCATGGCATAGACTAAATTCTGCCGTCCCAATTTTTTTTACCCATTCAAAGTGGTTTGGTTGAAACTAATGATTTAGTCATGCACAAGTCTAGATAACACTCTATTATCTTGAAAAGCGACATAACCTAGACTGACAAATAAGCCAGGCATAGCTGAACCAATAAGGCACAATTTACATCAATGGTCATTTAATGCACAGTGCAGGCACTATAACTATTTCATCTCATTGAATTGATTATAGTGTTTGGAATCCCATACCACTGTCCCTCCATTCATTGTTAATTAATTTTCAAGCATATTAAGACTCACTGGACACCCACAATCCACATACCTACTGGAGGTTGACTAAGGCAGAGATTACAAACTTCCTTCTAGTCACACTAATTCATACTAATACTATGACTGAAAGCAGCTGACACTCTAAGCCAATCATCACCACCTATTACTGCCCAGGCAAATGCTTCATCATCAGTCCATGCAGCACAGAGGGCATGAGCTGCTGGGGACTCTTGTTTAACATCAAACTTAAAAAATGTTTTAATGACGAATGGAAGGATGGTACCAGTGACTTTGGATACTATAACCACTTTGATGAGAAAGTATTTACAGTGCCCTAAGTGCACACATGATCATTCAAGTCACACTTCATATATCTTAATCAATAAAGAGTTAAATATCTCCCTAGAAACCTTCTTCCGGTTAAGTCTCATCAAAGGTGAGTTATTTAATCAACATAGTAGGTTTAAAAGGGAAATAAAAGAAATCTTGTATACAAAATGTCAGCTTCAGTAAAATAAATGTTTAATTTTTGAAGTTGATATAGGGTGATCTAATTTATGGTGATATTTGGTAATCTTCTTTGTCCAAATATACTTTGACATAAATATGATCTCTATTTCTGAAGAGGTTGGTTGGCATAAAATTTTTTTGAGATGGACCTGTATATTTTAAAATACCTTCCCTAAATATTACAAAAAGCGGTCGTCTTTTAATATTTTGCCTGACTTTATTGGTGAGCAGTCTATTTTCTCTTTTCCCTCCAAACTGCCATGCCTGCTTTACACTTGTCAGAATGTGATTTATAATCTCACGTAGCCTCTCACTGAAAATCAAATTTGCTCTAGGTGCATGTCGAGTTTTTTTTTTTCCTTCCTTTTTAAAATTGCCAACTACACATTGTGTTCCTCCAACCTTTTCTCTTTACTTTTCCTCCATGAAACCATTTTTAGCAAATTGTCAGTATTAGCAGATCTTCATTTAATTTCCAGAATATTTCACATTCTACTAATTAGGGTTTTGAAAGTGATTAGAACATGAGCATCTGGCCAAGATATATGTGAAAATCTAAGGAATGAGACGATTATATCTTATATAGGGTGCTTTCCCCTTACATTGTATCTATATTGAAATAAGAAATATAAATAAAAAGATTTATATACCGTATATACTCGAGTATAAGCAGAGTTTTTCAGCACATTTTTTTGTGCTGAAAAACCCCAACTCGGCTTATACTCGAGTCAATAGTCTGTATTATGGCAATTTGCATTGCCATAATACACAGACAGGGGCTGTCAGAGCTGTAACTTACCTCTCCTGCAGCTCCTGTCAGCTCTCTCCTCCTCTGCGCCGTCTGTTCAGCACCTCGGTCAGCTCCCACTGTAAATCTCGCGAGAGCCGTGGATCTCGCGTGACTTACAGTGGGAGCTGACAGAAGAGCTGACCGGACGGCGTGGAGGAGGAGAGAGCTGACAGGAGCTGCAGGAGAGGTAAGTTACAACTCTGACAGCCCCCCTCTCCCCCCCACTGAACTGCCAATGCCACTGGACCACCAGGGAAGAAGAGCCCCCCTCCCTGCCGAATATCAAGCAGGGAGGGGGGACGAAAAAAAAATATAATAATAAAATAATTAAATTAAATAAAAAATAATAATAAGAAATAATTAAAAAAATAATAATAATTAAAAAAGGCTCTGCAACACACACACACACTGCACTCATACACACACTGCATTCATATACACACACACTGCACTCATACACACACACTGCAAATAAATATTCAATTAATATATTTTTTTTAGGATCTAATTTTATTTAGAAATGTACCAGTAGCTGCTGCATTTCCCACCCTAGTCTTATACTCGAGTCAATACGTTTTCCCAGTTTTTTTGGGTAAAATTAGGCGCCTCGGCTTATATTCGGGTCGGCTTATACTCTAGTATATACGGTATATATATAGTGAGGGCTTGCACTCCTGGTAATCCTGTGGTGCCCGGTGCTGGTCTGGCAAGAATCATGTAGACATAGCAGAAATGACCACACTCTAAAGACTTTGTAGAGATTTTCAAATAAAATTTAACTTTTATTCAATCCAGGTCAATGTTTCAGCTCCCACATGGAGCTTTCATCAGGACAAAATATAATACAATGTTAAACAAAAATCTGAAAACCAGTCAAGCCATAGACTTGCTTTTCCCACAGAAATCACAAATCTGCAGTGATTTAACTACCTCAAAGGATTCTGGGTGGGCATATGCAAATTAGTTTAATGAAGAATACAATTTTTGCTTCAAAACACAACTTAGGAAAAGATGCAAAGCCAGTGAACCACTCATGGACAGCTGTTTTATTGGTAATGCAAATCAGCATGCGGTTGGTTACTGGTTTTCTTATTGAGGCTTGGTAGTGCTTGGGAAGCAAAATACAAAAAGGTTGTGGTGGGGGAAAATTGTGATTGAAAAGCACTACCAAGCCTCAGTGGGAATTCACTAGCACATGAGCATAACAGATAAAGCAGCACACATTTCCCTGATCAAGATGGAAGCCACCAGTTCCAGACTCTTTTCTATGCTGGCTGCAGGGGTGCATAGGATGATAACATCAGCACTTGGCAGGCCGCAGAAGAAGCATCCAACACTACCCTGCAGCACTCAAAGTCATCTTTTATATATTTTGCACACTTTTTGGTGTTGGAAGAAGGCATACTTAAAATTTACATCTGTGATTACACCGATTTTAAGCTCTATGAAATTCTTAATAGGAAGGACAATACAAATAAAAAGATCATCCAATTGTGGGAATATTGTGGTATTGTGGGAATAAAGGTATATATTTGAGGGGAAAAAAACTACCGTATATACTAGAGTATAAGTCGACCCGAATATAAGTCGAGGCCCCTAATTTTACCCCCCAAAAATGGGAAAACTTAATGACTCGAGTATAAGACTAGGGTGGGTAATGCAGCAGCTACTGGTAAATTTCTAAATAAAATTAGATCCCAATAAAATTATATTAATTGAATATTTATTCACAGTGTGTGTATATAATGAATGCAGAGTGTTTGTGTATATAATGAATGCAGTGTGTGTATATAATGCAGTGTGTGTGTATGTGTATGTGTATATATAATGCAGTGTGTGTGTGTGTGTGTGTGTGTGTATGTATGTGATGCAGAGTGTGTAACCTTGGTGGGGGTGGGCATTTTTTTTTTTTTTTTTTATTATTATTTTAATATTATAAATTTTTATTAGAATATACATGTTTTTAAAAATATTATTAATATATATTTTTTAATATTATTACATTTATTATATTATTTAAATGTTTATGTTATTTATTTTTTGTCCCCCCCTCCCTGCTTGATACATGGCCAGGGAGTGGGGCTCTCACTCCCTGGTGGTACAGTGGTTTGCACTGTGCAGGAGGGGGACTGGAAGGAAGCGTTTACTAAACTTTCCTGCAGCTCCCGTTCAGCTCCCTTTTCTCTCCTCCGGTCCGTGCAGCTCCCCTGTCAGCTCCCTCTGCAAGTCTCGCGGTGTGAGTGCTGTGCAGAGCGTTGCCACGGTAACCCGTGGCAACGCTCTGACCCCGCGACTCTCGCGAGACTTGCAGAGGGAGCTGACAGGGGAGCTGCACGGACCGGAGGAGAGAGAAGGGAGCTGACAGGAGCTGCAGGAAAGGTAAGTTACAGCTCACTGCCAGCCCCCAACAGGACCGCCGGGCTTGTAATGAGCCCGGCGGTCCTTGTCTGTATTATGGCAATGTAAGTTGCCATAATACAGACACGGACTAGAGTATAAATCGAGTTGGGGTTGTTCAGCACAAAAAATGTGCTGAAAAACTCGACTTATACTAGAGTATATACGGTACTTAGTTGCTAGTATAATCATGCATTGCTGTTCAGTGAGGAAAAAATAAAACAAATGACAATTTATCATTCATTATTTTAGAAATACTGGACATTATAAAGAATTGGCATTCATGTGGTATCCCTTACCTTGAGTCGCTTCAGAATAATTACCATAGAAGCAGAAAAGTAAAAGCAGAAAACAAACAAACATATAGTAGGTGATGGGGCAATTTTACACCTTGGAAAATTCTTAGGAATCTTATAGCAACATCACATGGCAAGCTGCATTCACCATCCATTTATTGGGGGAAAAAAAAATACTGACAATTACAGATTGCTGCAATTCCCTTTCGATATACTTTTGTCGGTAGTATTTTTCTTTATGTAGGATTATTTTTTCCTTCAAGCTATAAATTACACAGTCTTTTGGTGCATTTTGCAAGCTTGTATCTATAAAACTATTTGTTGTATTACATTTAATTCTATTTTTTGTAGGTGTAGATGTAGCAAACTAAACATGATGACATTTCTATTAACTGCTTGATCACTGAATTCCACGCAAAGGAAAACTGAATAATTTTGAATTATTTTTCCACTTGAAACTCAAAGCATTAAATTACCCCCTGCCCTAATTATAATTTGTCGTAATGATTTTGAGTGGTATCTTACATACCTCATGACATATATTATAATGCTTAGTAACATCCGTGCAAAATTACGAAAGCAAATTACATGGAACTACAATTGCATACATAATAAATGCATTTTTGGTAAGAGTAATCATTAATAATGCTGATATATAGTAAGTTCAACAAGTAATAAAATTAGTACAATTAACAAAAGGGGCAATACATTATGAGATCCAGAACGTAAACATGTCTCGGCCATACCTCCGAACTTCACACTGTCCATTTAGCCCACACCTTTTCAAATTTGGTGGTGCTACCCCTTCTGTAATGGCTCATAGATTTGTAACTGAGTGTGGTGTTCAGGGAGTGTTTGACTTGTTGCAAGGTGAGAGAATAGTTTTTTCACACAAGCTTGTTTTTATGTTGACTGCTGTTATTAATAAAGTCATCATATACAAAATACAGATTAAGGAACAACACACACACACAAATTTGTTATAAATTTTACAAGGCTACTTAAAATCCCAAATATCCCCCATAGTCCATTAAACTACATGATGTGTGCGCATTTCCCAAATATGTATTTTGTATATATTCTGGACCTTATGGCAGCACCCCTACTTAGAAATGTATGTTCTGAGTGCATATTTGGATTTCAGACCAGATTTCTATTGAGCTGAGCACCCTACACATCTAATAAAGTTTGCCCTTTGGAGGTGACCACAGGAAAACAAACTAAGCCGAGTCTCTGGTAGCCTTTTAAGCAGTAAGTATTGTACTTAGCATGTTAATCTCCCATGTTAAAATTAGTACAGGACTAATCACTATTGCAGTTTTGTGTAATGGGGGACTTAACACAATATGACAGGATAGGTGATTTTCATTAGTCTTGTAATATTTTGAATAGTAATTTTGCGTGTGTGCATTGTTCCCTAATCTGTATATTTTGCATAAATTGTGGACTTTGTGGCAGCACTACTACATTTTCCAGGTGTGTCCCTAATCCCCTTTTTTAAATAAGATAAGCATAGTATATATATTTGGTATTGGATAGATATATACATTGTATATATAGCCAATAAATATATCAACAATTATCAAATGTATGGTTTATACTTAAATTTGTACATGACCGAGCCTATTGAGACTCCTCCCATTTTGCATAACTGTGGCTGTGAGGGGGGACCCACAGTGCCACCATCATTTGACAGGGCAATATGGGAGATTCATTACCCCATGTTAAATAGATGCCTCTCAGAGATATAGATAAGGAAAGCTAAAATAAGATTTAAGACTAAAATAAAAATCATTATAAAATGTAACAGTAAAATTCAAACTAGAGTGGAATTTCACGGTGTAAAACAGATATTACCATCCTTGGTGAGTCATCTACAAGGTTTCTTTGCTGAAAAACTTGCATGCCCTCTTCAGGTATATCACCACTTGTATGGGTTGGCTTTGTTGCACAGGATCTTAGTGGCTGCTAATAGCTCTGCAAACATGGATACCTCACTAAATGAATCAGCTAGCATGATCATCTTGTGAGTGGTTCTCATTAACTCTTCTTTACATGATTATAGTGGAGCATAGCAAAGGCATCACTTGGTGTAGATGATGGTAGCCTCTTAGGTTTAAGGAGCCAGTGCACCCTATCTGAAGTCCAATCTGAGGAAGTATGCTAGCGGGACCTGTTTTGATTTTGGCCAGGACCCTAGCATGGGCCTCTTCCCAGGCTTGCACCATATCTACCACTTTGTTTTATGTTATGCACAATTTGTCCTTTTTCTTTTCTAGATTATCAGTGCGTTTGCCAATATGCGTGAATTATGTGAATTTCTTTGTGGAGTGCAGCGTGTATCTGTCGAAAGTCTTATTGTGGTGTTCTGCACGGTGAAAATTGTGCCTTCTGACAATGGACCCATTTCTGAGATTTGAGTAAGGATTTCTGTGTCAGATGCAGTGTCTGATGCTGGCAATGTGGCCTGTGAGTATACGCCATCTTGGAAATCTCTCTTTGGTGTTGCTGGACGGAATTTAAATGTGTCCACTGTTTTCACATGGCGATTCAAAGTTATCTGCATGTCTGAAACAGTTCTGCTTCTGGTAAAGGTCTATTACCAGCAGTTTGGTTGCTGTTTTAAGTCGTTATGGCCTGTTGTACAGCGGAGTGTCAACAGCATGCACCACCCGCCGTTATTGACCAAACACTCCCCTGTTTTATTATTTCTATATATCTTTGTGAACAGAAATACCAAACTGTACAAAGCTATTTTGAACAAAAAAAAAAAGACTTCAGTTGACCCCTTAATTATCACACATAACATAAGTTTACAACATAACAACAGAAGTTTTATGGTAGAGCACAATTTATAGAGCAATGCATTAAAGCAAAATGTGTTTTAGCAATAAAGAATAAGTGTATTCTATTACAGAAATACAACTGAAACTTAATAAAGAGTATGTAAATCATACTCCTCCATCTTTTAGACACTTAGCGCACATAGGCCTTAAAATTATTTAATTTGTATGTACCGACAATTTAAATTCTCACAAATTGTTAAACATTTTTTAAAATATTTAGCTACAGAAGACATCATTAATGTAAATTTATGGAGATAAATAATTCAAAACGTTTGAACTGCTAATCCAAACAAATTAATTCAAGGCCATAGTCCACTGTGTATGTCGTTAATCTTATCTAATTGTGACTTAATAACTACCAGTAAAATTGTGCACAAATGCTTCTCAGTTGTTAGGAGTTCAAATACATTTGAATCTGTGCCTAAACCAATCTAATAATTTGGGATTTACCTGTGATTTTAGAGGGAGGATTGTTAGGAATTTTAAGTGAATTCAAAGTGAATTCCTAATTCAAGAGCAAAATAGCTGAACTGGAAACTTTCTTCAGGTCAGCTGTGTTTCCAATTTGTCTAATTTGCTTACATTTGAAATTCACTTTAAAAATTATTTTGAATTCCTGACTATTCCCACTTTAGTACATTAACGCCATGTTAGTCAATTATCTCAATTAACATTAAAATTGATGGTCAGGCAAGGGATTCCTTCAGGAGCTTTTATCCAAAGCTGTTTGCTAGATTTAATCTCCACTACTTAATATTTAATGACCAACCTTAATTCAGAAAAAGTATGTTTGATGTTGTCTGAATGCGAGTACAATTGATTATTTCTGCTCCTGCATGAATATGGCATCATGGTGGTTCTTATTTTAACTGGTCAGTCTCCATAGTTCTGCCTTTAGTCAGTTTGTTTTATTCATGATTCAGATTGTGTCGCAACATGTCACCATGGACACTTACTAGGCTGCTGGCTCTTGGCAGGATCTGTGGAGCACCATCCACACTTCTCTCAGATGCCTTCATCCTCAGATGGGATCATAGTCATTGCCTTTTGGAAAATATCCTGATAGTTCCCTCTTTTTACAGTCTTCTGTTTACTGAGACCATTCACTCCAAACTGACTGATTGTATAATCTATTTGTAGGCATTTCTATAGCTGGTGAAATTCTGGGATTGTGTGTCCACCATGTTAGATTGTAACGAGGTAGGTCACAACTCTAAGTTCATAGGAACTCCTTTATATCTTATCAAGGCATCTCAAACAGGTTTACCTTTTTGGTAATAGAATAGATCAAGTTTGGAGTACAACTGCTTCATGCCAAATATATGATGTTCCCAAGTTTGCGAGAGGACTTTCTACACTTTCACTCACAATTATTATTATACTACCTTTGCTCCTTGCATAAAGCAGTAATGTTGATGCTGTACAAAATGTGTATAGTTATGAATCAACAATTTTAAAGTCATATATAAAAGATATTAAAGAAACATGAGTCCAGGACACCAAGTAAATTAAAAATCTGAAGACAGCTTGATGACCTTCTAAGTCTACATACTCACTGTTAATGTGTTGCTGAAGGATCTGATGTAATAATAAGCATTGTACGGCAATTGGGTTTTGATCCAGAACCAAATTAAGTCATTTAAACATCATATGAATGTCAAAGTGTGATTTGACACTCTTATCTAGACTTTTCTTTACCATGTATTGTAAGATCAACACTATTAGGAAGTAAGAAATATGCACAAAGTGTGAATATTTTTTTTTTTTTCCAATATACTTTTTATTTGGTTTTGGAGCAAAAGTACATAAACAGGTTATGATACATTTCAAGAACAATACGTGGATGGGAACATAACATCTTCTGGGTGATCATGTGAAACATTGAATATTTTACAGGTAGAATTCCTTCTTCAAATGTCTCTTTTTAGTTGTTAGTTCATTATTGCAACACTTCTATACAAAATACTACCATACACATTAAGGCTAGTCTCCATTTCGAAGCAATGGTTATTGTGCAGCCAGTGGTAATACATTTATAAAAAGCTCTTGACATTACAAACCTAAACATTGGACTCTTGGCATCATCAGTAAATATGTAAGCTGCTTACATACTTTAAGCTCTTAAATCTTATTATATATAAGTAACCTTGTGATAAATTCTCCTGCTTAGTGTAGATTAAAGAACTTAAATACACACACTACGCTCATTCAAAACATTTCTTTTTAATGTACTTGGATGAATGCCATGAGTATATGCTATATTGTCACAAAGCATATTGAACATGGATATGCATGAGGTGTCTCTAATGCATTGAATGTAAAGGAACACTCCAGCATTAGGAATACATATTTGCAGAATTCTAGAGTGTTATAATTATTTAAATTCAACCCCCCCCCCCCATTAATTAACTTAAATAGTTTTTAATCATCTTATTTCCTCCAGCATGCTTGTCTGGTCACAGCCATCAGTCCCCCCCCAGACTTATGAACTCTGCAAGTGTAATGTATCCCCATAGGCAAACATTGAGAGGCTAGTATGCTTATGTGGGGATCACTCTGGCACTGTGGTTGGGGTAGAATGCTTAACTACCCTACATAATCTGTTCTACCTTGCACTCTATTACCAAATGCATGGAAGAAGGGGTACAAGATATTCACAAGGTCACAAATGGGTTCTCCTTCTTCATCACACAGAGTATGGGGAGGAGAAAGATGAGAGGCCACCCACCAGACGGCCCTGGTTGGCAGTGAGGACACCATTCTTTTATTTAAAACAAAATATCTCCATGCTGGAGTGACACTGGAATGATGAAGAAGTGGTCTCAAAAAAAGATGAGAAATCTAGTTATATAGGACAGTATAAAGAGCAATTAGGTTGCCATATATGAAAAGGCTTGGCCTGCAGTTGTGGGAGGGGCATGTTACCCTATTTAAACCCCCTACTCACCTTCCTCCGTCCCGTACGTAGTTTAGCGACTCGCAGGTCGCCATTTCCGGTCACCATCCGCTTCCCTCGTGGTCTCTCCTTACCTGGCCTGCCGTTTCTCCTCCGCTGGTTTTGCTCCATCCACGGTCATCTCTGGGCTTTGCTCCGGTCAGCTGTCTTCCCAGTCCTACTCTCCTGTTGCCGTGAGTTTTTCTTACCGCGTTCGGGTGCCTTTTCTTTCCCCCTTTTTTACCGTTGCCCCCCTGGTTCCATTTTTTCGTGGCTGTCTGGCGTGTGCCTGTTTTTTTCCTGTACGGCCGCGTGGTGGTAGCTATGTTTCTGCACGCGGCTCCCGTGTTCCTCCGTCTGGCTGTGCTTTGTGGGAGCTCCGGTCCTCCGGCTGCGCACAGGATGGCCTGCTTGCCCCTCCGTATCGCAGTTGGCTGTGCAGATGCGTAACTATACGGGTTGCGCCGTTTTTCCTGTCTTCTCATTAGGCAGTTTAGTAATCTGTTCTATGCGGTGTGTCTGCGCCAGTTGTCCTGGTCGGAACAGCTGCTGCAGAAATTCTCAAAGGAAGAGAACTAAAATGTTTTCAATTCTTTTATTTAACATACGAACTGCATATTCCATTTTTATCACACAGCTATGTTTTGTTTTGATTACTCTCCACACTTTACTATTATACTTGTTTTTATGTTGTGTTTTAAAATTTTCACAGCAATTAAAAAACTGTGTCCTTCTTCTAGTACACCACTTAACTTCAATAGCTAAAAGGCTATAACTACTTCTTGTACAATACATATTACCTTCAAATTCCCCTTGCTTTCAAAGTTCTTAAACTTTTAGGTGCATGCTATATCTCTTTCTATGAATTTATTATTTTACTTCCTATGAATCTTATTACTTACACACAGACTCAACTTGTCTCATTGTTTCAGTATCATCCACTACTGTAAATGAGTTTCTTTCATGCCGTCTCTTTATCATTGGAATGTCCTATGCTAAAGCAACTTTAAAAGGAACCACCACTGTAGTGAACCAAGCAATACATGCTTTTTCTTGTATGTTTCAGTACTGCCAAAACATCCTGCTTCTTCATCTCTGCTGTATCTATAGTGCTTTTCATTCCCACTCAGAGCTCTATGCATGCCGTTGTGTTATACTCCCTATTATAAATGTACAACTTACTGTTCCTCTGTCGAACACCATTAAATAATACAGTCTGACTAATATACTGTTCCTGTGAGTTTGGCACATAAGAGGTTTCATCCTTTCACCCCTGCCCATAGGTGGTCTGCTCGTTCTTTAGAACATGTGCTAGTCTCACAGATATGGGAGTCTATACTATCTGTCTATCGTCACTGTTTAGCTTTGCATCTCGTCTAGCACTTAAACCCCTGCAATTGCTGCAGTGTGGTACGGCTCGCATCATTCTTGGCCAGTCGTGGGTCATGGAAGTTGTGGTAAGCATGCGGCATGCCCCCGTCTGCGCGGCTGGGTGGCTATGCGGGATACTCAGTTGATTTTCCTGTCAATCTGGCCCCTTTTCTGAGCCCTGTGGGTTTTCACATGAAGGCACATTCTTTTTCTCCTTTCCTACTTGCGTTTTTCTATACACACTGTCCACCTGGACTCCGGCGGGCTCACTCTGCCCTCCAGCTACGGTTGACCCTCTTGTTTCCTCCTCGTACCCTGCCCTCTCTTTTCTTTTCACTCACGCTGTACATCCCCTCTCTCACTCGTTTCTCCCCCCCCCCCCTTAGTTAGCTGTTGCTGGCTGTCAGGGCTCTAGGTGTCCACTAGCGATAATTTCCCCCTGGCTTCTACGCCTTAGGTTAGTGGTCCCGCGAGGCCAACACCCATCCTCATACTCGGAGGTATAATGCCCCTCGGGCCAAATCATAGTTAGTCGCCTCGCATTGTGGCATAGAGAGGGCCTCATCTGTCACTCCCATTCTATCTTATGTTTAACTGTCACCGAGAGGCCGACACAACGTCAGTGGCCACGATTTCCCCTTGCGCCAACGCATAGATAGAGCCTCTCACGCCGCTTGGCATCTAGCAGGGCCTCACCTGTCAACGTACCTAGTGTTAATTGCTTCGCCTTTTGGCATTAGCTAGCATGCCAACACCAGCACGCACACGCACACACACACTTTCACAAACACACACACACGCACATTGGGTCGCTTATGCGTTGTTTATTCGTCTCTTTTTTTTTTCTAGCAGGCCTGGGCGTGTTTTTTTTTTCTTCTGGGCTCTCTGGCTGGGTCGTGTTCTCATCACGCCGTGGAGTTTCGGCTCCTACCTTCCTTTTGTTCTCTGGGTGCTTTGTTGCGGTTCTCACGATCCCGCTTATCCCCCCCCCCCCACAGCCTTCCGGCCAAGCGGTACTCTGTGTTTGTCCACCTCCACGGGTAACGCTACATTTGTCTATAGGTCAGTGTCAGATGGTAGTTTAGGGTCCCTGGCATCTGCCGCTTTGGCTGGTCCCGATCCGGACTTCCATTTTCGTGTGATCGGTCCTGTGCCTCCTCTATGCATTCCATGTATCTCTGCCTACGACCTCTCCCGTAGCCGCTACTATTCCCGGAGTTTCGGAGCCTGATTGGGGGTTGCCAGCCTTGTGGTTCGTGATCGCCATCTTTCGCGCCAGTGCTCTCGCTCTCTATTATGGTTACTGTCTCCATTGACGTGTCGTCTGCGATTGATTTTCTTATTGTTTTTTGCCACCTCTTACTTGCATCACTCGTCCTATCCAGTCTACAACTTTCACATCTTGTACAGGTTGCCTTTCACGCGGTTTCATGTTACTCATACCAGACTTTATTTCCATACTCAAGGTGTTTTTCAGGTTCCGGGAATCTTCAATCTCCAGATTTCCCATCAACATCCAAGTATTTCGATCACTATCAGACCTAATTATGCTTGTCATCACCCTTTCTACGCAGGGTGATATCCGCTTGATCCAAGGATAAATCTGACTGCCATTCTGGGGTCAAGAAGGAATTTTTTCCCTAGCTTATTGCAAATTGGAAAGCGCTTCAAACTAGGTTTTTCGCCTTCTTTTGGATCAACCGTTTAATCAACCGTGAGGTAGGACAGAATCGGGGGTCGCTAGTCTTTTTTTCAGCTAGGTATCTATGTAATCTAGTTGTCGAGCCACAATACCTGCTTTCACAGTTACAGTCACACTTCATCTTGCAGCATGGTCTCAGGAAATCTCACCTATTCATGCAGACTATTCATTACCTTCTCTCCCCCACAATTAGTCTACCCTAGATGGCCAACGTGTGTAATATACCTTACTTCACCTTGCACAATTTAGAGTACTGTTTAAAGGCCGGGCACTTATTTGCTCGGCTAGGCAATTTAAGGTTTTGTTGATTGTTTTAGGTTTCTGAAAGGTATCTATTTTTGCCCTCTTTTATTACAGGCCTACCTCGATGTCTGTTCCGGCACACCACAACCGACTTTTTCCTATACGGCCTTATTTGCCCCTCCCACAAATTAAAAGGCTTGGCCTGCAGTTGTGGGAGGGGCATGTTACCCTATTTAAACCCCCTACTCACCTTCCTCCGTCCCGTACGTAGTTTAGCGACTCGCATGTCCCCACCCTCCACGCCCTCTATTTATACTTTTAATTCACCTCATGGGTGGGCCCTCTTTTATTACAGGCCTACCTCGACGTCGGTTCCGGCACACCACAACCGACTTTTTCCTACACGGCCTTATTTGCCCCTCCCACAACCTTATTTTAGCGGACTACACCCCAATTATTCCTCAGAAAGTTAGAGTAGAAAATAGTGAAATAAGGTCACTTTCCAAAGGTTCAGTGTAACTATTAATGCATTTAAATCAATATTAATAAGTATATAATTATGTGTTTACAGTAGACCAGTAATAAAAACACAGAAGTTAAAATTATACAAAGAACAATACTAAATCAAGCCCACCAATGGACCCGGCAAGGGGCCAATGAATCAAGATGTAAAGATGTGTTTTAATATATTTCAGGTAACATGTTATTGAAATATACCATGTGAATCAACCAATTCATAATACCTAAAAACATGTTTTCTATACAAAATCTATGTAAGTATTCTTGCTTATGCATGCAAAAAAATTCAGGAAGTGTTCAGAAGACAGACGTAGATAAGGAGGAAGTTAGCAATAACTTTTGTCATTGCACGTGGCTTATGGTTCCCTATTCAACAAAAACTGGTGGACATGTGGGAATAGCAGCAAAAGTATTAAATATTTAATAGAGCAACAAAATGAATGTTTAGCTAAAGCAGCAGAGATATTTGTATATTTTTTAAGTGCAATTGTGTTAGGTCCTTCCAATAATACACTTTTCACATTACTGGTCTCCCTTCTAAATGCACAGTAGACCAATTTCTTATTGTATATCCTTAAATAAATGTATTCTGCATTTTTATAGAGATATGAAATTCATAGATGGTAGTTTTCTACAGCTTACAATTCTAAGTTTTTCAGCTTGGAAAATGCATTTAACATTTGAGTTGTTAGACATAAAGTGTAATGACAGCATCTGAGAAGCGTGTTCTGACTCAGGTATGTATTTCAATTGAAGTGAGAAGAAATACATTTTCAAGTTCAAAGTAAAAAAAACAAAGCAACATCAATACAGACTATAATGCTTTTCCAGTTACTAGTGGGATGAATATTTGCATTTATGTCTTAAGGCTGATACTATAACAAACTCAGATACCTAAGAAACTAAACAAAATTAAATGTATTACATCTAAAACATACATCAAAAAAGTACATCTTTTGACTGATAAGTTCTTCAATCAGTCAAAAATGATTTGCTTTGGGGTATTCAAAAATAAAAAGTTAATTTCTTACATGTCCATTTTAAATTATTTACCTGAATTCTGAGTTTGGAATTATTCATTCATTTTTCATTCGAAGACAAAGTGTCTTTTAGCAAATAGACCAGAGCATAGAATATGCCCTGAAAACTAGTATTAGTTCGTGTAAATATATCAGTGAATATGCAATATTGGCATTGCAGTATTGTGTGCAGGCACAAACTCCAGTTCTCAAGTTTACAAAAAGCTCAAAAACATTTCTATTTTTCATTTGACTTTGTAATATTAATTGATACTACAACTGTTTGATTCCTACAGAATAACATTTAACCAAAGGAAAAAAAAAAAAATAATTTCGTAGTATTTATTTAACAAAATATATATTTTCAGAAATGTATGTGTATTTGTTATTTATGCATTAAGTGTGCAATGTGCATTAAATGGAAAGGATGATGAAAATTAAAATATTATAATACAAACCTGGTGCTTATCTAGCATTAGTCACAGCTAATGCAATGAATAAAATAATGAAACTACACATTGCAAAATGTATTTGTTCTCATTGTATAATTCAACATTTCTTATTCATATCTCATTCTTAACCTGGCGTATTATATAGCTATGTATCATACAGCTCTCGACTGGCATGTTATATCCATACACTTGTTTGTTGATAACAGAACTCTATTGCACACCTGGTGTAGATGCCAGGGCTGGAGAGACATAACCTATCAGTAACCAGCATTACAGTGCCATCACCGCTCCCTCATCATAAGTACTTTTAAAGGGACACTATAGTCACCAGAACAACTACAGGTTCTTGAATTTGTTCTGGTGAGTAGAATCATTACCTTCAGGCTTTTTGCTGTAAACACGATATTTTCTGAGAAGATGCAGTGTTTACATTACAGCCTAGTGATAACTTCACTGGCCACTCCTTAGATGGCTGTTAGAGATCCTTCCTGGGCTATGGCTGCCTAAAATGCATCCAAACATTCAGTATCTCCTCCCTCTAAACGCAGACACTGAACTTTTCTCATAGAGATTCATTGATTCAATTCATCTCTATGAGGAGATGCAAATTGGCCAGGGCTGTGTTTGAATCATGCTGGCTTTGCCCCTGATCTGCCTCTTTGTCAGTCTTAGCCAATCCTATGGGGAAGCATTGTGATTGGATCAGGCTACCACTTCTGCTGATGTCAGCAGTCCGTGGGCAGGTCTAAAGGAAATCGTGACAATGCAAGCAGCTCCAGACTTGAAAACAAGTAAGATTTCTATATTTATGGAGGCATGAGGGGACATGGGTGGCTAGATGGTGGTTTTAACCCTATAGGGTCAGGAATACATGTTTGTGTTTCTGATCCTATAGTGCTCCTTTAATGGAATAAGTCAAATGCCACACAGTGCCCCTATCAGAAATGTTGTGGAACTGTAAATCAATTGTAGTTTTAAAACAATAGGATATACATGCAGATAAGACTAATTCAAAGATGATCTTATTTTTCACAGTTTCATATCTCACACTACAGACTGGTTCAATAGTATCTCCACTTGGTGGCCATACTAAGCTTCAATAAAAATGAAATTAATCACCCAATCTACTTATATATACACACACTATACTATAAACATACATATACTATACTATACTTATTTAGTATCACTTATGACTATGCCATCTCTTCAAGCCCCTTTTTAAAAGTTTAACCTGTAGCCACCCTGCTCCAATCTATACACAGTCTAGAATATTTTGTTCTTCACATATTTTTGAAAATGAGTTAAACCTTCTTTCATTTTTACCCTATGTCAATATGCCCTACTCAGTCCATCTTCCCTTCTTATAACTTAATATATTTTACTTATCAAACCCTCTCAAAAAAACATGACTGATCCCAAGCAGATTAACACCTCTTTAAATTCGTACCATGTAATATCTTATTGTGATAAAAGTTATTTTACCTTGTTTGACACGTGAACTTCATTTTATTGTAGAGTGCAACCAGTCTGAATAGTTTACTTATTTTATACATAAAGTAAAACAAAGTATAAAGTGATACTTTAGACACCATAACAGAATTTTCTTGCACGGAAATCTTATAGCCAGCATTGACAAGGTGTTTAACAGCTTGTATGAATCGCATCAGGTAATAGAGAGTCCATCCCTTCTCTGACCACACTAAACCATCATTTGCCTCTGTGCAGTGTCAGGAAGGGCATAGAGAGGGGAGGATAAGCAAGGGGGGAAAAGAGAGAGGAGAGAAAAAAAAAAAAGGAGGGGGAGCTGTTTACAGCATGAGCCAATTGTTAACCGCATTTACCGCCACACCACAATCAAATCCCGATCGACACCCACAGGCACTAGGTCAGCCTGCCCCATCACCCACGAGCAGGTAAATTCGACTACTCATCTCACATGCAGTAATTGGGCCATGGTCGTCTGTAAGGACAACTGCTCCAGGAAGCCAGTAATGTCCGTCATAGCTATGGTCTACTTAAGTCTCTCAAAATGGCTCAGGTGAAACATTCTTTAAGTAGGATTGGCCATATGCCGCGAGACAGTCTCACCAGGGCAACCATAGCTTCGCTCAGCCTTACCACAAAAAAAGGCAGTCATCATCTCCATATCATACAGTTCTTCAACCTTGTCCATCCAGTGTTGCACAGTTGGCACCTCAGTCACCGCCACTTGTGTCAGGTCCCCTGCCCCCGCGCTGCTCGCGGCGACCTTGCGCACCTCATCGCAGTGAGCAGCATCATCTAGTCCCTGTCTCCAGACTGGCAGTGTGTCTGACGCTGCACGCTCCAGAGCAGCTTCCTTATTTGTGTACTTCACCCGGTCATGTGACCCGGCACACAGTGATGACCTCAGAGACCATAAGAAAGGGAAGAAACTCCTCCCATGTGTTGTGGTTAAAACTAAGTGGAGATTAGCCAATCAGACACACCCTGTGTGTATATAAGCCAACTTCTCCCTTGCCTCAGTGCCCTGCTGTGGTCTTTGGTTTACCATTGAGCGTTGCACTTGTTATTTGGATTTCCTGGTTACGGATATTCAGCTTTGTCTCTCATTATTCCGTCTCTCTGTTTCCCTTGACCTCGGCTCGTGTTTGACTATCACTTTTTGCATAACCCGACCATTCTAAGAATCGGTATTGCAATTCTCTCTACGCCGTCATGTCTGCATGTTAGGGTTCCCTAGGGAATGGTACAACTTGAACACAATCAGCAACAGTTTCCTATGATGTAACAAGATAGGTAAAGGCTGCCATGGCAGGTCAGTGTCTATAATTTTAGTGATAAAAGATTAAATATGTTGCCAGAACAGGGCTATTTGGGGACAAAACTACAATATGTGCGGATCCGCCCCCGCTTCAACTTCGCATCTCCAGCAGAAAGTTGGATACTCATCATTCATTCGGTGAAGATGGGATGTGGTCCTATAATTTAATTCATGCTTATTGTGTCGTGGTTGGCAAGTATATTTTTTTTCACATTGGGGATCCCTCAAGGCTCAACTAGTATTTAGTTTCCATCGACCATATACTTCGACATGAGTATCAAGGAATAGAGAACCAATATCCCCTTCAGCAATTGTTCTCTGTCCAAGCAGAACATTTCGAACTAGGTAAGATCCCTGCAGATCAAGTACTTGCCTGTAAGAGACGCATAGTAATGGCAGACTTTTTGATGGTGAAACTTATGTATGCCTGTGACGACTCCATCTGGAAACAATTCTTGGAGAGATTGCAGGCCTTCGTTACCAAATATGCAGTCGGTTTTACCAAATCCAGAGATATCCTTAGGGGTAAGACATCCTGCAATATTAGGGTTGTACGTGATAGAGGTCAAAGGGTATGGGATTGTGGAAAGGTAGAACAAAGTCTTCAAGGTGGTCAAAACCTTCAATGTTACACTGAACAAGGAATGTTCTCCCATCTGAGAGTCACCCAAGGGGTCAGCATCCAGATCAGAGAGGGTAGTCTGCCATTCACCTGTGGCTTTTCCAGGTCAATCCATAGTTTGTCAGGCCACCAGTGTCAGCAGGTGAGAAGATCGGTAATAGATGGACGGAAGTCCCACTCCTTCCAAATGTTTAGGTAGGGACAATTGTGTTCTGTTGACCCTGGGGGATCCAGATTTCCAAATGAACTTTGTCAAGGCAGAATTAATCGATTGGAAGTATGCCTTTGGTAAATGGATTGTTATGGTTTGACGTTCAAGTTCAACTATTTTGTTTTCCCATTTTTTTTAGCTTACTACCTTCCCCTCCAGAAAAAGAATCGTAGGGTTTCTAAATGACTGAAAATGTTTTTTTTCTCCTTCATAAAAACTGGTGGGTCATTCCCCCCAAGTGCCCCTGTGGACAAGCTGCCACTGATGTGGTGGTGGTGCTTGTTATATTTACATGCTCTTCATTGTTATGGTTTCACCCTAGTATATGTAGAAGAGCTCTAGTCTTGGTATGGACTTTTCTCTTCTGGATCACCAAGAGTAGAAATCAGGAACAGGAGATTGCCAAGTAAATAGCTCACCTCCTCCTCAATTACTGGACAACATATAGCACTGGAAGTACAACTTAAGTTTATTCTGCCACACACAGTTTTTATGCATTGCTCCTAGCATGGGGTTTCCAAATCAAGAACACAAGGGTTTCTTTCCCAAGAGCCTCTGTGTTTGAGAGATAATTGAGCTCAAATTATGATAACTCAATTATCTCTCAAATACAGAAACTTACATATATTTTTAACATACAAAACAAGATACACCTAGAAAAAAACAAGAGCAGAGAACAGTCATAGGGAAACACCGTTGAGTAGAGATGTGCCTGCTATAGATATTTGCACTCACAGAATAAAGGAGTAATTCAAGCCCATCAAGGTATCTTTAAATCTTGAAATGAAATTCCTCAAGGGTACATGCAGAAGAAAGAAGAAAAGAAGAAAGAAGAAAAGAAGTAAGGAGTAAAAATGCTCATCAAAGATTTGAATCCCCCTCTCCAGGATGATAAATGGGAGGAGCAGGTTACCAAATTTACAGGCAGCTCTATGCGTTTCGTCTATATATTAGACTTCATCAGGAGCAGTAGTAAAAAAGGTTAACCTTATTTTTATTATTATTTTTTATTTGTATCTGTATTTATATTTATTATTTATTTTATTTCTATTTTGATTATTTTATTCAATTTTTTTAAATTTTTTTATATTTCTTATAGTTTGTGTACTCCAGTACCGCCCCCTTAAATAGTCTCAAGTCATCTTATTATTCTATGTGCCATTTTATTTTATTATTAAGCAGAGTAGATAGTGGGAACCGCACTCAATCCCAGCGGCCACGGGTGCTCCGGATCAGGACCAGCAATCCCAGAATCATATGTAAAAAAGAAAGAATCACAGGCACTCCGAGTTCAAGCCGCAGGCAGTTTTATTGTAACAAAATGCAACGCAACGTTTCGACCGTAAAGGTCTTTTTCAAGCTTTGAAAAAGACCTTTACGGTCGAAACGTTGCTTGGCATTTTGTTACAATAAAACTGCCTGCAGCTTGAACTCGGAGTGCCTGTGATTCTTTCTTTTTTACATTTTATTTTATTATGTGTCAATTAAATTCCATTCAGCATATTTGTATAATCATTAATGCTTGTTTTATTTATAATCACTATGTTTGTTTAAATTAGTTATGGGGCATTTGCCCATGTTAATTCTGTCAATGTCTTTTGATATATTTATACATCTTCTTTCTCCTTCGTTCCTGTCCCCTTTCATTATTCGGCCGCGGCTGGGGTGGAACGCACGTGCGTTTCAGCTGCGGAAGGATGACGTACTTAGAGGGACACCGAAAAAGGAGGATCTCTTCCGGATAGGTGGAACGCACGTGCGTTTCACGGCGACCGTGCGGAAGTCCATATATGGACATGAACTTAAGAAAACTTACAACACCTGCTGTGGGACTCACGAATTGGCAGAATTGGCGTGGAATATGGCGAGAAGGACCTTTAAAAGAACATAGAAGACATGGGACTTTTTATTGATGTACTTTTATCTGATCGTTTTACATGCTTTTTTACTACTGCTCCTGATGAAGTTTAATATATAGACGAAACGCGTAGAGCTGCCTGTAAATTTTGTAACCTGCTCCTCCCATTTATCATCCTGGAGAGAGGGATTCAAATCTTTGATGAGCATTTTTACTCCTTACTTCTTTTCTTCTTTCTTCTGCATGTACCCTTGAGGAATTGCATTTCAAGATTTAAAGATACCTTGATGGGCTTGAATTGCTCCTTTATTCTGTGAGTGCAAATATCTATAGCAGGGACATCTCTACTCAATGGTGTTTCCCTATGAGTGTTCTCTGCTCTTGTTTTTTTCTAGGTGTATCTTGTTTTGGATATTGGTTTGTGAGGATTTGAGGAATCCTTTGTTACAGCCTAGATCTAAAGGGAAGTAATTAATCTTTCTCCCTCATATATATTGCTGCACTTGGGTGGTCTTTTTGTCTACACATATATATTTTTAACATACCCCAAAAATACATGAAGAGGAGCCCCACAAAAATCATTCTTGAATAGCCCCGATCTGAGCACACAACATATCCAAAAAGCATTCAGATTTATTTGGTAAAATGAAAGTTATGTTCAAACAAAGTTTTGATCTTTCGGGGGTCACTGTGTGAACACTGACAAATGCTCCCCCTTGCTGCTATGAAGTGAATTCTCCCCCTGTTCGGTAGATCCTATATCCTGAACGCCGTTTGTCAAGTTGGTCGGGAAGTGGGATGGGCAGCGGTATCTTTTCCAGGGTTCGCGGAGACGCGAGGTTGAAAACAGTTCCAGTCGTTCGACGACCAGGTACCGCTGCCTGCATTTGGGAGACAAAATGGTCACCATGCACTGGACCACGTGCATTCAGCCATACAAATGGCGACCACTCAGGGAGGGCACTTAAGCTAAGGTGTCAAGTTGTTAATTTGTGGTTAACAGCCAGGGGAGGTCGGTGTTCACTGCGGCATAACATGGGACCACACACCAGGCATTCGGGAGACAAACAAGTTGGTACGGACAACCAAACATAAGGGAAATGGAATCTGCTGCAGTATACAATGTTTGCCATCACCAATAATACTTGGCTTGTATCAGTCTAGGTGTCAGGGAATATATGACAGCTTTACCAGGAAACTTTTCCAGCAAGTCTACTTACAAACACTATAACATACAACACTAGTAGGTGATACAGCTGGAATCCAGTAGGGAAAGAAAAAAAGACAGTGTAAAATGTAAACTGCGCAATTCAGTGCTGATAAATTATTGCACTCACAGAAGGTTGCAGCATACCATCACATAAAGGTACCTCTCACTATCTTTGTGGGGCCAATATAGGTTGCACACCTTTGAGTTCTGCCACAAGAGGGACTCTCCTCAGCACATTTTAAAAAAAGAGGTGCTCAAACAATCAAAGTATATGACAAAAAAATCTATTTGGATCCTGAGGAAGTCCTTTTGGGAAGAAACGCATTGGACCATTAGTCTTATTGTGTGTTAATATTGCTATTGAATAAATATAACATTTAGACTTAAAAATGTAAATAAAAAACAAATCTTATTTAAAAAACAAACACAAAAAAACACATCTTCACCCCCTGCCAAGCCCTCTACAAATACTGCGGATATGATGATTCTATTGGCTCTCCTGTAGATGTTTCAACTGTATTCCATTTGCCAACTGCAAGTTTAGGCTTGTATTCCAATGATCAACCTGGTCACTTGGTTATAGGCATTCCACATGCTTCCTCAAATGACTCCCCTTTATAAATCCACTAATATGGACAAAAATCCTAAAAATTACATCAGACCAAAGGGTAGAGAGCACTACAGCATGATGTATCCAGTATTTTAAAAATGTAAAACTATATTTTACATTTATTGAAGTTACACCATGAGTCCATAAATATAAATTATACCAAAAAATAAATGTAAATAACTGCTTTTAACTTGTGTTTAACTAAATATGCACCTATCCTATTGAAAATAGTAATTTTATAATGAAACAGTTTTGTAAAGCCCATGCAATTTATTTTTGTCTGTGCTTTTTCTTAGTTAGTCTCAAAACAAACCATATTAGTGCTCCCCAACTACCCCTTAAGGACACAACTTCTGGAATAACATGGAATCATGACTTAATATTTCCGTCATGTGTCCTTAAGGGGTTAATGTTAGAAAATAAGTCAACATTATTAGTTTTAACAAAATCAAGACAAGTATCTGTTCTAGATTAAACAATAAAGAAAAATAGGGAGCGCTAGAGTGGAAGTAGTTGAAACAAAAATTAAGACATAAAAAAAGTGAATGACTTTAAAAAAATACAACATTAGAAGTCTATAAAAAGTCTTATAAATAGCATTTTATGATAAAAACTAAAAATTTAAAATCTCTTGGATACAAGTCTCTTGGTAGTCCTTTAAAATAAAGTTCACAATGCAAATGTTGTATGAAACAGAAATCTTTGCTTGAATAATATGGTATGTAGTTATTATTCAGGTAACTACATGAATCCTGAAATATAGTCATATATAAAAAATTACCAAATCACAAAAGTAACTCAATTCCCTTGAAGACTCTTGTGACAAGTGAAATCAAGTTACTTTTGTAATGTGGTTATTTTTGGAATATATGACTATATTTCAGGATTCCTGTATTTCCCTGATTAATTACTTTAATCCTGTGTGGGGATAGTTAAGATATTATTCAAGCAAAGAGTTTATTCAACATTTTCACCTTTTTATATTGTTGCCATAGTATCCTGGTCCCCATTGCCACATTTGTTGTAAACTTTATATTTAATGACTCTCAAGAGACTTGAATCCAATAAATTCTTAATTTTTAGTTATTATAAAATACTTTTAATCATAAATAATTTTTATTTTACAGGAACTTTTAGAGACTTCTCATTTTCTATTTTTGAAGCCATTTACTTTTTTATGTCTTTATTTTTGTTTCAACTACTGGTTTTATCACCTTGTACATTTTATTTGTATATTTTACTTATATTGTTTCTGCTTCATTTGCTGCTATAGATTTTGAATTTGTATTTCATTTGCAATTTCATTATCTAAATATTAGCTCCTGGTGATCTTACTAGTCTCTTGTATTATATTATTTTTTTAAATATAATTCTTTTTCTTGTGCAGATAAAGACATACATGCTTATTATGCACTGAGAGCAATTCTGAATGTGACATTGCAAGTTATAAGGTATATCACGATGAATGCACATTTTTTTTAGTTAAGTAAAGATATTAATAGAGTAGATTAGGCAATCCTGTCTATATGCTTGTCTTGAGCCTCACAGCTTGGGAGTACAGGCTGTGGCCTTTTGACGGAGCTCCCACAAGGTCTCTTGATCATCGCCACCATCTTGGAAGGCTTTATAAGAGGCCTCTCCAGGGCCAAAGAACTGACCCTGACTCATCACTCCCAGACTTGATCCCCAACAGCTCAGTGCCAGAAACATGTGCCAGTGCAGTTTCGCCTTTCACCTCCAAGTTAGGAAGATGCAACACTCTGGGTCAGGTCGGCACCTCTTCCCCCACAGGAGACTGACTCACATGGCTGGGTGGGCTCTTTCCCCTGCATACTCTCAATCTGTAAGAGGTATTCCGCTCTCTGTCTCCTCTCAGCTAATCGTGCCAGAATTCTGTGAAGACGTGGTCTAGAGCAGACATTGCATTTGCCAGCTTTGTACCTCCGGTGCTTGTATCCGCCATCTTTGAAGCCTCGCGGGCCAAATTAATGAGTGGTTGGTGGCGGTTGATGGACTCTTGGGACCGTGGTATCCCCCACAGGTCCAAAAGGGGGTAGCAGCTATGTCAGATTTGTGAGGCCAGCTAGAATGCCAGCAGAATGTCCGCCTCTCCCTTGTCCTGCAGCTTTTGGCCGCAACTTGCTTGGTCTGGGTAGTGTAGTCGAGACGAGCTACAAGTGTGGTATCCCCGGGTTCGCCTAGGTCCCCTCAGTCTAGAGGTCAAGTTGTTGCAGCCAAATCAGCTAACCTATTAGGATTATTGCCTGAATGGTGGTGCCAGAGCTGGAGCTCGTTTTGCACACGTCTGCTCCACGTGGCAGTCAGGCCCTGCCCCCTAGTATTATATTATAAACAATTAAAACAAGTAAACATATTTGTGAGAGTTTAGAGGTTTATAATCTATTCAAAGTTTAATTTTTTTTTTAATTTATAAAGGGCACCATTGGTGGCCCATTTTAAATGACTTGAACCAGTTTCATTTATAAATACATAATTATCAATAATATGAATTCAAAAGTTGTACTACCCAGACAATGGTTTATCTTGAGTTTCTTGAACAATTTATTTCAAACATATAAAAGTTATACACAAAATGTGTATATACAAGTATGTGACTAGTGTGTATGAATATTTTAATTAGCGTACAGAAACCTGTTGATTTTCATATAATTATTTGTATTATCTAAAAGTAACATGATGGTTATAATTTTATGTTTAAATGCTAATGCATGCTGGTTTGTTGCTTTTCATGGTAGTCATTAAATGTTCAAAAATGTGCTGTATTACATATGCATGATCATTTTACATTATTGACATACTCCTTCTTTGTGAAAAATTATGTAAAATTTTCTTTACCACTGTTGCCACCAGATGGTGAGTCTCGGCTGGATTTAGTAAACTATAGGATTAACAATATACTACACATAAATTTAGACTTAGTACTCCCATAGTGTCAGTTTTTCATCTTTTCATTTGCTAATTTCAATTCTTTCCAGGTGGCAATCTCTTCAGTTAAAATTATAATTGGCTGTACTTATCAATGTTGAAGGGGTTGCCTGGGGTTATTGTAAACTCTGAAATTAAAACAGATAAAATCACACTTTGTTTTCTGAGTTGTACTCCGCTATAAAATTTCCCTGTAGGTTCACATCAGTTTGCAATTGTATATGATGTTTAGAGTCTATTATAACCCTGTGAATACATATGCTTTAAGGTATCAACAAGAAACTTCATAAAACAAACACATAAATGAAAGGAAGCACCTAATGAACTCATAAGAGGAAAGAAACTATGAAATGCAAAACAAAAATATTAATCAACAGCTGTAAAGATAATAAAATGTAATTTGTATGAAGAAAGTAATTTATCACACTGGTGTTCATATTTAGTCTTTTTTCTTTATCAATCTTTATCAATTTTGTATACTTTACTTAAAATAATATTTAATTTGCTTTATTTGTACAAAATATGTTTGTCATATAATGAAATAAAACAGTTTGGCACCATAGTTAACCCCTTAAGGACACAGCTTCAGAAGCTTGTCTTTCACTTAATGACACAAGCATTTTTTGCATTTTTTGCTGTTTGCGTTCAACTGCAATTTGCATTTTACCATTTTATTGCACCGACGCATATTATATACCATTTTTTAAAGGACAGAAAGGGCTTTAATTTGATGTAACATATATTTACATAAATGCTTATTATTAAAAAATACAGAAAAATGCAAAAAAAAAATGAAAAATCTTGATTTTTTTTTACAGTTTTTGCAATATTAATGTGTGCACAATTAGTGCAGGTTAAGGAAAGTAATTACAAATAAATGTATTTAGTTGTTCTGATTTAAAGAATATATAATGTGTCTGAGATTTTAAGTTTTTTTTGGTAGTTACAGGTCACAAAGCACAAGGAGTAAAATAAACTTTTAATGTGGAGCGATTTTAGAATTTGGTATGTTTGTCTTGTAAGCTTAATAGCCATAAAAGAAAAGAAAATTGCCACACAAAAGTATATATTTATATGAAGTAGACACCACAGGCTATTTACCTAAGGTTGTTTTGACACTTTTTTTTACACTATTTTGTGAAGCTACAGTGCCATATAGGATACCTTTCCTTTTCAGTATTCACAGTAGAATTTTGAGAGACGGATTTAATGAGCCTATGCTTCCATTTGGGGTATTATAACAGTTTGACTGTTCAAAAAAAAACAAAAAAAAACACAAAGGCCCACCATTTGTAAAAGTAGACACTCCAGGGTATCTCATAAGGTGCATATTGTGCCTTAACATGCCCCCATTTTTTTACCATTACATGCCAAAGTATGTGGTAAAAAATTATTTTGTGCATTTTTTACATACGGATTGCATTTTTGCTGGGCATTTTGTATATTTCATATGTGCCACTAAGTTCAAACCCCCCAAATTATGCTCAGCTAAGTCTTCTGAGTAAAAGGACACCCCCATTGTATGTCTATGGCACTATTTCGTGAAGCTACAGTGCCATACAGGAGACCTGTCCTTTTCAGTATGCACAGTAGAATTTTGAGAGACGGATTTAATGAGCCTATGCTTCCATTTGGGGTATTATAACAGTTTGACTGTTCAAAAAACCCCCACAAAGGCCTACCATTTGTAAAAGTAGACACTCCAGGGTATATCATAAGGTGCATATTGTGCCTTAGCATGCCCCCATTTTTTCACCAATATATGCCAAAGTATGTGGTAAAAAATAATTTGGAGCATTTTTTACATACGGATTGCATTTTTGCTGGGCATTTTGTATATTTCATATGTGCCACCAAGTTCAAAACCTCCAAATTATGCTCAGCTAAGTCTTCTGAGTAAAAAGAAATCCCCAATGTCTTTGGCACTATTTTGTGAAGCTACAGTGCTATATTGGAGACCAAGCCATATCAGTTTTTACAGAACTTTGAATTTTGACTCTGGGCCTATGTGCAATTTCCAAGCATCTTCGCAGGTTTTAAATTCAAACTACCCCACAAAGGCCTACCATTTCTTAAAGTAGACACCCCAGGGCATTTCAAAAGGCATATTTTGAGCCTTAGCGTGGGATAATTTTTCCGCTAGCTTGTACCAGGTGTAGTGGTAATAAGCGTTTTTTCTGCCTTTTTGACACACAAAGTGAGTTTGCACAGTATATTTTGCAAACCTTATATGTGCTACGACTTTATAATACTTCATATGTTGCTCAGCTATGTCAGCTGAGTAAAAAAATACCCCCATATGTACCTTTGTCAGGTATATGTGGACATCGGAGGGGCACATTTGGGACATAGTCATTCCAGTATTTTTTTCAAACTTTAAATTTTTACGTTGTGCCCATGTCCCATTTTAGAGTATTTTACCAAGCTATATAATTCAAACTACCCCACAAAGGCATACCATTTCTTAAAGAAGACATCCCAGGGTATTTCCAAAGGCATATTTTGAACCTTAGCGTGGGATCATTTTTCCGCTAGCTTGTACCAGGTGTAGTGGTAATGAGCATTATTAAATGTATTTTTTAACTTTTTTTAACTTTTTAAAACTATTTTTTTAAACTTTTGTTTTGCTTATTCATTTTTTTAAAGTTTCCTAAACTTTCGTAAAACATTTTTTTTTTTTTTTTTTTACAGATTTAACATTTTTCTAAGCTTTTTTTTTTACCGTTAACCCCTAACTAGCAGTAAGCAGCACTAACAGTAAATTCCCCATTTTCCCATAACTCCCACCCACCCCAGCTAGCAAAATATTTAATTATACAATATTTAAATTAGTTAATTAAATAAATTTAACCCCTGAGGGTTAAAAAATAAATAAAAGTTAATCATCAGGGGTTAAAAAAAAATAGATCACAGTATAATACTGTGATCTGTATTTTGATCACTGTAGGCAGTGATCGACTGGCAGGCAAGGGGTTAATTTTTATTTGGACTGGGTAAAGGGTTTATTTTTTTTATTTTTTACTTAAACGTTATTAAAACTTTTTTTAACTTCATTTTTTAACTTTTTAAAGCTTATTTTAAAACTTTTTTTAACGTTAACCCCTAGTTAGCCTAACACTAAATCCCCCAATTCCCAACTACCTTCCACCCTCCCCAGCTAGCTAAATTTATCATTTTAAAATATTTAAATTAATTAATAAAATAAATTTAACCCCTGAGGGTTAAAAAAAAAAAGAATTAACCCTCAGGGGTTAAAAAAAAAAATCAGATCATATTAAAATGTAATCCCTGCCAATTGATCACTGTAGTCAGTGATCAATTGGCAGGGAAGGGGTTAATTTTTTATTAAAATGGGTAAAGGGGGGTGGGATTTTAATTTAACTTTTTTTTTTTTACACTAGGGGGCAGGATCAGCACTGATCCGTCTCCCTGCACTTCACACTGAACCCGGAAGTGCAGGGAGGCGGAGGGAAGTATACAGAGCACATGAGCTCGCTCTGACATGCTGTCAGAGCGGGCACATGTGCTGGGGCAGCCCGATCCGGTGCTCCCGGTCTGCCTCTGTATTAATACAGAGGCAGACCGGAGCACCATTAACCCCACGATCACCGCGATTGCGGCGATCTGGGGTTAATTTTACCGCGTGACGGACGAGGTCCGTCACCCGTCGTTAAGGGTATCCCCAGGATGACGGACCTCGTCCGTCACCCGTCCTGAAGGGGTTAAACCTAAGAAGGGGAGGGCTTGCAAATGCAACAGACAAGATCTGCGGCTTTTAAAAGCTTTTTTATTTCCATACCTAAGGTGTAAAAATACACAATGAAATCCATGTATTTTATCATTTGGGGTATATAAACTAAATACTATTTTGTTTTGTTTTTAGCAGCATATACTAATACAAGGAAAAAAATATAGTGATTACATTTTAATATATATATATATATATATATATATATATATATTATACTATATATTATACTCTGAGGTTACACAATGGCAAGAATTTTGTTTAATGTCGCTAAAAGGGTGAGTGCCAAGGCAACTTTCTAACTATATATATATAAATAATATAGTTAGAAAGTTGCCTTGGCACTCACCCTTGTATATGTCTGTTCAACCGTAATTTACCTCTTTCATATTAAGTGCACCCACACTTTTAAATACTTTTGTTCAGAAGAAACAGGGCTCTGATTGATCATGATCTATTCATATCTGAAACATAACTTATAAATAAAATTAAAAAAAATTTGAGAAATTAAGATTTTAAAAAATTGTAGTTCCACCTGACATTTTAGTTGTAAATTTCATGATACTGTTCACTTTTACTGCAATAAACTGCACATTTTTGTATTCAGCAATGTCTCATGAGTAAAACAGTACCCCCCATTAACAGATTTTACGGTGTTTTGGAAACTTACAAGGTCAAATATAGCACATTCCATTTTTTTCACATAAAAATTTGCCAAATTAGTAATGTTACCTTTGAGACCATGTGGTAGCTCTGGAATGATTATTACCCACATGATGGCATACCATTTGCAAAAGTACACAACCCAAGGTATTGCAAGTGGGGTATGTCCAGTCTTTTTTAGAAGCTACTTATGAATGCTAACGTTGGCCAGTGTTTGTGACTATTTGTTTTTGTGTGCAAAAAGCAAAAAAACAAATATTTGGCCAGTTTTGATTAATTAAATCACATAATTATGTTAAAAGATTACTTAAATATACATGTAGAATTTTAATATATATACACATTTATATGTATTTAAATTCTACGTGTATACTTATGTAATTATATATATATATATATATTTGCAGTTATTTGTATTTATTTATAGACAGATATATATAGAATGCCATTCTAAGTGTATTTTGTTACATACATACATTTTTTATTAATAAAGTACAGTTAGAATGAAATTACATATGTATATATAATTACTTTTAAAATATTTTATTTTATTATATTTATTATTGTAATTATACGTGTATATATAAATATAAAAAATATATATCTAATATATATCATATATGTAACTTCATTCTAAGTGTATTTTAATACTAATATATGTACTTCTATTAACATTAAAATACACTACGTATGACGTTACATAAATATAAGATATATATATATACATACACACACACATACATACAAAAAATAAAGAGATGCACTCCAAGGACTTAAAGGACTTAATGAATGAAAAAAAAAAAAAGGATAATTTATTCCAGTAGGTATAACATCAAAAATAGCCGACGTTTCGACCCATTCGGGTCTTTCTCAAGGTCAATGCACCTAGCTATAAAAGTTATATATATAAGAAATAAGAAAATGTACTCACCAATCATGAAAAAAAACCTGATTCCCTTCGTGCACACCCGGAAGTGAACGCCCGCGGTCACGTGATACGTGTATGATGACGTAATGTTGCTAGGATACCGATAAACAAACGCAATTATAGGATCGGTATCATGATCTGGCGTGTATATATCAAGTGTGCAAGTGAAATGCATACAAACTATTCATAAACTGTTTATAGGTTATCAATAAAAATATTGAAAGTGCATAGTGCATTAAGCAGCAAAGATATGCACAAAATGTGAACGAAAAGTGAAAAAAAAAAAAGGATCGTGATATCATATAAACTATATAAAGTGTCACTTTATACTCAATAAAAGGGTGACCCAAAGTAAAGTGTGTTAAAAGCATTTCACATATCATATCTAGATTATGGGCATTATTTAAGAAATCTTATGATGATTATGGGCTGATCAATTTAAAGAGGAGACTTAGAGTTAATAAGGCAAAGGCTTAGAACACAGAGAAGGACCGTGGGCATGCAAATGGAGAGGATTACATCAAGAGACAAATACAGCAGGTCATATATATGCCACAGAAAAAATGTCTCTGATCACAGTACACTCTGTATGCAATTATAAACATCTTATTAAATCATAAATCTCATAGACCTCAGAAGCTCACAATATTAAGACTAAGCAATCAAAAAACATGTATAAACTGAAAAAAATATAAATAAAAATAAAAAATGAAGAAAAAAAATTATTAAAGAAACATGGAGAGCACAATATTTTCGTTAAGTCCTCTTGGTGTCACCGTGTCTAATCGATGAATCCATTGTGCCTCACATTGAAGTAGCTTCTTCGATCTGTCACCTCCTCTGGGCATTGGGGGGACATGGTCAATGGCAATAAAATGTAGCATAGGGAGTCTATGTTGCATATGTAAAAAATGTTTATCAACTGTCTTATCGCTACGTTGATCCCTAAACGCTGTAGTTATAGTCGACCGGTGTCCCCTTATGCATTCTCTTAATGTCAAAATCGGTCGTACCCACGTATGAGAGTCCACAGGGACATGTGATCATGTATATCATGTGGTCAGTGCAGGGCCGGTGCTTGGATTTTTAGGTACATAGGCGAAGATGCATTTTTCCGCCCCCCCACCCCCCCAAAAAACATCTTCACCTATGTGCCTCTTAACCAGCCCCTCTCCCCTCCCCGACCATTAATGGTCCCTTCCCTGTCCCTTAGTGTTCTTCTCCCCTCCCCACTCTTTTCCCTGTCTCTTGGTGTTTCTCTCCCATTCCCTCCCTGTCCCTTGGTGCACCCCACACCCCTTTAGTGGTCACACTCCCCTTCCTGGTGTGTCAGTGTGTACAGAGTGGAGCGGAGCGCGGTACAGGAGCTTCAGTTTTCTGTACCCGGCCGAACTGACAGGGAGTGCTCTCTCTGTGAGCACCTCCTGTCAGTCTGGCCAGGTACAGGAAACAGAAGCTCCTGTACCGCGCTCCGCTCTGCTACACTCTGTACACACTGAAAGTAACACACTCAATGACAAACACACAGACGTCACTGACAGACACAGACTCATTGACAGACACACTGATAGTCACACACAGACTCAATGACAAACATACTCTCACTGATTTGACAGACACACTCATACACTGACAAACACACTCATCATACACTGACAGACACACTCATACACTCACATGCACACACACAGACGCACTCACTCACACACACACGCTGTCACTCACAGACATACGCTGTCACTCACAGACACATACTGTCACTCACAGACACACACTGTCACTCACAGACGCACACTCTGTCACTCACAGACGCACACTCTGTCACTCACAGACGCACACTCTGTCACTCACAGACGCACACACTCTGTCACTCACAGACGCACACACTCTGTCACTCACAGACGCACACACTCTGTCACTCACAGACGCACACACTGTCACTCACAGACGCACACTCTGTCACTCACAGACGCACACTGTCACTCAGACGCACACACTGTCACTCACAGACGCACGCTCTGTCACTCATTGACGCACGCTCTGTCACTCACAGACACACACTGTGTCACTCACAGACACACACTCTGTCACTCACAGACACATACACTCACACACACACACACACACACAGACACATACACTCACACACACACACAGACACAGACACTCACACACTCACACAGACATACACTCACACATACACATACACTCACACACACACAGACACATACACACACACACACAGACACACAGACACACAGACACAGACACACACACAGACACATACACTCACACACATACACTCACTAATTATTTTATAAATAAATATTTTCCACCCAGCCTCCCTACCTGGAGAGCTGGTGTGGATGTTGAATCCTTCCCTGGGGTCCAGTGGGGCTGCTGGGCGGCGTGCGTCTGTGCTGAGATCAGGGGCGGCGAGGGAGCTCTAACTTCGCTGCTCTGCTCCCTCGCGTGCTGTCTGCTGATACCGCGGGAGCCGGAATATGACGTCATATTCCGGCTCCCGCGGCATCAGCAGACAGAGCGCGAGGGAGCAGAGCAGAGGTTAGAGCTCCCTCGCCGCGCCTGATTACAGCACAGCCGCACGCCTCACCGGGGGCCGAGATTGTGGCCCGGCAGGAGGGAGAGCTTTCCCTCCTGCCGGTCACTGAAATCTTGCGCCCCCAGAGCCCGTGCGCCCTAAGGCGGCCGCCTGTGCCGCCTTATGGACGCGCCGGCCCTGGGTCAGTGGTGCAAGTAATATAGTGTGATATTTTGATTCTCTGACCACTATGGGGATGAGCAAAAGTCCTACCACTGACCATGTGACTACATGTCACACATCCACTGCATTTGTAACAGCCTTTCTTGGTGATAATCTCAGGTTTACGAAAGCAAATAATCGGATCACTTTTCACCAGAAGGTCCTTTAAGTTTTTATTCCTTCTATAACTGGAGTTATCCATAAATATATTGGGTAATTACTTATCTGATCGTAATAAATCCCAATGTTTTTGAATGGATTATCTTACTTTAGATGTCCCTGTATGAAAGGTCATGGGAAGGTAAATTGTTGGTTCTTTTGGTGCCTTCTTAATTTTGTCAGTCAGTCTGTCTCGATTCCATATTTCCAAATCTTTGGTCTGTGCTGTTTGAAGAATATGTGGATGATAACTAGTGTTGTCGCGAACCCGAAATTTTCGGTTCGCGAACGGCGAACGCGAACTTCCGCAAATGTTCGCGAACCGGCGAACCACCATTGACTTCAATGGGCAGGCGAATTTTAAAAACAACAGGGACTCTTTCTGGCCACAATAGTGATGGAAAAGTTGTTTCAAGGGGACTAACACCTGGACTGTGGCATGCCAGAGGGGGATCCATGGCAAAACTCCCATGGAAAATTGCACAGTTGATGCAGAGTCTGCTTTTAATCCATAAAGGGCAGAAATCACCTAACATTGACACCTGTCCTCAAAGCCCAGCCCTGATACACACTGACACAGAGCAGAATAGAGACTGTTCCCCCTACATAGGGGGTCACTTGGCAGATATGGATTGACACCTGTCCTCAAAACCCCTGATACACACTGACACAGAGCAGAATAGGGACTGTTCCCCCTACATAGGGTCACTTGGCAGATATGGATTGACACCTGTCCTCAAAACCCCTGATACACACTGACACAGAGCAGAATAGAGACTGTTCCCTGTCCACAGAGACCATGATACACACTGACACAGAGCAGAATAGAGACTGTTCCCCGTCCACAGAGACCATGATACACACTGACACAGAGCAGAATAGGGACTGTTCCCTGTCCACAGAGACCATGATACACACTGACACAGAGCAGAATAGAGACTGTTCCCCCTACATAGGGTCACTTGGCAGGTATGGATTGACACCTGTCCTCAAAGCCTATGATACACACTGGGGGGAGCTACTGTCCTCCCCAACCCCTGCGCGGTGGGTGGGGGCCATAAATTACAATGGGGTGACCTACTGTCCTCCCCCCTCGGCCCCCACCCCTGCGCGGTGGGTGGGGGGCATAAATCACAATGGGGGGGCGTACTTTCCTCCCCCCCAGCCCCCATCCCTGCGCGATGGGTGGGGGGCATAAATCACAATGGGACGGACCTACTGATAGGAGTGGAGTATTGTTCATATCAGTTTAATACCTTCCGCGTCTCCTATCAGTGGACGTGTAAATGGCAGAGATTTTTAATTGTTGAATCACCTCCCCTTTTTAGGCCAAGGTGGGAAGATGCTTAGACCACTGGTATATACTGGTGCCATCTTGGAGGATTTTAATTTTTGGTTTGGTTTTTGAAGCCACAGTGCTGCACCAGTGGGCCTAAAAATTAGGCATGTACACATGCCTGAAAAATTTGGTATTGTTGCAGCCGCTGCTGTAGCAGCGGCCAGAAAAATTGATGTTTGTTTCACAGGCAGAAAGTGCCCTAAAACATGGCGGCTTGGGGGGCGGGGCCTGACTGTGATGGCGGCTGGACGCATTATCAGAGAGCTCCGGGCAAATCATTGAAATTAAGCGACTTACCTGTACTACCGGGGCTCTCTCCGAAATAGAAAGCGAGGTTTTGAACGCCAGGTGTAAGGCGACCGGCTCTGCACGATCGGTAGCAGCCGTCCAGCATCAAACCCTCAACGGGTCGGAGTTAGGCCTAGCAAGCAGCGCGGAGGGGAGAGGCGGCCGCTCTCTCAACCAAGCTCAGGCAGACCTCTGTACAACCCTTGATGGCACCCTGCAACCCCCCCCTTTGGACCGGCGGGGGTGATCCCGGTCCCCGCCCTGGAGGCTCACTCCCTCCACCAGGACTAAGCGACCCGGCCTCAACCAGCATTGACAACCCACATGGCATAACCAATATGGCGGACGCGGCGGTCCTCACGCCTGACTATGGCGATGTGATGCCCAGAACGATGGCCTTCCTGGACAACCTAATTGCCGACTTCTGGGGAGCGCTGTCCCTCCGAAACCCAGTACCCGCCCAACAAATCTTACCAGAGCACCCATCCAAACCTGATCCCTGGCAGCCTCGAAATAAGCGGAACACAGAGAAAACACAAACAGGGCGAAAAAAACCGGGTCGGCGGAGCACAAAGGGCGGGAAGCACAGGCCTACATCGGACAGTGATGCCTATGGAGCCATCAGCCGGAAAGCCAAGCAAGCCGAAGCAGGGAGAGGAAAGCAGGGGACACAGAAGAAGACACTAAACATTATGGACACTCCACCGACCTTTTCTGGGTCACTACACCTCAGGACTCATCCCAACACATGGTACTGTACCCTGCTCATGACGGGCATAGGCTGAAAGCACAGATGGTCGCCGAACCCACAACCACACCACACACAGCCAGGAGAAATCAATCATCTGTACCTAAGCCTGCACCATCTGTTCCACACATCCCCATACAAGCTCATACTGATATAGTCACTCAGGGTGGTAAATCTCCTTTGCAAAATGCCTTTAAGATGTAACTGTATAAGCACCATATATCAAACAGCTACTGCTATACTGAAAAACATGTTCATTAAGCGACTTCACTTCTATCCTACATAAGCGACTGGCTAGCATTTATTGGCCATATAAGCAATAGGCAAGAGTTGTATCTGGCATTGTAGATGACATTTTAAACAAAGCTCAGTCTCATAGGACACACACCCCAGCCGAAATGCCTATATAATGCCTATATTCAAAATATACAAAGCAAATTATTAATCTTGTTATTAATCTTGTTGTTATACCTTTTAAAAATTGTGCATGTCTCTCTCATGGCTCTATTACATGTAAGCTATCTATTGTGAATCTATTGTCATTAGCTGTTGGGGCATGACAAAATTTGTGTACGTTTCTTATCTGCACTACAAAAATAAAGAATTAAAAAAAAAAAAAAAAAAAACATGGCGGCTTGAACCCTAGTTGGTGGCGGATAAGTCACGCAAGTCAAACGTCATTCAGAGCTAAAATACAGCAGCGTGTGGACCATTTTTAGCCCAAGGCAGCTCATCTCATCAGGCCTTTTTTAAGCGAATGTATCGCCCAGTGTCAGTCCCTTCGGGATCCATCCCTCATGCATCTTAATAAAGGTGAGGTAATCTAGACTTTTTTGACCTAGGCGACTTCTCTTCTCAGTGACAATACCTCCTGCTGCACTGAAGGTCCTTTCTGACAGGACACTTGAAGCGGGGCAGGCCAGAAGTTCTATCGCAAATTGGGATAGCTCAGGCCACAGGTCAAGCCTGCACACCCAGTAGTCAAGGGGTTCATCGCTCCTCAGAGTGTCGATATCTGCAGTTAAGGCGAGGTAGTCTGCTACCTGTCGGTCGAGTCGCTCTCTGAGGGTGGATCCCGAAGGGCTGTGGCGATGCATAGGACTTAAAAAGGTCCGCATGTCCTCCATCAACAACACGTCTTTAAAGCGTCCTGTCCTTGCCGGCGTGGTCGTGGGAGGAGGAGGAGGAGGAGGATGACTTCCACCTCTCCCCCTGTTAGATTCCCGTTGTGCTGTGACATCACCCTTATACGCTGTGTAAAGCATACTTTTTAATTTATTTTGCAAATGCTGCATCCTTTCCGACTTGTTGTAATTCGGTAACATTTCCGCCACTTTCTGCTTATACCGGGGGTCTAGTAGCGTGGACACCCAGTACAGGTCGTTCTCCTTCAGCCTTTTTATACGAGGGTCCCTCAACAGGCAGGACAGCATGAAAGACCCCATTTGCACAAGGTTGGATGCCGAGCTACTCATTTCCCGTTCCTCCTCCTCACTGATGTCATTGAAGGTATGTTCTTCCCCCCAGCCACGTACAACACCACGGGTACCAGATAGGTGACAACGAGCACCCTGGGATGCCTGTTGTGTTTGGTCTTGCTCCTCCTCCTCCTCCTCAAAGCTACAATCCTCCTCTGACTCCTCTTCCTCACAATCCTCTTCCAGCGTTGCCGCAGGTCCAGCAAGCGATGCTGATAAGGCTGTTTCTGGTGGTGATGGTGACCACAACTCTTCCTCTTCCTCTTCACGCTCATCTACAGCCTGATCCAGCACTCTTCGCAGGGCACGCTCCATGAAGAAAACAAATGGTATGATGTCGCTGATGGTGCCTTCGTTGCGACTGACTAGGTTTGTCACCTCCTCAAAAGGACGCATGAGCCTACAGGCATTGCGCATGAGCGTCCAGTAACATGGCAAAAAAATTCCCAGCTCCCCAGAGGCTGTCCTAGCACCCCGGTCATACAAATATTCATTAACAGCTTTTTCTTGTTGGAGCAGGCGGTCGAACATTAGGAGTGTTTAATTCCAACGTGTAGGGCTGTCGCAAATCAAGCGCCTCACTGGCATGTTGTTTCGCCGCTGGATATCGGCAAAGTGAGCCATGGCCGTGTAGGAACGCCTGAAATGGCCACACACCTTCCTGGCCTGCTTCAGGACGTCCTGTAAGCCTGTGTACTTATGCACAAAGCGTTGTACGATCAGATTACACACATGTGCCATGCACGGCACATGTGTCAACTTGCCCAACTTCAATGCCGCTATCAAATTTTTTCCGTTGTCACACACCACTTTGCCGATATCCAGTTGCTGCGGAGTCAGCCACTTTTCCACCTGTGCGTTCAGGGCGGACAGGAGTGCTTGTCCGGTGTGACTCTCTGCTTTCAAGCAAGTCAAACCCAAGACGGCGTGACACTGCCGTATCCGGGATGTGGAATAGTACCTGGGGAGCTGGGGGGTGCCGTTGATGTGGAGCAAGAAGCAGCGGCACAAGAGGACTCAGCCGAGGAGGTTATGGAAGAGGATGGAGTAGGAGGAGTAGAGGAGGTGGCAGCAGGACTGCCTGCAATTCGTGGCGGTGTCACCAACTCCTCTGCAATGCCACTCATTCCTTGCTCGTCAGCCGTCAGCAGGTTTACCCAATGCGCAGTGTAGGTGATATACCTGCCCTGACCATGCTTTGCAGACCAGGTATCAGTGGTCAGATGGACCCTTGCCCCAACACTGTGTGCCAGACATGCCATGACTTCCTTTTGCACAATCGAGTACAAGTTGGGGATTGCCTTTTGTGAAAAGTAATTCCGGCCGGGTACCTTCCACTGCGGTGTCCCAATAGCTACAAATTTTTTGAACGCCTCAGACTCAACCAGATTGTATGGTAAAAGCGGGCAGGCTAATAGTTCGGACAAGCCAGCTGTCAGACGCTGGGCAAGGGGGTGACTTGGTGACATTGGCTTCTTACGCTCAAACATGTCCTTGACAGACACATGACTGTGGGCAGATGAGCGGGAACTGCTCAAGGCGGGAGACGGAGTGGCGGATGGTTGAGAGGGGGCAAGAAGGACAGCAGTGGTTGACGTGGCTGAAGATGCTGGACCAGGAGGAGGATGGCGGCTTAATGTAGGCGTGCTGCTTCTACTCATGTGTTGATCCCATAGGCGTTTGTGATGTGAGATCATGTGCCTACGCAAAGCAGTTGTACCTAGGTGGGTGTTGGACCTCCCACGACTCAGTTTCCTTTGGCACAGGTTGCAAATGGCATCGCTGTTGTCAGAGGCAGATACACAAAAAAAAATGCCACACTGCTGAGCTCTGCAATGACGGCATTCTGGTGGTGGACACAGCATGCGTTGATTGGCGTGCTGTCGGGCTGACCCCGGGTGCCGATGCATGCTGTCTGACTGTGCCACTAGCTCCTTGCGACGACCCCCCCCTGCTTCCAACTTGTCTCCTCCTCCTCTCTGTCTCCCCATCTGAACTTTCGCCCTGTTCTTCTTCTTGCCGAGCGGGCACCCACGTGACATCCATGGACGCATCGTCATCATCAACCGCTTCGCTTGTATCTGACAACTCAGAAAAGGAAGCAGCAGCGGGTACAACATCATCATCATCACACTGTACCTCCATGTGTTTAATGCTGCCTGCCTGAGACATATCCCTGTTATCTACATCCTCTAGCAATAATGGTTGCGCATCACTCATTTCTTCAAACGGGTGTGTGAATAACTCCTCTGACATACCAAGTAAAGCGGCTGTGGTGCTAGTTTTGGTGGTGGCGGCAGGCGGGTGAGTGCTATCTTGAGAGGTGCCTGAAGCTAAGCTGGAGGAGGATGGTGCGTCATGGTTCCGAGCGGAGGCTGTACAAGATTGGGTGTCCTGTGTTAGCCAGTCAACTAAGTCCTCAGAACTTTTCAAGTTCAGGGTACGTGGCTTCTGAAAACTGGGCATTATTCTAGGGCAAAAGGGAATCACAGCACCGCGACCACGACGGCCCCTGCGGGGTGGCCTGCCTCTGCCTGTCATTTTTTTTGGGATTAGTGGTACTATGCGTGCAAGCTACTGTGAGACCAGATATGATTGGCAATGTGAACTGTAACAGTTCTGCAGAGCACACACTGTAGGCCTGAGACACCCGCTTGAAGACAAGTAACTGCTATTCAATCTATAACATTGAAAAATAAATTTTGGTTTTAAAAGCACGCTATAGAGACACCAAATATGATTGGCAACTGTCAAAGCACGCTGGAACAGGTATACAGAGCACACGCTGAAGTAGGCCTGACACCCAGACGCTTGCAGACAACTAACTGATCTTCTATTACAGTGAAAACAAATTATTTATTTTAAATGTAAAGCTTAACCAATTGTTAAAACAGATATGAGTGGTGGCACTGGGCAAGTAGGCACAGTATCCAATGTGAACCTCACACAGAAGCTGGCAGGCAGGCAACTGCTCTTCTATTACAGTGGAAACAAAATTTTGGTTGTAAAAGCACGCTATAGAGACACCAGATATGAGTGGCAACTGTCAAAGTACGCTGGCAGGGTTGTGCAGGGCACACGCTGAAGGAAGGCCTGACAGAGCCGCTTGAAGGACACTGACTGTCTGCTATTAGCTTACACTGGAAACCTTTTTTCTTTGTAAAAGCACGCTAAAGAGACACCAGATATGATTGGCAACTGTCAAAGCACGCTGGCACAGGTCTGCAGAGCACATGCTGAAGTATGCCTGACACCCAGACGCTTGCAGACAACTAACTGATCTTCTATTACAGTGAAAAAAATGATTTCTTTAAAATCTAAAGCTTAAGCTATTGTTAAAACAGATATGAGTGGTGGCACTGACTGTGCAAATGGGCAAGGCATCCAACCTGACACAGAAGCTGTCAGGCAGGCAACTGCTCTTCTATTACAGTGAAAAAAAAAAAATTATTTTAAATGTAAAGCTTAACCTATTGTTAAAACAGATATGAGTGGTGGCACTTGGCAAGTAGGCACAGTATCCAATGTGAACCTCACACAGAAGCTGGCAGGCAGGCACCTGCAATTACATTACACAGGGGAAAAAAAAAAAAGCAGTCTGATGTTATAGCCCTAAAAAGGGCTTTTTGGGGTGCTGTCCTTACAGCAGAGATCAGATGAGTCCTTCAGGATTGTAGTGGACACTGAATGCCCTAGCCTAGCTATCAATTTCCCTATCTAATCAGCAGCAGCTAAACTTTCCCTCCTCTCACTAAGCATGCAGCTTCAGAATGAATCGAAAATGGATGCTGGGAGGGAGGTTGGAGGGTGTGGAAGGGAGGGAGTGCTGCTGATTGGCTGTAATGTGTCTGCTGACCAAGAGGCACAGGGTCAAAGTTTGCCCAATGATGACGAATAGGGGGCGGATCGAACTGCGCATGTGTCCGCCCGCCGCGGCGAACGCAAACACGCTAATTTCGCCGGGAACTGTTCGCCGGCGGACCGTTCGGTACATCACTAATGATAACCATGTACGCGGAATCTGTCCCACATCTCATCAAGTTGAACTTTATGTTTTTCTGATTCTGTTTTGTATCTTAGTGTTCTTAAAAATGTAGAGATTGGTAATGATTTCTTAAGTTGTTGTGGATGGAAACTGGAGGCGGAAAGGAGGGTATTGCGATCAGTGTTTTTACGATGCAGAGTAAATTCCAAATTGTTTCCCTTCTTATAAATGGTAACATCCAAAAATTTAATTGACTTTTCATCAATTTGATGACTTAAAACAACTGGTATAGGTGATTGATTTATCTCCTTAATCATTTGCTCCAGATCCATGGTGGTGCCTGTCCAAATCATAAAGAGATCATCCACAAAGCGGTAATAGTGTTGGATGTAATGCCCAAATTTTGCCAAAATATGGGTGTGTTCAAAGGTGTACATGAAGGCGTTGGCATACAATGGTGCCATCGCCGCCCCCATCGCAGTTCCGGACAATTGCATGTAGAACTGATTTTCAAATTTAAAATAATTACATGTAAGTGCAATCGTCAAGAATTCCAACAGGTATTCAATCGGCGGTCCTTCATATATTGTTGATTCTGCTAGAATGTCTCTCAAAGCCTGTACACCCTCCCCGTGGGGTATAATGGTGTACAGGCTCTAAACATCCATCGTGACAAGTAGAGATGTAGAGTCCACGTATGGTGATCGTTGAATTCTGGACATAAAATCTTGTGTATCGCGCAAGCATGTAGGAAGAGTCATAACACTATCTTTAATAAAAGTATCAATGTATTTGGCAACAGGCTCGATTATGCCATCCCTGGCGGAACTATGGGTCTCCCTGGTGGTTGTAGTGGCTCTTTATGAATCTTCGGCAATGTGTAGAGCACCGGGTACCTGGGGTGCTCTACTGTAAGGTATTGAGCTGTATGAGTATCAAGATATTCTAGTTGTAGCCCCAATCCAACATGGTTTTTAATTATTTTCTGGAATTTTGCTGTTGGAACAAAAGTGAGTTTTGCATACACCAACGTATCACTAAGTTGTCTTAATTTTTCTTTCTGATATTGGTCATATGATTGGATCACCGTGGCTCCGCCTTTGTCAGCCCCACGAATAACAATGTTAGGATCTTGACTGAGGTCTTTCAAGGCCACTTTTTCTCCCGGGGTCAAGTTCTGATGAAACAGAGGTGGGTTTTTCACAATTTTGTCAGTGTCAGTTTTGTCAGTCTGAATAAACGCTTTAATAGAAGAGTTAGCAGTCCGAATATCCTTTTTATTTTTAGTTGGAAAAACATGAGTGGATTTTTGTGTTAGATGTGTCTTGATTTTATTGCTGTACAGTGTTCTTTGAATCTTGTATAATTCAACTTCCATCTTAAACAATCCAGGTTTTGCAACTGGAACAAAAGATAGACATTTATTTAAACCTAAAAATACCTTCCCTCATTGCCCTGTTGTGATCAGAATTAAGTACTTTATTGGATAAATTGAATACGGTAATCTCCTCATCCTGGGTGGTTTGCCTGTGAGGTTTGTATTTTTTCCAATTTCTTTTCCCTCGCCATATTGGTCGGCTCTTTTTGCGCCTCTGGTATTGATACGTGTTGTATCTGGGAGTTTGTCTGAATGTGCACCCCTTTCTAAAAAAGGATCCAAGGTCTGTCTCTTAGAATCTTCTCTGGAGTCTGGGTCTGAAGATATACACACACACACTTAAATTATTTTTACATGTTTATTTTTTTTTATTCTTCCCACGAGCAGGGGGACTGTCCAGATAGTCTCCCTGCTGGCAGATCCACAGCCAGCTACAGGGGGCCATGTGATTGCTCTTTGAGAGCAATCACATGGCCCCCAGGGGCCTGATTTGCCGTGGGAGGACTGCCTGTGCTATGAGGCAGTCCTCCCAAAGCGGAGCGCTGGGAAAGTGAGTAGCTGTTGGCTCCTGGGGGCTTAAGTCGTTACAGCGTTCTATACCGCTGCACCGGCTTTAAAGCCCATTATAAAGCCCATGGGTTAAGTAGTCCTGATCAAAATGCTGATCAGGTCACTTAATGTATATGTAACTACAATAAAAGATTTACTTTGGAAGACCTACGAGTGCACCTACTACTTTATTTTATGCCTGATCCTGATGAAAGTTCCAAGAGGAACTGAAACGTTGATCTTTTAATGGATTTTCAATAAAATAAAATGTAAGTTTTAACCTGCTAAAGACCGAGAGTGCTGATCACTATTCACCCGAAGTATAATTGTTCCCTGGATTACAAGCACCCGGCAAACAACAATTTATGAGCGTGAGTGCAAGGATATATTCTCTCTCTATCTATATCTATATATCTATATATCCATACACACACACACACACACACACACACTGGAATTGTTACAATTATACTTCTTTGTTTCCACTTGCTCAGGGCTATTTATGGAAGTTCATTGCAGTTATATTGTAACAATCATACTATGGACAGGGTCGGTGCAAGGATTTTTGCCGCCCTAGAAGAAAAAAAAAAATTGTTGGCGACCCATTTGCTCCACCCACTCATGCAGACAGACATACACTGACCAACGCAGACTGACACACACACACACATTGACTCATGCAGACACACATACACATTGTCTGTAGTGTGGGTCAGTGTGTGCCTGTATGGGTCAGTGTATGTCTGCATGAATCAAACACTGACCCATACAGACTGACATGCACAAACACAAATTCTTCAAAAACACACATTGTGATGTCCTATTGACCCTCTTACCTTTCTTGAATATATAAATTTGCTTTATGTGTGTTCCTGGCAGCTTTCCTGAGCCTGGCCGTCATTCACTCAGTCTCAGCTCCGAGGAATTGAAGCGCCCATGCAGTCTTTGTGGGGGGGCCTGAATTGGATGGTGCTGGACCAGGCGCTAGTCAGCAGACATGTAAGTGCCCCCCCTGCGCCCAGTAACATGGCGGGCGGCACGCTTTGTATAACTTCTCCAATATAGAGGGGCAGCCAAACGAGCAGAGCAATAAAGATCCAGGGTCGATGTCCTCCTTTGAGCAGCACCCTTTGTGTCTCCCTAGTTGGCCTATAGGAAGCACCAAGCCTGACTATGGAGCTCCTTGCTGCTGCTGCTGCTAACTCTCTTCTGCCACAAGCTATGCTTGTGGACAATTCCCCATACAGTGAAATCCACCCTAATTATATCATTACGATGGCTTTACTACCAGCACATTGGTGTCATAACATCCACTAGAAAAACCTGAGAAATGCCTGCTGGTCACTGTGACAGAGAAAGAAAATCACATATGTGACGGACCGTCTGGCAATCGATGCTCCTAGCACTTACCAAAGACCATCAGCACCGCACCGGACACCATAGTCACCGCAGACTCCACAAACCGCCATAGCTTGGTTGGGGTCTCACCATCTCCTTCCCACCCTCGTCCAACCTCTGGACCCAGGACCATGTGGGAAGGACCTCTCCTCCAGGAGGGTATAGCTGAGGGAAGGACCTCTCCTCCAAGAGAGTATAGCTGTATAACTGAAGAGATTTCTTACAAGAGCTAGCAGTGATATAGCAGTTATAGCTGTTCCCTTCAACACGAGACGAGGCTGCGGGTTGAGGGTAAGAAGTTCTGGTTTATTGAGCACAAAAGGCATTTCTTTTATACACATTTGCAGGCCAGAGGCACACCCCCTGGACCTGATGGAACACAGGGACACAAGGAACTTAAACCAATAGGAACATTATTACTGTAACACTCCCACATACAAAGTCAGCAAGTCCTCCACTCTGCCTGTGATATAATTAACAAAGACAATGGACTAACTCAATTAACTCGAAGCAGAAAAAACAGATTTTTACAAACCCCAAAAGTATCCCAATTGCAACATATCCACAACATATCCAAAAATCCCGCGGATTGGTTCAGGAATTTCCTGGAAGTCTTATTTTTGCCCCACCATGCACATGGTCCCATACACTCGACAACAAAACACTGCTGGACAATTTAAGATGGCCATCGCCACGTGTTTGAATCTGTTCCAGTTAAAAGTCCAAGGGGCATAAACAGTGTTTTAAAATCCAATATGCACAAATATATTTTTTTTACAAGGCAATACACCCCAGGGACCATAGTTAGAGGGCAAGAGGCTGGCAAGCAGGCCTCTCCAAAACCCAGTGGTGAAGTCTAGCCCAAAGATTAATTACAAGTAGCCAAAAATGTAAATAATATTGAAATACAATCTATATGTTTGATAACATTGCTAATAGCACAATGTAGAGTTTAAATGTAAATATTTTATTTAAACCCAATTACTGTGTATCAGGACAGGTTTGCTTTGGCACATATACACATTGGGTATTCATATACATTTTATAATAATTTAATCTGGATTTACAGTGAATTTTATTAGAGGTTTACCATGTATTTTACACAAAACAACCAACACTTCAAAGATACTAAATATTTTCAATGATCTCAAATGTTAAATGAACAAAAAGGGGAAACAAGCAGACTATATTGGTTCATATGTATTCTTGAGTGACTATTTGGTAAAACCAGCTTTGGCTGTATTAATAGTTTAAATCTTTTAGATCAAGTCTTATATCAGCTCTGCACATTTGCATTTTTGACCCTGGAAAAATTTCTTGTGCTCTGTCGGGTTGAATTGGAACCTGGGTTGGAAAGTAATTTTAAAATATATCTTCATTTTCCTAATCAAATGGAGACATGGGATTTGAATGGAATATTCTTAGACATTCAGGTTCCTATCTTAAGCCATTCCAATTTAACTATAGTTGTGTATTCTTATTTCCTGTCCACAAAAATCATTATTTTGTAATATCATGCAGCTACCAGTACCATGCTTTACTGCTGGACAGGTGTATTGCTTTGCTCCACATAGTCTTTTTTATTTTTTTTTGTCTCAGACCAAAGAACACATCCTTCACATTTGCTGTGTCTCCCACTTGCTCTTTTAGAAATTCCAAATGGTATAATTATTTTTTCCCCCCCAACAACCATTTTCTTTCTACCATGTGTCCACGAAATGCAAATTTTTGGAGAATCCAATTTTTAGCTGTCCCAAGTAAGGATAATTTATTTTTTTATTTTTATCCCTTTATTTCTCACAGTTGAAATCCAACTAATGAGGTAGCTTCTAATGGCAAACGGCTGTACTAGAGCTTGTTTACGGGTTTTATAGTGACATGCGCTCAGAATTCTGCAAACGAGAAATATATGCCTTTTGTTGAATTTGCATTTATACAGTAAACATATATTGATAATTTTTAATTATTTAAAGTATTGTGTTTAAACCAAATAAAAAAAAAAATGAACCTCCCCTCCAAAACAATATTTTAATTTCAGGCCCTAACAGTACAAAATGTGGAAATACCCAAGAATGTAAATAAGTACATAATACATGTTAATTAAAATTATCTAAATTTAATGAGAGATTATTTATGTAATGGTAACTTACACGTCTTTCCTTACCCAAAAACAAGATTAGATTTACTAATGAGATTTACTCCCTTTGAGGAATACAGGGCATTCAAATGGGAGTTTTTTTTCATGTTGCGGATATCCTCAGTGTATGACTGGCTGCCAGTTGCAAGAAAAAGTAATACTGATGCTGATGCTCTCAGTCAAAATAAAACAAATTAATAAAAAGTTGAAGATATCTTTCGCTTTCAGCTTTGAGGGTTTGAATCATCAATCTCCCATCATCAAAACACTCTTGGTTACAGCCTACAATCCGCACAACTAATTGGTCCAAATAAAAATATAGTTAAAAAAAGTAATTACAACATATCTTGATAAAGTGTCATGACTCATGAGACATGAAACATGTTGATTGTCATTTGCGAAAAGGAGCCTATTGCTGTATGTTGTATTTATTCACCTTTTTATTACATGGAGTAAACAGTTGTTTTTTTTATCTGCAAGGATCAAGCAGTGGTGTATTTATCATGACAATTACCATTCTTCTATTTTTCAGGATGCTCTCAGTCAACCATCGGAATCCATTTCTTCCCTTCTCCTCATAATGGCAGCCAAACAAAGAATGGAAATATTAATTCTGATGGGTACCCAGGAAGCATCTTAGATATAAGCAATTTGAAAATTGTGTTGCACAGATACCCCAACTTTCAACACTATTTTAGTGAAAGGAAGTCTTTTTTTTTTTTAAGATAAGAAAGTCCCTTTAAATAAGTAACGTTTATTGTATAAAATTAACTATTAGTGAAAGCACCATAACAACTATATACCACTGTAGTGCTCATGGTGCCAGGAGTTCCATGGTGCCATTTCAATTGCAAAACTGCCTTATAAGCAGGCACCCATGGTTTAATTTCTTCATTCCAAACTCCTCTACTCTACTGAGATAAGTAGCATCATGTAGTGCTGCATTCATTACTTGCAAACATCTGCTGAGCACTCTGTCAAAGAATATAATCAACATTTTTGCAAATAACTTGAAATATTTATTAAAAATTCACACTGTTCTGGATCCTAGTCCTGTTTATCGATGAGAGAAATAGGTGTGTGTAGTGTCTGCGGAGGTGTACTCTGACATAGAGCTATCAAATTGAAAGCTTTTGCAAAATGCAGAACTAACAGGGATGAGAGGGACCGATAATTTAGAGTAGAAGGCCCATCTGGGCCAGGCCTGTTATTGAGTGGAGTACATTTCAAGGCTGCTGCATGGGTCATCTAAGTATTGTGTGTAAATGGATAGATGTGATGTGTAACTGCAGGTATTGTCAGGGGGCCTCATGATCTGTTTGTAAAGGAGATTTGGGTTTAGGAATATTATATAGAGAGGAATAAAAATGATGAAAGACTTGAGCAAATCTGCATGTATTGTGTTGTAACACACCATTTTTGAGTGAATATCAAGTATGAAGGTAAATTGTTGCTATGGTTTAAATGCCTTTGCTAGAACCTTGACACTCTAATTGGCCTTATGATAATACAGTGACTTTTTAAAAAATAAACACGTTTAGCACAGGTGTTTAGTAATTAATTTATTTTATTACAAACTTTAGTGAGCTCGAGGACCGTATGCGTAAGAAGGAATTTATATGGGTGGCAGTCAATTCTGTAACCATTTTAGTGTGCTCCTTTTTATACTTTACTAGTTTCCCCTCAGAGCATGATGGTTAGTGATGGCAGCCCTCTCATTCCTTATCTTGAGGTGAGGCACATATTTGGCCAGCTCCCCCATTTTAAAATGTATACTCCCATTCTAAAGCTCAGGGGATAGAGCAGGAAATGGTGGTAGTCATGCGGAGGGCATTACACCTTGACCCCTCTTATTATAATTAAGCTCATTCCCTCTTTTCCATTTAAAATGTGAATGCCTCATTCTGGATGCCAACATATCCCACAGCCAACTCAGTTTTCACTTCAAAAATCATTAAACAAGCCACTTGCATCATAGTCTTTCCCATTTTATAAAAAAACTGAACGGTTTCTGCGTAGCTGTATGTATTAAGTTGGTGCCACATGACTGGCTGACTAGATGGTTGCATTATCCAGCACATGTGCAGGTGTAGCTAATAAATGACTGCTGTGTGTACATCATAATGTGTGTGTAATTATGTAGCTGGGTTGCCTCAAATTAAATATAAACTTGAAGGACATTGTCATAGTTTTCTGAAATTGTGTTTGTGAATTTCAGGTATTATCTTGTTCTCAATAAGTAGAAGAACAGATGGTTGAAATCCCCATGTGCAAAAAATCTACTCCTTAATAAAGCAGCTGGAATTGCTGGAAGGAAATAAGGTTTATTTAATTATTTTTCTCTCCATGTCCCGTGTTGTATGTCTGATTTATTCTCATTATGAATACTGTCTTTACTAAATTAATATAACCATCACCATTGTCTATATGCTTTCCCAATGTATATTTTTTATTTGTCGAAATAAACACATGAAGTTCATACAAAAAGGAGACATCAACATCAGATGCAAGAATTACAGAGCATAATACAGAAATGTGAGACAAGGATTCGTAAACCAAATTTCTTCTCTTAGGCCATAACATATCAAAATAAGGCATATTGGTACATCAAGAGAGTATGGAGACCATGAACTTCTAGCCCTATGCAACATTAACAAAGCGCATTAACAACCAAAGTAATATGCGTAGAACCTGCTGTGGTTTCGACCATAGTCACAATACTGGACATAACACGCAGTGGCAATTGACACTTGTTTGTACTAGAACAGCAAGAGCAGATATACAGTTGGTAACATAACAGCCTCAAGGTGAGGTGATATTGCGCCTGCTGTGTTTTGCCATACCAATTTACTGAGGAGATGTTTTGCAATCGTGATCTCATAATTTAGTACATAAATAACAACCTTTATAATGCTCTTATGAATAGGATGAACTTCGAAGGTAAAGTTACCAACTTAATTTTATAGACAGGAAGGGAGGTGGAGGGGGGGGGGGGGAATTTGCACAGTTATATGTTACCAGAGTTAACAATAAGGTAATTAATGGATGTTAACTGCAATTGCATCCCAGTTGTGCCATAGTTTACAGAACGTTGGGTTGTTACCTCTGTGAGCCCACTCTTTTTCAAAGATATAGGTGTTGTGGACCCTATTTACGACCTCCTGAATATTGGGGCATGCTGTTGTTTTCCAGTGGGCAGCTATGCTTAATTTGGCAGCCACAAGGATATTGAGTGCCGCTGCTCTTGATGGGAAGCTGTGTAATATGGGAGACAGGTGGAGGAGAAAGGTAGCTGGAGAGAGCGGAAGAGTGTGGGTATTAAGTGCTGTGATTAATTTTTGGATTTGTAACCAGTAGGTGCCTAGGGCTTTACAGTCCCAAAATATATGCAACAAAGTACCGTTTGGGTCGGCACATCTCCAGCAACAACCTGTTGAGCCAACATATATCATCCTTAGTCTAGATGGGGTCATGTACCACCTCATTAGCACTTTGAAGTACGCTTCCCAATGTGTAACACATTTTGACGATTTTTTGGTGTATGCTATTGCGTCAACCCAGGTAGTCAGAGGAAAAGTTTCACCTAGGTCTCTTTCCCAGCGGAGCATATAAGGCAGTTTTACTTCGCCTCCATCATTATTCACCGCCAGTGATGCATAGCAGAGGGAGAGGGGTTTTAGGGTAGGTGACTTTATGTGGGCATTGAAGCAAATACGCCCTAGTTTACACATTTTTAAAGAGCTAACATATTGAACAGACCTAGATTGTAATATGTGTTTGACCCTCAAGTACATAAAGAGATCCCCTGAAGGTAAAGCAAAAGACTTTTGTAGAGTAGGGAAGGGGTTTAAGCCCTTGATTGAGTATAGTGAATGCACATGGGTTATGCCTTTAGAGACCCAATGCTGCATAGGTAAGTCAGGAGATATGACCGTAAGAGCCTGTATGGGAGCAATGAACAACAATTCCGTGCTTGGACATATCAGGGGGCTCCAGGCCTTCCATGATTTAAGTAAAAATTTAGATGCCGATAGCATACCTTGCGAGCTATGGAATGTGTTTGACCAAAGATTATGTGACATTTGTTGCAGGTCGCCACATTTTTCTTCTAAGTGAAGCCAAACTGGGCTGGTTTTGAGTGTTATAATATTGACACCTTGTGCTAGTACCGTTGCTATATAATAGTTTTTAATATTGGGTATATTCAGACCACCTCTTTCCATAGGGAGCCACAACGATCTAAAAGAGATTCTTGGAGGTTTTTTTTTCCAAACATGAGCGTTTAGAAGTTTCTGAAACCGTTTTAATAGAGCATTTGGGAGAGCTATGGGCAACGTCCGAAACATGTATAATATGATGGGTATTACCATCATTTTAAGTGATGTGATCCTGCCTAGCCAGGATACATTGGCCTTATCCCACGTATCAACTTGCTTTGAAAGTTTTGAGAGGGCCACTAAATGATTTTCCAAAATTGTTTGTTTCTGGGTGTTTGCTATTTTGACTCCTAGATAGGATATCGAGGTTTTACGCCATTCAAAGGGAAATTGTGCCTTAAGACCATCGACTGTTTTGGACTCTAGATTGAACGGGAGGATTTGTGTTTTAGTGATGTTATTTTTATAATACGAAATTCTACCATATGTTTTCAGAGTGTTTACAACGTAAGGGACTGATTTGGACGGGTCCGTGAGGAATAGCATGATATCATCCGCAAAAAGTGCGATCTTTTTCTCCCCAGCTGGCGTGGGAAGACCTGGAATGAAGATGTCTTTTTTGATAAGTCTAACCAATGGTTCCAGACACAGAATAAAAATATGGGGCGATAGTGGACAGCCTTGTCTGGTACCATTTTTTATTGAGAAACTCCGTGAGGTAAATCCTGAATTGAAGACCTTAGCGGAGGGCGAGGAGTAAAGGGCCTGTATGCTTGTAATGAAACTGCTTGAGAATTTGAACGCTGAAAGTGTACGTACCATATAAGACCAATTTAGGCGGTCAAAAGCCTTTTCAGCGTCCAAGGCCATAAAGACCCCATTTATTCTGTTTTTGAATGCCCATTCTAACAGATCCATGCAATATCTTGTGTTGTCCCCCACTTGTTTACCCGGTACGAAACCTGCTTGTTCTATGGAAACTAAGTCGGGCAGGAGGGGTTTCAATCTGTTGGCTATTAGTTTTGCGTATAACTTGACATCTGCGTTTAGAAGGGAAATGGGGCGCAGGTTACTACAAATCGTTGGCGGTTTGTTTGGTTTGGGTAGTGTGATGATGAATGCTTCTAGCATTTCTCGTGGAAATACTCCCGATTTTTGAATGGAGTTGAATGTTTGCGTGAGATGGGGAATCAGTTGTGGTGCCATTTTAATGTAATAATAATTTGAGAGCCCATCAGGGCCCGGGGCCTTGTGTTTTGGAAGGGAACGTATTGTAGTTGCTACTTCCTCTTCTGTGAATGGTGCACTCAGTAGGTCATTTTGCTGTTGTGTAACTTGTGGAAGTTCTACCTGTGTTAAGTAACTTTCAATTTCATCTAGATTGGGCGTATGAGTGTCTGTATTTGTCTGTAAATTATAGAGATCCTCATAGTAATAGGATAATTCATCCACTATTTTGTTAGGGTTATAAATTTTTGAGTTTGTTTTAGAAGTGATGTAGGGAATTTTCGTTTGGAGGTATTTAGTCTTCAATTTGTTCGCTAACAATTTGCCTGCTTTGTTTCCCATATGGTAATAATGTTGTTGCAGTTTACGTGCATTGTTATTATATTCTTGCGCGTGCAATTTGCGGAGATCCTCTTGGGTCTTGGTAATTTGTTTAGATAGGGATTTAGAGGGAGCGGACTTATTGCTATTTTCCAAAGATGCCAGTTTCTGAGTTAAAGCAGTAAGCGTTGTTCGGAAAAGTTTTTTCTGTTGGGATCCTAATTTTATAAATTCCCCTCTAATGACCGCTTTATGGGCAAGCCATACTGTTTCGATAGAAGTGTCCCCAGTGGAGTTGACTGAGAAGTAGTTTTCCAGGTCAGTGGCAATAGAGTTTCGATTTTTTGGGCACTCTAGTATGGACTCGTTAAGTCTCCATTTGCCCCGGCCTTTAGCGGGGTAAGGGACTCCAATAACGGTTTCTATAGGGGCATGGTCAGACCATGAACGTTGACCTATCGTTTGAGATTTTAGATGCGGTAATGTGGATTTATCTATTAAACAAAGGTCTATGCGAGTGTATGTAGCGTGGACGTGTGAGAGATATGTGTAATCTCTAGCTGCGGGATATAGGTTCCTCCAAGAATCATATAGGTCAGCTGAGTGAAGCAGGCGCGAGACCAGTTTACTTGTGTGAATGGATGTTTTGTTAGGGGGCTTGTTTTGAATACGTTGTGAGTCTAGCTGTGGATCTAGTGTGCAGTTAAAGTCACCACAGATTATTAAGTGGCCTTGTTTAAGGCGGGATATTTTATGAAGGGCTTTTTTTATAAATGAGTACTGAGCTACGTTCGGTGCATAGAGGGAGACAAGAGTTAGTTGAATACCATTTAACTCGCCGACTAGAACCAACAACCTGCCCGCTGGATCAATATATTGGTTTTGTAAAGTAAATGCCCAGTCTGAGTGGAAAAGGATAGCTACTCCTTTGGTTTTGTTGGGTGCTTGCGCATGGTAGCTGACAGGGTAAACCTTCGAGTAAAGTTTAGGTGAATTCGCATTTTGAAAATGAGTTTCCTGCAAACACACTACAGCTGCTTTTGAGGCGTGCATATCTTTTAGTACCTGCCGCCTTTTAGCGGGGTTATTCAGACCCTTAACATTGATAGACAGAATTTTCATATCATTTTGAGACATAATGATGTATTAGATGTAACTCTAATAATAAGGTTCTTACTAATGTGGGAGAGGTCAATGCTCCTAGCGCATGCATTTTGTTATTTTTCCAAATTAATTTTCCTGTAAGGTCTGGTAAGTGCCTAGAAAACTTTGCTGGCGATTTATGGGTAGGTGGGGAAGGGGGGATAAAAAACTGGGAATAAAACGAACTAAAGTATGTACAGCACTCTCCGTTAAGGAGGAGATATTTGACGGCCATATAGAGAACACCTGGGAGTGAACTCAAGAGGTGGCCTGAAAAGGTGGGGAAACGTGGAGCTCCTACCATCCTGATAGGGTGTAACTCAGTTGTTTAGAGAAGCGTGAAAACTTGTGGACCAATAGTAAAAATAAAGGATATTACCATAGGCATGGAAAACTTTGCATACAATCAGCAGTTAATAGTGAAACATAAAATAACGGCATAACTATACAGTGGTAAAGAGCTGTTACTACCAATGTTGCGCCACGACACCTCCTAAGAAGTGTAATAGCGCTTTGTACTGCGCCGGTACGTTCTCTTTCGATACCGTTAGGACCCATAAGGTGTAAGGGGGATTTTACGTAGTCACTGGGACTATTATAACTGGGTGCTTTACTAGAGAAAACAATGTAAAATTGAAACGTGTTAGGCGTCTCCCGGATCGGCCTAGAGGCTGAAACACCCCACTCAAGAGAAGAGTCGTTGAGCATAAAGAATAAAGTGAATTACAGCTATTGCTCTGGAAACGATAAATCCTATGACATTATTAAGTTGGTAGATTTAACCAGTTTGCAAATGGACATTTATACCGGCGATGCATTCAATTACATTTTGTAGCAGTCAAGTAAGCGTATAAAATCGCCGTATTAGTGATGACAGTTGCAATGGTATCTATACGTGATATAACCAACATTATAGTGGCGTACCACAAAGGGATGTATAGGGGGCTTACATTAGGGACAGAAATAACGTATGAATGTGCGGCCGACATGCATTGACGTGCCTCAAATTTTTAGAGCGGTTAGGTAGTTAGGTAGTTACCGATCTCGCTAGCGGGTCCGGTATAGGAAGGCTAACGGTGTTCATAAATAACATACTTAACACATATTGTTGACATATATTACAACATCATACCCATCCTTGCCCATCAAAATACCAATCGAAAGGCAAAAGGTAGTTCATTTCTGTGTTGAATTTGCTCCCGCCATGTGCCAGTCCGCACGAATTTTCTTCGGAGAAACTCCTCTATGTGCCATGCTCTCACCTTCCGTGTTGCGCCATAGTCCCCATTCTGAGAGGGCCTTCATACCTTCACTAGGATCAGTAAAAATCCGGGTAGAACCCTGTCTCCATACGATCAATTTCGTCGGGTATCCCCACTTATAGTTCACATTGTTGTTGCGTAGCGTCTTGGTGATGGTGACAAACTCTCTCCGTTTTGCCATGGTGGCAGCTGATAAATCCGCAAATAAGGCAATGTTTGAATGTGGGTCCGGGAGGGTCGACAATTTCCGTGCTGCTGATAACAAAGCTTCTTTGTGAGCATAATAGTGGAATTTGACTATTACGTCTCTGGGTACCTCTGTTGACAGCCGTGATGGACGTGGAAGTCTGTGCATGCGGTCATAGGCCCATGCAGAGTCTGGCAAAGCAGGAACTAAGGCCTTGCATAGAGAAAGCACGACTTGAGGGAGAGCATCTTGGGAGACATCATCCGGGATCCCCCGAAATCTGATATTTTGCCTCCTTGATCTGTCCTCCAGGTCAGCCATTTTCAGCTTTAGGGATTCATTTTCTTCTGAGAGAGATTGAAGTTTGTCCACAACTTCATTGTGTGCGTTGCAGAGATCTCCCGTTTTGTTTTCGAGATGGCTCGTCCGGTCTCCCAGGCTCGCAATTTCCCTGCGTAGATCGCTATCTATGCGGTGAAAATCTGCCGTAATCGTCGTTCTTAGCTCCTGGAGCATCTTATGCAGGCTTTTTTCAGTGATTGGAGCGTTAGAGTATTTTGAGGAGGTCGAATCTTGATCTGAGGTGCCGTCCGACATAGCCTCAGCATCATCGGCGCCATCTTGACTCATCGGGTGGCGGTCTCTTTTTTTTGTTTTAGCCATTTCTTGAATCTTAGGTTGTTTGTAGGGTGACATCCTGCTATGCTGTATGTGCCCTTACAAGTTTAGCCAGAAATTAACGTGAGTTACCGCTTTAGAAAGCTTGTTTGTAGCTGATCAGGGTGGGATTTTGCCGGAGCTCTTAGTCCATGCGACTGCTCGCGCCGGAAGTCAGACACGCCCCTGTCTATATGCTTTCAATGATATTTGTAAAAACACCAAGGAGCATAGGTACAAAAAGCACTAGAGAATAAGAAAAAAACGTGGTAATCTGGGACCAAATTTGCTATAATTGTTTAACTTTAGTGCCCTATATGAAGAATAATTCCCATATTCCCAGCAAATAATATTATTAGCAAAATATATTTTACTTTGTCCCATTAATTTAGAGATTAAAATAAGGTTATATTATACATTGCACTACTTTAAAATGGAAAACTGATGAAATTGTATCCCACTTGGTACAGTAGTTATAATGTAATCACAATGAAACTATAAAGAAAAAGGTTTCATAATTTACAGAGTTGTATTCAAATGAGAACAACAAACTAAAGATGTGAAATGTAGCATGAAAGGTACACAAAAGTACAAACGGTTGGGTTTCACCTTATACAGAAAGGTGACTGACCGCAATACACTATTATCGGCTACCAGTTTCCATCCTCAACATATCAAGGACTCTCTACCCATAACACAGTTTCTACGAGTGCTAAGGTTTAATAGCAACTCAAGTAAATGCGAAGAGCAATTACAAGAAGTCCGCGACCGCTTCCTAGCAAGGGGATTCCATCCCAGGACACTGGATACTGCACAAGATAAAGCTTTGAGTAAATTCAAACAGATTAAAACCACAAAGTCCAACACAAAGGATAAGCTTTTTCTTCCTCTGACATATAACACGGCAACCTCGTCGCTTAAAAAAGCCATATATAAAAATTGGAATATATTCCAATCGGACCAAAGTCTTCCTAAAAAATTCAAACAGAACCCAATGATTAGCTACAGACGGGGCCGCAATCTAAGGGACCTACTGGTTCGGAATGATCCTCGGCACTGCTATGCCAAACCACCACTTATCCACAAAAAAGGTTGTTTTAAATGTAGCGGATGCGTTACCTGTAGCCACATGCTGACAGGATCGACATTCGCCCATCCACATAGTGGTAAAAGAATGTCAATCAAACACTATATTACGTGTATGACTACACACGTCATATATATGATTACATGCCCCTGTGGACTTTCGTACGTCGGTAAAACCGATATGACCTTGAGAGACCGTATTAGAGGACATCGGTCCGGAATAATGACGGCGTTCAGAGACCAACGGACCGAAAAACCCGTTGCGAAACATTTTTTGGCCAGCCACCATCATTTACCTTCATTACGGTTTATTGCAATCGACCACGTCCCTGCACAACCGAGAGGAGGTGACAGATCCAAGTTGCTCCTACAACGCGAAGCCCATTGGATTCATCACCTCAACACAGTGACCCCAAATTGACTTAATGAACATCTTGTATTGTCCATGTTTCTTTAAACTAGGATTCCTATAGCTGTAAATTGAATCATGTCCTAAAGGACATCATTTAGTACTCGGAAAATAATGTCTGCAGTCCTATAGTACACTTTTTGTTAGACTTGTCAACCAAGTTGCAATTCCCGATCTCTAAATTATAGAATAGTCTACCACTTTATGTTATTTTCTTCACAATGTACAACCCACACGGTTTATTCTGCAATAAGCAAATTAGTTATTATAGTCTGCTCCCCGACGTGTTACACACACGGAAAATATCTAAATTTGAGTTTTAAAATAATCCCTAGTATATAGGGTGCAAAAAAGAGATAAGACAGAGTGGAAACAGGTCCAGATCTCCACAGAATAAATGTGAATGTGGGATACAGTTGTACATATTCATATGAATATAGTAGGTTTAGTCATAACATAATTTTATGTCTCCAGCTCAATGCCCACAATATGGTACAGCAGTAAATATTAACCCTATATATCCTATATTGGTATATAATACAACGCAACCTTTTAATTAATCTTTGGTATGTGCCTTAGCCCGATCCCAGTCTGCATATGATACTTTATGTACATTGTTTGCACACTGTAAGTTTTTCACTTCGATGTCTTTTATGCACTTTGTTTCACTGCACTTAGTTTCAGCACGGATACAGATGTATATATGCAGATTCTGGGGAGATGGGCTTAGTTCTCTTGTTTGCACATTTCTGTAGGCTGGTGTAGCCTTTTCTTCTCCGGTTTGCCTTTACCGGGCGTTTGTTTTTACTCTCTGGACGTAGTTACCTAGCAACTACGCTATCTACGTAATACGTAATACGTCACACGCACGATGTCACGTGGTGGTTTTCACTCTGCGGGCTGTCCGATCATCTTACTGGTAAGCTTAATACACGGTTATGTATAAATTGTAAGTAATTTTCATTTGGCACTATGATCTTGATAAAGACCCAGCAGGGTCGAAACGTTGATTTATTTGTATACCACAGCGATGTATTCTTTGGAATGCAGTAAATAATTTTGCACTATTTCTAAGACCTAGTGTGCTCCCTTCATTATTTCTCTCTCATATATGTATATGTTCTGCCAGGGGCATGAGCATGATATCAATAAAGTGTAAATTTGAGAAAGTGTAAAGGTGCAACTTAAAAGACCGAACCAACTCCAATAGTTATAAAGCAACGTGAAATAAATCCAAATATTATCTTTTGGTGCAAAAAATAGTACACTGTGCAATTTCACAACTATGTGCAGAATACAATGTGACATATCAGTATAACCTTAAGAGGCTTTTAAAACTGGGCAGGATACTCTCGGGATTATTATATATAAAGTGGATCATATAACGAAAGAAACATTAAAAAAAAGCAATAGCATAGTGTAGTATTTAATTTAACAAAAATGTTAAACCATAAAATGTGGACTCACAAGGATAAATGTACAAAATGATTTGTGCATATATATATATATATATACACACACACACACACGTTTAGCTTTTTCTTATTTTATTTTGTGTATCTTTAAATCTACCTTAATTTAAAAAAGATTGCATGCCCACTTTTTAACAGAGGTCTTTTCGGTCTTTAGCCCGCTTGGTTGCGGTTTAATGCACTGCTATGGATTTGATCATAGTAGTGCTGCCAAGAATCTCTTTGTTTAAATGTATTTTTTGTGTGTATCAGGATGTCATGACATCATTGCTCAGATAAAAAGTTATGCCTAGGTATCCTTTTCAACTGAAGTATCTCTGATCTCTCTCATAATTAAAATGCTCATAATAGAAGCATTTAGAGTTCGGTAGTACGGAGCGCTTGTCAGACAAGCCCTCTGCACCACAGTAGATAACAAGAAAGATTTATCAGGCAAGCCTTCCAAAGCAAATGTGTTAAATCAAAGCTTAATTCTCCTTGCCTGATTAGCGTTTTCAGATTAGAACACAACTAAATGTATAATAGTCTGTGACAATAAAATGAACGGATGAGAAAACAAGTAACAGAATCCCTGCGCTCTTTTTTTTATGCAACAACAAGAGGAAACTTTGCTACTTAACATAGTTTATAATGTGACATTATACAAAACAGCCTGATTTCTGTATCAGAGCATTCCCTATAGAGTAAAAATCAATAAAAAAAAATAATGGGTTGTTTAATTGGATTATCAAGGTGATTAATAGACAATCTAAATGCACTAAAAATGCTTTTTCAAAGTGATCTTCTCACTGCAATATTGCTTTTCAATATTTTATAAAGATTGACTCTATAGGATATACGGTCAAACAATATCATAAGACAACGTGGATGCAATTTAGTCTTATTGTTAAAATCCAGATTGAAAAAAACTTAACAAAAATTGAATTTCTACCATCAAGTTTTATCAGTTCCCAGAGCCATTACTAGTAGCAGGGATTGCACGAGTTGATTACAGAGTACAGAGTATGGAGTCAATTAACTAACATTGGTGTTGATTGTACCGATCATCAGGAACTTGTATCTGATGTCGGAGAGCCACACTGCATGGTGATTCTAAACTTTCACCATATAGATTTATTCACTGCATCTCCATGCGGATCTGCTGATTGGCCAGGGCGGCATATAGCCCCCCCCCCCCATTACATGGGGTTAAACAGGTGATTTATAGATATGACTGCACCCCAACCCACCTCTTTGGTGGAGATCATCAGAATTGATGATCTCAGCCATTCCAATTATTTCCAATGGGCTAAAAATGCATTCATTCTGATTATGTATGTAAGCAATTGTGCTGGGAAGGAGGACAGACTGAGCGTGCATGCCAATGTAGCGGACTGTTTTGGGCTGTCTTGAAATATTCTTTTCGTCTCATTCACTTGTTGTATACAATATACTGTATGAAGCATTTGTCTGGTTGTTCGGTAAAACCACTCCGTTCGACATACGAACAAACTACCGAACAACCCGACCACCCCAGAGAGAAGTGTGGCTCTAGTTTACCTCTGTCATCGGTATTAACATCAGCATAATTGGCAATTATACGAATATATTGTGTGTTCCCTGGGTGGCCGTGGCCATCTTGCCATACGAATGCCCAGCGGTGAGACCTGCAGACTTCCATCCATTTGTGCAGAAACAACCGCCGTTCGGTAGTAGGAGTCCCACAAACAAGGGGATTCATACGAATCCAAACACAGTCTTTTCAGCCCGGTATTTTCATGTATTTCACCCCACGAACATAGACCGACAGCAAGGCCAAAATGTATGGAACGGATTTCGTCTGCCTCGTGTGCGGTCGGTCAAACGAACACATCCGTATAACTCCCGAACCCCTGGTCTGATAGGAGTGATTTTTGAGTATGTTGCCCGCCCCTATCAGGGCTAACAGGAAATGTAAGATTTAGGGGTGTATTTGGGGTACATCTAGAAAATGGGGAAAAGTATGTACAGAATAATTGAATTATATGCCAGACTGAAGGGAGGAGATGCGTGGGTTGTAAAGCAGGGTATGCGGAATAAAACAGCAGTTCTGCTTCTGATGCTGTGTGTTGTCCAGTTATTGTGAAAGGTGATGGGACATTCCTGGATTATTTTATTTACTACTGATGCAGTTTATCCTGGGTTAACTTCTTGTTCCTGTATTACTATTGGAATACCAGCGGAGAAGTCTATGGGAAACCAGTGCTCCACTACAGCCAATATGTGCCAGAATCAGAGGTATCTCTAGTACCATTGAAAGTGTACAAAAACAACTTCACTAGGAGGTAGGTCAGGGTAAGTATGTGCCTATCTGTGTCAGTGCAGGAGTTGCAATATGATAACTGATTGGGAGTCAGGGAAGGATGAGTGTATGCATCCTCCTATGTTAAAGCCAGGAGTTTTTGAGGTGCCTGAACCAGGAGTGTTTGAGGGGACATGTGAAATTGTGAGAGGATGGCTTTGCTGGGAGAAGGAACCATGTGAATGTGTGCCTGACCCCAGGAATCTCAAAAGTGCCAGATATAAAGGTACAGGAAAAGCCTTCCGAGAAAAAGGGGTGAATTAATAGATGTGCCAACATATGCCAGAAGAATATGTATCTGTTGTAATGTATGAAAATTTGGATGGACAGCATGGCTGTGATGGAGGGCAGAGTGCGCGTGTTCAATGAGAAATGATACAGCTCAGGAACTAAATGCAGGCTTTCCCGGGGGAGGTGTGCGAACAACTGAGGGCTGACAAATTCATCCATAAATAGTGTTACGGAAGAGATGATTGTATGATGTAGGGATACACAAACTAGAGGTATGCTTCTCTTATTTGGGATAGGTGCTATGCTATGGCGCATAATTCATTATTGAACTTTATAATATTGCTATTAAATATGATTTGTGTAGATTGTAAAGCGGCACTGTCATGCCGAATTCCGTTTTTTTTTTAACCCCCCTCCCGCCTCAACTACATCCAATCGACCCCCTAGTCATCCCCAAATGCCCCTATGCCCCCCACATTACCTATTTTTTATTCTTTATTTTCTGCCCCGATCTATATTCAGGGCGCCGCCATCTTTGTGTGGGTAGGTGAAGTCCCTGTGGGACACGTCATCTACCCACACTACACAGACTGTAAGATTCCCGCACATGCCCAGTGAAACATCTGGACATGCGAACGGGAATTTCACCTATTCATTCATTCATCAGACAGACGAATGAATGAATAGAAAAAATCAGACGAACAAACTAACACTGTGTATCAGTGTTAGTTTGTTCGTTCAGTTTATTACAAGGAGGGAGCTACCGGCGTGCAGCTCCCTCCTTGTAATATGTAACTATAGAAGCGGCAGGGAGCAGTGCTCCCCACCACTTCATAAGCCCCCCAGGTCCCCTCCTCACTCTATGGGGGTCAATATGACCCCCATAATAGCACAAGGGAGATTAAAATCTCCCCAATGCCCCTACTCGCTATATCGCGAGTAGGGGCATGTCCACTAAACAGTGAGCAGCCTGTGGCTGCTCACTGTAAAAAAAAAAAAAAAAAAAAAAAGGGTAATAAGGGGGGGGGCGGGGGGCCTACTGTCCTCCCCCGCCGGCCCCCACCCCTGGGCGGCGGGTGGGGGCCATAATGGGAATGAGGGGGGACCTACTGTCCTCCCCTCAGGCCCCCACCCCTGGGCGGCGGGTGGGGGCCATAATAGTAATAGGGGGGGGGGACCTACTGTCCCCCCCCCCCCGGCCCCCACCCCTGGGCGGCGGGTGGGGGCCATAATAGTAATAAGGGGGGGGGGACCTACTGTCCTCCACCCCCCGGCCCCCACCCCTGGGCGGCGGGTGGGGGCCATAATAGTAATAAGGGGGGGGGACCTACTGTCCTCCAGCCCCCGGCCCCCACCCCTGGGCGGCGGGTGGGGGCCCTAATGGAAAAAAGGGGAGGGGGGACCTACTGTCCTCCCCCCCGGCCCCCACCCCTGGGCGGCGGGTGGGGGCCATAATAGTAATAAGGGGGGGGGGACCTACTGTCCTCCAGCCCCCGGCCCCCACCCCTGGGCGGCGGGTGGGGGCCCTAATGGAAAAAAGGGGAGGGGGGACCTACTGTCCTCCCCCCCGGCCCCCACCCCTGGGCGGCGGGTGGGGGCCATAATAGTAATAAGGGGGGGGGGGACCTACTGTCCTCCACCCCCCAGCCCCCACCCCTGGGCGGCGGGTGGGGGCCATAATAGTAATAAGGGGGGGGGACCTACTGTCCTCCAGCCCCCGGCCCCCACCCCTGGGCGGCGGGTGGGGGCCCTAATGGAAAAAAGGGGAGGGGGGACCTACTGTCCTCCCCCCCGGCCCCCACCCCTGGGCGGCGGGTGGGGGCCATAATAGTAATAAGGGGGGGGGACCTACTGTCCTCCACCCCCCGGCCCCCACCCCTGGGCGGCGGGTGGGGGCCATAATAGTAATAAGGGGGGGGGACCTACTGTCCTCCAGCCCCCGGCCCCCACCCCTGGGCGGCAGGTGGGGGCCCTAATGGAAAAAAGGGGAGGGGGGGACCTACTGTCCTCCCCCCCCGGCCCCCACCCCTGGGCGGCGGGTGGGGGCCATAATAGTAATAAGGGGGGGGACCTACTGTCCTCCACCCCCCGGCCCCCACCCCTGGGCGGCGGGTGGGGGCAATAATAGTAATAAGGGGGGGGACCTACTGTCCTCCAGCCCCCGGCCCCCACCCCTGGGCGGCGGGTGGGGGCCCTAATGGAAAAAAGGGGAGGGGGGACCTACTGTCCTCCCCCCCGGCCCCCACCCCTGGGCGGCGGGTGGGGGCCATAATAGTAATAAGGGGGGGGGACCTACTGTCCTCCACCCCCCGGCCCCCACCCCTGGGCGGCGGGTGGGGGCCATAATAGTAATAAGGGGGGGGGACCTACTGTCCTCCAGCCCCCGGCCCCCACCCCTGGGCGGCAGGTGGGGGCCCTAATGGAAAAAAGGGGAGGGGGGGACCTACTGTCCTCCCCACCGGCCCCCACCCCTGGGCGGCGGGTGGGGGCCATAATAGTAATAAGGGGGGGGGACCTACTGTCCTCCACCCCCCGGCCCCCACCCCTGGGCGGCGGGTGGGGGCCATAATAGTAATAGGGGGGGGGACCTACTGTCCTCCCCCCCCCCGGCCCCCACCCCTGGGCGGCGGGTGGGGGCCATAATAGTAATAAGGGGGGGGGGGGACCTACTGTCCTCCAGCCCCCGGCCCCCACCCCTGGGCGGCGGGTGGGGGCCCTACTGGAAAAAAGGGGGGAGGGGACCTACTGTCCTCCCCCCTCCGGCCCCCACCCCTGGGCGGCGGGTGGGGGCCATAATAGTAATAAGTGGGGGGGGGATCTACTGTCCTCCCCCCCCGGCCCCCACCCCTGGGCGGCGGGTGGGGGCCATAACGATAATGGGGGGGACCTACTGTCCTCCCCCCGCCCCCACCCCTGGGCGGCGGGTGGGGGCACTAAGTAAATTCCCCCCCCCCCATCAAGGTGACTAGGGGTGCCCAAGCCCCGAGTCACCCACCCAAATAAAAAATGCCCCTACCTACCCCCCTCACCCTAAAAAATAGTGAGGGGGGAATAAAATTGCTAACCTGTAAAGTAAAATTAAACTTACCATTCGACGTCTTCTTTTTTCTAAAATCTTCATTTTTCAGCCCCAAAAAAGGCCAAATAAAAAACCATCATAGCCGTCGAACTAAAAATAAAATAAAAAACCCGAGCGCAAAAAATAAAAACCCGACGAAAAAGAAAAAACCAGAGCGCACAAAAAAAATAATCCATCTTCACCCATGGAGGGCTCCGCGCAGACTGAGCTCCGCAGGGTGGGGCAAGGCTTATAAAGCCTTGCCCCGCCCTGCAATTAGCCTAAGAACACTCTGATTGGTGGGTTTAAGCCAATCAGAGTGCTTTTTGTCATTTTACAAGCGTGGGAAAGTTCTTTGGAATTTTCCCACGCTTGTAAAATGACACAGAGCACTGTGATTGGATGGCTTGAAATCCATCCAATCACAGTGCTCTGTGTCATTTTACAAGCGTGGGAAAATTCCAAAGAACTTTCCCACGCTTGTAAAATGACACAGAGCACTGTGATTGGATGGCTTGAAATCCATCCAATCACAGTGCTCTGTGTCATTTTACAAGCGTGGGAAAATTCCAAAGAACTGGAACCAGGGGTGGGGGCCGGGGGGGAGGACAGTAGGTCCCCCCCTATTACTATTATGGCCCCCACCCGCCGCCCAGGGGTGGGGGCCGGGGGGTGGAGGACAGTAGGTCCCCCCCCTTATTATTATTATGGCCCCCACCCGCCGCCCAGGGGTGGGGGCCGGGGGGGGGGAGGACAGTAGGTCCCCCCCCCTCTTATTACCATTATGGCCCCCACCTGCCGCCCAGGGGTGGGGGCCGGGGGGAGGACAGTAGGTCCCCCCCCCCTTTATTACTATTATGGCCCCCACCCGCCGGCCAGGGGTGGGGGCCGGGGGGGGGAGGACAGTAGGTCTCCCCCCCTACTACTATTATGGCCCCCACCCACCGCTCAGGGGTGGGGGTGGGGGCCGGGGGGGGGGGGACAATAGGTCTCCCTCCCTTATTTTACTTTACGGCCCCCACCCATCATTTAGGGGTGGGGGGCAATATTTTTTTTATTTTTTTTCTACAGTGAGCAGCCACAGGCTGCTCACTGCTTACTAGACATGCCCCTACTCGCGGTATAGCGAGTAGGGGCATATTATTTACTAATACCAAGTCATTTTTACTTGGTGTTAGTAAATTTGGCTGAAAGACCAATTTAGGTCTTTCAGCCTTTTAGTAGATAGCTCCCTGATACCGTGGGAATTAGGGAGTTATCTACTAAGCGGCTGCAAGATGCAGCCACAGCAATGAATAGGATCGGAGTTTCATTCATTTGAATGAAATTCCGATCCGAACAAAGTACCGAATTGCATCCTAACACCAATGGAGAAACTCTTCTCATTCTGTTAGGATGCAATTCAGCAGTTTTGCCGGCGTTCTGTCTAAGTGACAGGACTTTCGGCAATACTGACAGGAAGCATTGTGGGAGCAGGGAGGAAAGCTAGGGATCATGGGAAAATTGCTCTGACCAGCGGAAATGAAGCACACTTTGCTCCTCCGCTGGTCAGAGCTGGTCAAGCGGAGGAATCCTCCATAAGACCGAGTCCCTACTTTGTCTTATGATTTTAAAGAAAACTAAAGAAGACAGGAAGAAAAGAATAACAGACCCTGAGAGAGGGGGAGAAGAGGAAGAGATTGAGGAAAGGTAAGTTCGGCATGACAGTGCCGCTTAAGTTTGTTTGAGCAAGGTCCTCGCCAACCTATTGTTAGTAACAATTTTTAATTTTCACATTTATTGTTTAATTTCCCCCTTTATGGGTGTGGCCTGGATGTTTATGGCATGAGACATGTAAGAGCTGTGCTCTGCTGGTGCAAACTACACATAGAATGATTCCACACCAAATCGATTGGATTTTTAATATTGATTCCCTTAACTAGGCACTGCTACCTCGTGATGGCCACTAAAATAGCTAGAAAATCAAAGCTGAAAACCCTGCAGCTTCAAGTTGCAGTCCTCTCTTTGCCATGATAATGCAGCCAAGATGGTGCCGCAAGGCCTCATCCCTGGCTTCAGAGTCAGACTATAGTGACATTAACTCGATCTCCACGGGCATCCCATCTGCAAAAATGGAGCCCTCCTTAAGAGCGATGTTTGAGGATGTAAAGACCACAATGAAGAAGGAGTTTTGAAATGCTACCCTTTTAGAATCCTCAAAATGGATGTCCAGGCTATAGGGGAGTACACTGTGCAACATAAAGCATTAGAAATTATTACATCTTATAACACTCTGGCAGATGCTTAGACTGTTATTGATGCTAATATAATTTAAGTGGAGGCAAACATGGCAGATCTGGAGGATAGGACCCACAGTAAGAACATCCATCTGTGTCAGTTTCTAATTTTGTGTTAAATTGCTTGAAAATGATTTAATATTAAATGGAGAAATATTGCCAGGAAACTCCAGGTACTATAACCAGTTCACAGAGATGAAAATGTTAAAGTGACTACAGTGTACCTTTAAACTTTTACCAACAGACTGCAGTTTTCTATTGCCTTAAAAAGCCCAGGGGAAACTGCATTGAAAACTCAGAACTTAATTTTACTCAATTTATTAAATTAAAGTGAAACTCAATGTTACAGCTTGTTGTGAGATATTTTAAGCACAATGATATAGTTAAGAAATATGTTGGTTTATAAACATCTTACAATTATGCAAAGAATTGTATATATTAGAACCTATGTTTTATTTAATATATTGTATTCTGCAATTATCATTTGATCATTTGCATATAACTTTGCTTCTCACAAGTGCTTTATAGTAAACAGGAAAAAACATCTTTGATAAGATACATTAGTAATGCTCCCAAGGCCTAAGGGAAGTGTTCTGAAGTCAGAGAAAAAATATACAGTCAGATAAAAATGGATGTGAGATAAAAAGCAATTTAGAGAGGTCTTTAACAATTCAGAGGACAATCATTTGTTTCTAATAATATATCCTAGTGGACTCAGCATTGAGATACTGAAGCTCTTATGGATAACAAAATTTGTCTTGTTTTGAAAGATGATTGTGTGATAAAAATCCTTTTCATATTGTTTGCTCTTGGAATGAAATATTGGTGTATGGAGTGTTTTTTCCTTTCTAGCAGTGGTTTGGGGATTTCCTTTTTCAATAGCATGGTTTTCTTGGGGTTTTTTTTCTTCACATTTGTAATACATTGTAAATTAAATAACTCAAACCAATATTTTTGTTCAGGGGAAGTAGACTTATTTATAGTAAACGTGATGAGGTTTAAATGGAAAGTAATAACTCTGTATTGCAAAAATGAATGGTGGCAGAATAATCTACATTTTACCAAAGCCAATTTATTTATGCTCTTGCAACGGTCATTAGTCTAATACTATCCTTACCTTTTGTGTCTTTTTACCCCACTCCCTCTAGCATGTAAGCTCATTGAGCAGGGCCCTCAACCCCTCTGTTCCTGTGTGTCCAACTTGTCTGGTTACAACTACAGGTTTGTTCGTCCACCCACTGTAAAGTGCTGCGTAATTTGTTGGCACTATAAAAATAATAACATAATAATAATAGATGATCATATTTTAAAACCCAGTAGAGAGCATGGCAGGTGACATCATCCAGAGCTAGCTAATAAAGGTGGTATCTTGAGCGGGAACATTTTGCCATCCTCGATCAGTGGAAGAATTCTGGATGGGGCTGTACAGTTACTCTGAAATCATAAGATTTAGTTTCATAATGTGATTTACAGAACATGTTAGGGTTTAAGGAACATGTAGGCAATTTAGCATTTCAGATGTTATGTGCTAGATCTCCCCTAATGCTTTCCCAGCATTATGGCTGTGAGACCATTATGGGAGATGCAGTCAACAACATCTGAAATGCCAAAAGTGACATTTGGGTGTTGTATAAGGAAGGTCTTTGGAGAAGGCTTAATTTGTTTATATGAGAGGCACAGCGGGAACTACCACATATACAGCCGTTGCAGCAGCACTAGGGCCCAGGAGCATTGGGGGTATGTTGGGTAGCTCATAGACTAAGGGCAAATCCAATAGGTAGGTCTCATGTGCCTGGTCGGGTGCTACAGCCTTTTGGCACCACGACAGAGCCCCCATTCACATCCGCAGACTGTTCTGGGAGAAAGTGATGACTTGTCTCATCCTCCCAGTTCACAGACTAAGCAAGCTGGGAGGACTGAAGAGGCACAAAGATAGGTGGAGGGAGCACTGAAGACAGACATCCTGAACAGCCAGAGGTCTATAAGTATCAGCCAGCCAAAAGGTATGCAAGAAGGGGGGTGGTTAACAATAATATCCAAAAGGTATGCAAGAAGGGGGGTGGTTAACAATAATATATAAATTGCGAATGTGTGTGTGTGTGTGAGAATGTGTGTATCAGAGTGTGTGTATGTATAAGTATGTCAAATTATCAAATTGGATAAGCTTACATCTCTGGTATGAGGTATGGAATGTGGCAAGTTAATTAGTGATGTCCCGAACAGTTCGCTGGCGAATAGTTCCTGGAGAACATAGCGTGTTCGCGTTCGCCACGGACGGCGAACATATGCGATGTTCGGTCCGCCCCCTATTCGTCATCATTGAGTAAACTTTGACCCTGTACCTCCCAGTCAGCAGACACATTCCAGCCAATCAGCAGCAGACCCTCCCTCTCAGACCCTCCCACCTCCTAGACCGCATACAATTTAGATTAATTCTGAAGCTGCATTCATTTTTTTTTGTATTTTTTTTGTGTTTATTATACATTATCCCCCCATAGCCAGTAACCTGTGCTTATTATACATTATCCGCCATAGCCAGTAACCTGTGCTTATTATACATTATCCGCCATAGCCAGTTACCTGTGTTTATTATACATTATCCCCCATAGCCAGTAACCTGTGTTTATTATACATTATCCCCCCCATAGCCAGTAACCTGTGTTTATATACATTATACCCCATAGTCATTTATCGTTGGACCTAGGCAGCATGATGTCTTAGGCCGGCCCAGAGAGTGAGTGAGTGAGTGAATACTATATATATGTTCAGAAACATATTAGTAATATATGTAAATCGGGTTCATGCAAAGAGGGTGAAAAGATATTAAAGAAAAACACACTTATTGCATCAAATTTACAAAGCCAAACTTTTAAAAGCTTTCCTCATTTCTTTCTCGGGATGAGGAATATATCGGTTGTAGACGGAGGATTTCCATCTGCCCAATCTTTTAATAATATGCACTGGAGTGTCAGTGTTTAAGGAGACCAAAGCTGCCCCTATTCTAAATGAAAGAACCGAGACATGGATACAACCCAATCTTAGGAGTAGTGTTCTGATGTAGAAGATGAATTTAGCCGTAGTCAGAGGGATTCAGTGAGAGTAGTGGTGAAATGTGTTTAGCATGACTGAGTGTGGGTAAGTAAGAGTCAAGTATTTTAACTGGGCACTAGTTCTAGGTGGGATAAAGAGGTATAGCGGATGGATGAGTAGTTTGGTTCGTTTTAGAGGTTTGTAGAGAAAGTATATAGTGATCAAGATTTTAAGCGATATCCAATATTTTTAAGGTGGTCCCAATGCCACCTCTCATATCTGGTGTCACAATAGCTTGCATTTTAAAAAAAAAAACAACTTTTTTTGACTGTAATATAATAGCAGTCAGTTTCCTTCACACGTGTGCGTTTCAGGGCCTGCCAGGGCACACCAGTGCAACTCATATCTGGTGTAACAGTAGTGTAGTGTACATTTAAAAAAAATACAGGGGGCTTGTTGTCACCTTTCAATGACATCAGTGAGGACAAGGAACGGGACATGGCTAGCTTGGTATCCAACCTTGTGCAAATGGGGAGTTTGTGTAACCCTTACACACGGGTGTAACCCTTACACTACCTGATCGATACAACATCATACCTGATGTTTTAAAGCACGTTATTCCAAACAATTTAGGAATGTTAGGTGATTTATGCCCTTTATGGATTAAAACCAGACTCTGCATCAACTATGTAATTTTCCATGGGAGTTTTGCCATGGATCCCCCTCTGGCATGCCACAGTCCAGGTGTTAGTCCCCTTGAAACAACTTTACCATCACTATTGTGGCCAGAAAGCGTCCCTGTGGGTTTTAAAATTCACCTGCCTATTGAAGTCTATGGCGGTTCGCCGGGTTCGGCCGTTCGCGAACGGAAAATGTTATGTTCGCAACATCACTAAAGTTAATTTCAAAGAATATTCTGTCTTGAAAAGGAATATTGCTGTGTTACTTTCAAATTATTAGTATCTATAAAGTGCCAACATATTCCTTGGCACTGTACAATGGGTGGACTAACACACACACGTAATTGTAGCCAGACATGTTGGAGGCACAGTAATGGAGGGGTTGAGGGCTCTGCTCAGTGAGTTTACGTGCTAGAGGGAGTGGGGTATAGTTACACAAAAGGTAAAGATAAGTTGCTAGAAAAGGACTTTGTAGGTTATTTTTGACAGTTGCAGGAAAGGAATCAGGGTGCAGGTAGGAGAAAGCTATTAACAATTTAATTGATACGCTTTCCTGAAGAAGTAAGTTTTCATTTTTTTTTTAAAAAGGAATGAAGACTGAGTTAAAGTCTAACAGAGATGGGAAGGGAATTCCACAGAAAAGGTGCAGCCCTGGAGAAGTCTTGAAGGTGAGCATCAGAGGTGGGAGTACGAATAGAGGTTAGACGTAGGTCTTCGGCAGAGTGTGGGGGCCTGGACAGGGCATACTTGTGTATTAGAGAGGATAGGTAGGTTGGAGAAGCATTGTGTAGACCTCTTTCATATTAAATGCACCCCCCCTTATTATATATCATTTTATTCAGGGGAAACAGGGCTTTCATTTAATATCAAATATTTAGCTATGAAACATAATTTAATATGAAAAAAATGGGAGAAAATAGAAATGTTATTTTTTAGTTCTACATGACATTTTAACTGTCAATGTCATAATACTGTTTGCTTTTACTGCAATAAAATACACATTTTTGTATTCAGCAAAGTCTCACGTGTAAAACAGTACCCCCTATGTACAGGTTTTATGGTGTTTTGGGAAGTTACAGGGTCAAAGGGACAACGTGTCACATTTGAAATTGAAATTTGCCAGATTGGTTACGTTGCCTTTGAGACTGTATAGTATCCCAGGAAATAAATTTACAACCATAATGGCATACAATTTGCAATAGTAGACAACCCAAGGTATTGCAAATAGGGTATGTCCAGTCTTTTTAGTAGCCATTTGGTCACAAACACTGGCCAAAGTTAGCGTTAGTATTTGTTTGTGTGTGGAAAAATGCAAAAAACGCCAATTTTGGCCAGTGTTTGTGACTAAGTGGCTACTAAAAAAGACTGGACATACCCCATTTGCAATACCTTGGGTTGTCTACTATTGCAAATGGTATGCCATCATAGGGGTAATTTTCATTCTTGGGCTACCATAGGGTCACAAAGGCAACGTAAGCAATCTGGCGAATTTTAATGTGAAAAAAATGAAACACAAGCCTTATATTTGACGCTGTAACTTTTGAAAACACCATAAAACCTGTACATGAGGGGTACTGTTGTATTCGGGAGTCTTCGCTGAACACACATATGTGTGTTTCAAAACAGTAACAATAATTATATATATCTATATATATATATATATATATAGTGACAAAAGTACTCCTTTCCCTTGATACCTTGTCCTGGGATTGGGGTGTTACACACAGTCTTTTCAGGCTTTAGAGACACTTCACACGCTGGATGAGGTAAATTAACTTGCTCTTTTATTGAGGTTCCAAAATAAATGCACAGTAAGGTATAAAGGTAACAAAAATATATAAAACAAAAGCCTTGCTCTTCTGAGCACCAACTAAACAAAATAATCAGCTAACTGGGTTGGATGGCTTGTCCATTTCCCAACATAAACATAAGCATAAACAACCTTACTGTTTCAGGGTTTTCAGCTCTCTGTTTCCACTCACAGAAATCAAACACAATCTCTCTGCTTCCTTGGCAGGGCAGTACTTAATAGCACTGGTAATTGACAATCCTTTTCAGGTGAGTTAAATTAGAATTCAAACTCTGGAACTGGACTTCTCACCTGTAGGTTACAAGCAACTTCCAAAATGTGGAGTGGAGCACTGGCCCACCCAACTCTCCAAGTGCTCCACCCCAGGGCCCAAATATACACATATTTAAAGTGCAACATTCATTATAATGTAACACATTTCCCTGGGGCTAATTACACAAAGTAAGAACCTTGCAAAATCTGGGGAGGTATATAGGTTCCTTCCAGCACAATTCCTTGCTTTCGGTCACAATATATATATTAAATCAGTATCAGTCTACGTTTAATTTGATATTAGTGTATATATATATATATATATATATATATATATATATATATATATATATATATTCTAAGTATATTATTTTTTTTTTTTTTACACTGATTAATTTTTTTTTATTTCCAGCCAGCAGGGGGACTGTCATTACAGTTAGTCCCCCTGCTGGCAATGCCTGAGCCAGCTAACCCGGCCATGTGATTGTGAGGTCCTCGCAAGGACCTCACTCTCAAATGGCCGGGGGGGGGGGGGGGTCGGAAGTGGACGGATGTGCCGCGGGGGGCTCCCTGGGAGTCCCCCCAACCGCGATAGCCGGCATGGGATCGCCGGCGACTGGGTAAGTAAGAAAAGACCGGACGACGTACAATTACGCCCGGCGGCGTTTAGAGCCGCTTAAAATAGGGCGTAATTGTACGCCCTCCGGTCTTAAAGGGTTAAATGGACACTATTGACATGAGATTGGACTATTAATGCCTTATTTAAAAATATACACAAACAAATTAGAGATGGTGAAATAAATACATAAACCTAGTTAGATATAAAGAATAGAGCCTTTAGGGTAAGGTAGTGGTAGTGGCAAGGAAAAAATGGGTGATAACCCCTAAATTGTAACTGCACATGAGAAAAAAAAAAGAAATCAAAGAAAAAAGAAAAAATCTACCACCAATTATTGAGAAGGAATTGCAATTATTATTGTATTAACACCTTGAATATGCCGGGTAGGCGTCCTGAGCCCCTGAAGAGCGCGTTTCGCCAGAGTTGCACATAGATTCACTGTTACCTCGCTATAATAGTATCTTTTATTAGATAAAAAGGACTGAACACCTTGCTTTATTTGATTTATTTATTTCATTTTATTTGATCTTATTAAAAGTTAAGTTATTTATTGTAATTACTTTCTTAATTAAGAGATAAGTTTAAATACATAAACCGGATCACAATTCAAGTTCCTGAATATGCTGCAAAATTTACAGGGTTATTTAACACACCAGTGTCCCACCAGTTATTGTTGCAATAAAACCATTCATAAATTAAACAGTATCATTGTATATTTCGTTTTTTTTTTTTTTACTTTTGCATGTAAACTGACACATTTGATGTGTAGATGCAAACAATAGGGTCAATACAAACTTTAACTGTTAAAACAGGGTGTATCAGAAATCAATGTAGATCTCAGGCAGTTCCTTGTTTCCAATGTCTGGTCTTCCAGATCTCAATTACATGGAAAATAAAGTGCATCCAGAATGAAATATAGAAAGATGTGCATGAAGTATAAAAGTAATTTATTACTTACACATGGGTAAGGATCAATCAGCATAAAAAATAACTAAAATCTGTCCAATCTGTCCAACTCGTTTCCTCCCCAACAGGGACTTCTTTACAACAGTGAGACAGGTATACAAATGAAAAAAACCTTTAACATGGATCAGTTTGATCAAACATTTGTTTGTTTAGGTCCTTTTTATAATTAGTATTGAAGTTTCCTTCACCTTCATACATTTTATGCCCCGCTATTGCTACTAGGGAGAGTAAAAACAAAAAAAACAAAAAACATAACCAGATTTATGGTCGTCTGCTAAAAGATCTGATTACATCGTATGAGAAGTTGTGTGAATTTCCCTCATTGTCTGTCTGACAACCATCTGTTCTTCCTAATATATCCATTTTGGGCAGTAAATAAAAGACAGGCCTGTGTACTCAGCTATTATAGACTGCTAACACCAGGGAGTGAAGTTGGAGAACTTCACTTCTTCTGATGCAGCCTCCATTTTGACACCATGCCTATTGCATTGTTTAAGCCTGGTGTTTCTGCTGCAGAGTGTGAAAAGTGAAGAGACAGTGCCTGACAGCTCTCTCATGCTTCTAATACATCCATGAATTTTCTCCCATTAAGTCTTTGCCTACCTTGGCTACATGCTTTGAACCCCTCACTTACGCTTTCCCCTTCTGACAGCTCTCCACTGCAGTCTCATAAAGGCAGTAATTAAAAGCACTGTTCCTGGGGCGTGGCATGGACACTGAGCAAGCTGGACATGTTTGGATAGAACTCCGCTCCGACCGTACCGCAGATAGCTTATATTAGCGTGCTAAATGTATGAACAGAGACCAGCAAGATGGAGAAAAGACCCGCCAAAAAACACCCAAAGAAGGGACCGGAGTCGTGAGCCTCTGTGGAGTATTTCTCAGCCCCACGTGCCGGACCAGCGGGTCCACAAGATGGTGGCGACACAGACCTGGAGGCCTCCAGATCACCAGGATCCCCATCCAGAGCAGTGGCAGCGCCTGGGGGAATTCCGAAAACTGCAGAAACTGCGCAAATCCTGGACACCCTGTCAGAGGTAAAAACCTGCCTGGCTAGAGAAATAGAGTGCTCCACGCATATCCTGCGAGGGGAAATCCAAGCTATAGGTGACCGCACCACAAGGTTGGAAAACCGCCTGGAAGCTTCCACAACTGCACACAATGCAGCGATACACCAGGTGAACAAACTGACCATTAGGATGTTGGCGGCAGAGCTAGCCATCGAGGACATGGCAAATAGGTCACACCGCAACAATATTGTCAGGATCGGGACAGGGATCCAACACGCAGAGTACAAAGAGTGGAAAGGTACGTATACCGGGCCTTAGAATGGCCGGACTAACGTACCGAGAGTAATAGAGAATAGTCAGAGACAAGCCGAGGTCGAGGGAACGGGAAGACAGGTAAGCGAGAGACAAGCCGGGTCAAGGGAGAACAGAGAAGCAGGGAAGTACAACAAGCCGAGTCAAAACCAAATAGAGCAAACTAGAATACCAGAGCACTGAGTGACTAGACAAGCTAGAACCACGACAGGGCAATGAGCTGAAGAGAGAAGTAAGCTTAAATACCCTGGCTCCGGATGGTAAGCACGCCTCTGACAAGTGCCGATTGGATATCGGACACTTGAGTGACAGGTCGCTCGTGATAGCGTCATGACGTCACGTATTGAGCGTCCTGCTAGAAAAGGACGTGGATTCCTCGCGGCCGGTGTTTAAGTGACTGGATGAACCGCGAGGAACGGAGGAAACAGCTCGCCTGGACGGATAAACCATCAAGTCTCTACCTCCCTTAGAGGTAGAGACCTCAGGTACCCTGACAGTACCCCCCCTCTCAGATACGCCCACCGGGCGGAAGGAACCGGGGCGAGATGGGAAGCGAAGGTGAAATGCTCTGCGAAGGCGAGAAGCATGAACGTCCTCCTGAGGTACCCAACTCCTCTCCTCAGGACCATATCCCCTCCAGTTGACCAGATATTGCAATTTTCCCCTTGAAATTCTGGAATCAACGATGGAGCTGACCTCGTACTCCTCCCGACCCTCCACCTGAACAGGACGAGGCGAGGAGACCTTAGAGGAGAATTTGTTGCAAATAAGAGGTTTCAACAAGGAGACATGAAAAGAGTTAGGAATGCGTAAGGCAGACGGCAGAGCAAGGCGATACGCAACCGGATTGATACGAGTGAGAACCCTGTAAGGGCCTATGTAGCGAGGAGCAAATTTCATAGATGGAACTTTTAGTCGAATATTCTTAGTACTTAACCATACCCTATCCCCAGGAACAAAAACAGGAGCTGCTCTTCTATGCTTGTCAGCGTGTTTCTTGAACAACGAGGAACTATGTAACAGAATTTGCCGAGTCTGATCCCATAATTTCTTCAGGTTGGCGACATGATCATCAACCGACGGTATCCCCTGAGAAGAGGAAACCGAAGGAAAAATCGAAGGATGAAAGCCATAGTTCATGAAGAAAGGGCTAGAGCGAGTTGAATCGCAAACAAGGTTATTGTGTGCGAACTCCGCCCAAGGAATCAGACCGACCCAATCGTCCTGGTGTTCGGAAACAAAGCAACGCAGATACTGTTCGATCTTTTGATTGGTACGTTCAGCAGCTCCGTTAGACTGAGGGTGATAGGCCGAGGAGAAGTTCAATTTGATGCCCATTTGAGAACAAAAGGATCTCCAGAAACGTGAGACAAATTGAGAGCCTCTATCAGAAACAATCTCCGAAGGAATCCCATGTAGGCGAAAAACCTCTCTTGCAAAAATCTCCGCCAATTCAGGAGAAGTCGGAAGTTTAGGTAATGGCACGAAATGGGCCATCTTAGTAAATCTATCCACCACCGTGAGAATAACAGTCTGTCTCTTGGAAGCAGGCAAATCAACGATAAAGTCTATGGACAAACAGGACCAAGGTTTCTCAGGAATGTCCAAGGGGTGTAAGAGGCCACATGGAGATGCATGAGGTAGTTTAGTCTTGGCACAAGTTTCACAAGCTGCGACGAACTCCTCAATATCTTTTCGAAGTGAAGACCACCAGAAATCCTTGGATATCAAAGAGTATGTCTTGCGAATACCAGGATGACCAGCTATTTTACTTTCGTGAAAACATTGTAAGAGCTCCAGTTGAAGTTCAGGAGGAACAAAGTTTCTTCCCTCAGGAGTGTTTTCGGGAGCTAGATGTTGTGACTTCAAGATCTGGTCAAGTAGCGGAGAATGAATTTTGAGACTGGTATTAGCAATAATATTGCATTTGGGTACAATGGAGGACATAAGTGGTTCAACTGAAGCAGAGGGCTCATATTGGCGAGATAGCGCATCGGCTTTAGAATTCTTTGACCCAGGTCTGTAAGTCAGAACGTAATTGAAATGGGTAAGAAACAACGACCAACGAGCCTGCCTGGAGGACAACCGCTTAGCCTCTCCGATATAAGACAAATTTTTGTGGTCAGTTAGAATGGTAACAGGATGTAATGTACCTTCCAATAAATGTCTCCACTCTTTCAAAGCCTTGATAACCGCTAGTAATTCTCTGTCACCAATGTCATATCTGCTTTCAGTACCGGTCAATTTTTTAGAGAAAAATCCACATGGATGTAATGGTTTATCAACCCCCAACCTTTGAGATAGGACAGCACCTAAACCAGTCTCTGATGCGTCTACCTCAAGTAGAAAAGGCAGAGAAGTGTCGGGGTGAACTAAAATTGGAGCGGAAGCGAAAAGCTCCTTGAGAGTTTTGAACGCAAGGAGAGCTTCAGTAGTCCAATTCTTAGTATCAGCCCCCTGTTTGGTCATATTAGTGATAGGTGCGATAATGGAAGAATAGCCCTTAATAAAGCGCCTATAATAATTAGAAAAACCAATAAATCTCTGTACGGCTTTAAGACCTTTGGGTAAAGGCCACTCTAGAATGGAGTGGAGCTTATCCGGATCCATCTTAAATCCCTCCCCAGAGATCACATAGCCGAGAAAGGTTACCTGGGTTTGATCAAAGCTACATTTCTCCAACTTGCAGTACAAGCCCTGCTGGAGAAGCTTGTGCAAAACCCTCCTGACTTGCTTGTGATGAGTCTCAATCTCACTAGAATGAATGAGTATATCATCTAGGTATACAATGACGCACTCTTGCTGAAATTCCCTAAGAACCTCATTTATCAGATCCTGGAATACAGCTGGCGCATTGCATAACCCAAAAGGCATAACAGTATATTCATAGTGACCATATCGAGTATTGAATGCCGTCATCCACTCATGTCCCTGCTGGATTCTCACCAAGTTATATGCCCCTCTGAGGTCTAACTTGGTGAAAATTGTAGAGCCCTTCAAACGATCGAAGAGTTCGGTGATCAAGGGAATCGGGTAGGCATTTTTAATGGTTATCTTATTCAAGCCTCGATAATCAATACAAGGTCTCAAAGAACCATCTTTCTTTTTAACAAAAAAAAATCCAGCCCCGGCAGGGGAGGAGGACCTCCTGATGAATCCCTTGTCTAAATTCTCGTGAATATACTCCTCTAGAACTGAGTTCTCTTTAGTAGATAATGGGTATACATGACCTCTGGGAGGCATGGTACCAGGGAGTAGGTTAATTTTGCAATCAAAGGACCTGTGAGGAGGTAAGGTATCGGCTTTCTTTTTGTCAAATACTGCCTTTAAATCTAGATACTGAGGCGGAATTTGTGTCTCTGTAGGATTGTCAGAGGTAGTCGATGTGTTAGTTAATCCGAGAGGTAAGACCTTCCGCAAGCATTTTTCTTGACAATTCTTTCCCCACGAAACTATCTCCCCTGACTCCCAATTAATAATAGGGTTGTGTCTCCTCAACCAGGAGTACCCCAGGACTATGGGAATAGACGGAGAAGAAATGAGCATTAAGGATATATCCTCTTTATGTAGGATGCCAACAGTTAAGTTAATCGGTATGGTCTCATGGAAAATAACAGGCTCAAGTAACGGTCTACCATCGATGGCCTCAACAGCCAGTGGTGTCTCTTTTAACTGGGATGGGATAGCATGCTTGGCAACAAAACCCTGATCTATAAAGCTCTCAGCAGCTCCAGAATCGATTAGTGCCATAGTCTTTACTACTCCCTTCTCCCACCTCAAAGAAACGGGTAACAGAAGCCTGAACTCTTTGTAGTTGTGAATAGAGGACAAAGTAGAAACACCCAAGGCCTGTCCTCTAGAGAAACTTAGGTGCGAGCGTTTCCCGAACGATTAGGACAATTTAGGCGTAAATGTCCTCTGACTCCACAATACATACATAAACCCTCCCTTCTTCTGTACTGTCTCTCTCTCTCTGTGAGATGAGTACTGCCTATCTGCATAGGTTCAGAAATACGTAAGTCCTCGAACTCAGAATTTTGAAAGGTAGGTGCTAGTTTAAAGGAGGGTCTGCGGGTCCTATCTCGAGTGTTCTGCCTCTCTCTTATGCGTTCATCAATACGAGATATAAAAGAAATTAAATCCTCCAAATTCTCAGGGAGTTCTCTAGTAGCGACCTCGTCAAGAATTACATCTGATAACCCATTCAGAAACACATCTATATAAGCCTGTTCGTTCCACTTAACTTCTGCCGCCAAGGACCTGAACTCTAGTGCATAGTCCACAAGTGTTCGATTGTCCTGTCTAAGGCGCAACAGTAATCTAGCTGCATTGACCTTTCTACCAGGAGGGTCAAAAGTTCTTCTAAACGCAGCTACAAAGGCATTATAATTATAGACTAGTGGATTATCATTCTCCCATAAAGGATTGGCCCATCTCAGAGCTTTCTCAATGAGTAAAGTAATAACAAATCCAACCTTCGCTCTATCTGTAGGATAAGATCGGGGTTGTAATTCGAAATGGATGCTAATCTGGTTCAGAAAACCACGGCACTTCTCCGGTGACCCGCCATAACGTACTGGTGGGGTAATACGGGAAGAAGCACCTACAGTGGCTACCTCTAGACCTGAGACTGCAGGAGAAATAGAAGGAGTACGTGTCTCCTCAGGTGGGTTACTAGCACGAGACAAAAGTGCCTGTAGTGCTAGAGCCATCTGATCCATCCTATGCTCCATGGCGTCAAACCTGGGATCAGAAGAACCAAGCTGACTGTTTGTACCTGCAGGATCCATTGGCCCTGTCGTAATGTCAGGATCGGGACAGGGATCCAACACGCAGAGTACAAAGAGTGGAAAGGTACGTATACCGGGCCTTAGAATGGCCGGACTAACGTACCGAGAGTAATAGAGAATAGTCAGAGACAAGCCGAGGTCGAGGGAACGGGAAGACAGGTAAGCGAGAGACAAGCCGGGTCAAGGGAGAACAGAGAAGCAGGGAAGTACAACAAGCCGAGTCAAAACCAAATAGAGCAAACTAGAATACCAGAGCACTGAGTGACTAGACAAGCTAGAACCACGACAGGGCAATGAGCTGAAGAGAGAAGTAAGCTTAAATACCCTGGCTCCGGATGGTAAGCACGCCTCTGACAAGTGCCGATTGGATATCGGACACTTGAGTGACAGGTCGCTCGTGATAGCGTCATGACGTCACGTATTGAGCGTCCTGCTAGAAAAGGACGTGGATTCCTCGCGGCCGGTGTTTAAGTGACTGGATGAACCGCGAGGAACGGAGGAAACAGCTCGCCTGGACGGATAAACCATCAAGTCTCTACCTCCCTTAGAGGTAGAGACCTCAGGTACCCTGACAAATATACACCTCAGGGGCCTCCCAGAGAATTCGGGGGAAGGCCCTGTAACGGACATGGTGACCGCAATCCTCAAGCCCTTACTACCAGGCCTGCCAGATCACCTCTGGCACATAGAGCGTGCCCACAGAGCACTGCGTACTAGGCAGCTGGACACGAACACCCCTCGGGATATCATAAGATTCCTGCACTTTCAGACCAAGGTGGCACTACTCAGGAGAGGCAGAGACGGTCCAATCACCTACCAAGGCAAGGACCTGACATTATACCAGGACCTAGCACCAGCCACTTTACAATGAAGGCGTGAATGGAAATCCATTACAGAAGCCCTAAGAGTGGCAATCACTTGGGGATACCCCTTTAAACTTCTGGGCTTCCTACAGTACAGGCCACGAGACACGGGACTTTACATATCCACGCAGGCAGTCACTGTTCACTGCTAACTGTTGCGACCACTTTAATGCTTAGCTTTGTTGGTTATTTACCCTCACGATGCGAGTCCTGCTCAAAAGGTCTCCCGGTCTTTAGATACTATCTGTTGTGTTAACCACTAATGTATTAGCCGTCATACTACTACAAGTGTATATGTGTTGTAATGCGGAGGGCCTCAGGGGTGGGGGGAATGGTATTAGGGCAGGACACAGCATAATCCGAGCCAATTCACCCACCACCCATATCGGTCAACTGGCTAATGTTGACCACTAACACGAGTGGTGAGCACACACACACACACACACACACACACAAACACGTGGAGGAGCACACATTCGATTTACCTCTTGTGGCTCCACACACACACAAGGTTTTTCTAAGACACTATGGAGACCGGCTCCACGACCGCAATTCCCCACGACGATAACTTAGCCAAGGCTCCACGAAAAGCTTGGCATACCCAAACAAATCCTGCCCCCTCCCCCCCCCCGGGGAAGTACGTGCCCCGGGTAGAGGCAGACACACAGTAGAGAAAGAGACACACAGACCGCAGATGGACTAGTTAGATATAAACATACCAACATTGAACTGACACATGACCAAGCGCTCCAGCTCTTCGACAACAAGCACACCTAGTCTGGGGGAGTAAAATCTCTGAGTGCCCACAGCCTACAATGGCAACACTAGCTTCTAATGCAAGTATACGTATATGCTGAAAATGTTTTTCTATAGGATTGTTTTTTTTATGTGGGGGAATGATTATGCTCATTTGACACGAATTGTTCTATCATGACCTGTGCATCTCAAGATATGTATACCTACTTTCCATTCTAGTTATGCAACATGTCTAGCGACAAAGTGTATAGTACTTTAGTATGCACCAAACCCATGTGTAATCACACGCTTCCGTACCACAGCCTGAGAATAGAGGTACCCCTAACTCGTGACTAACCATGGGGGGAGCAAGGAGAGCCACCCTAAACACGTGACAGACTGGTGCCCTACTAAGACAAAATACTCATCTGCCCGACCGTTTCCACAGTCAGACCCACCCACAAATAGCAAGGCCCACATACCCTCGACGCCCAGGGACTCGGCCACCCAAGGCACACCTTCGATACCACACCTTTGACACCCTGGGGGGACTATTGCAAACTGAGGAAACAGATGACCCCACCTCCACGTTTTATTCCGGGCAAAAAAACGACACTAGATTGGACACGGGGAACATCCGGGAGGCCCCAACAGCCACATGTACCACACAACACACCCTCCAATGCTAGAAAAGATTATCGACTTCGCAACAATACTCAATATGAAAGCAGTGTGGTCAACCTATGGTACAGGAACCCACATCTTATACACCCCACGTCATTCGGTGAATGGGACTGGGAACTGCACCACACAATGGTCTGGCGATTGGTAAGACCAGATGTATTTTTGCTCTTTATTCTCCTTACTCTTTTTCTATCCTTTACTTCCCTTCTTCCCCTATACCTCTGCCTCATACGCCAGGATCAGTAGGCGCCTGGAACCGAGGCGCTGAGATATACAGTAAAACAAACAGAGCTCTGACCCGCCCGGGAGGCGGGCTGCATCACATTAAGCACGTAAGACTAAACCGCAGGGAGGACTTTAAAACTGAGATCTATAAACGTGAAAGGACTGAACGCCCCCAAAAAGAGACGACCAATGAGACGCACATTTACAAAAGCACAATGTGGCAAAACCAGCCACTTCAAACTGTAATTGGTATTAATGTATTGCTGTTACGTTAAGCATGAAGAACCAAGCATAGACATATTGCTGTCTTTTAACCGAACAAGAGCATTTGTATGCTGGCGGCATGAAGCCCTCAGCATTCATACAGTAGTTTCACGAACAGTAAATTTCAACACTGTTCGTGAAATGAACAAACTATTGAATGGGAGACCACACACAGGTCGTGTGGCTCCCATTAAATATTGCAACATTGTTTCCAACGGTAATTAGCAAGATTCAGGGTGGCCGTCATTCGGCTACTGACCATGCGGCGGTCGGCCATCTTCGATTCTTTGTTAGCCCAGCGGTATTTGGTCATCGAGCGCCTGGAACTAAAATCGGCTACTCGACGGCACGAATGCCGCTGGACTTCCAAGCCGTTCGGGAGCCCCGTTCCTTCGGTAGTTTTTCCCCTAATGTCAATCGGTACTTTGAATGTAACTTGAAAATAATGTGTGTTTTGTGCGGCGTTCGGTTAGTTATGCTGGGATCTGAGCGGTACTTTCACGAAATGTTCGCTCAGACCCCAGCTATCTACCGAATGTCCATTCGTTTAAATAAAGTGAACTATGTAAAAGTTATGCATTTTCATGTGAAATATTGGTTCTGCTGCATGGAGGGATAATCCACTTAACTGTATATTCTAGTGGGAGTATCAGCAGTGCATGATGGGAGAAATGTCCAGGTTGTTAAGTTCCCCATGTAGTCCCCTACTGTACAACCCCTGTAATGTCAGTAGGGAAACCCCTTGCATGGGGAATCCCATAAATACTGTGACCTGTGATTAAAAGCTCAGTTGACTCCCAGCCTATGTGTCGTCTAGTTCTTGGGAAGGAAGGATTCTTACAACGCTACCGGGATTATTGTATGCTGTATTTATTTACCTGGATTATTTTATGCTGGTCCTGTTACCCAGCGGCGATACCGTGGATTATACTACCTCTCCGCCACAATTCATGCTCCCCCAGAACCAAGCCGGCATACACAGTCTGATCCCAACGGATCGGCTTGGGGATGTCTGGAGGAGTACTCACAGATCACTGTTCAATGTCTGTCGGGATAACCCATCGGCGTTGCCATTTTGTTTCCCAGGGCGATAGTGAATAGTAAAGTCAAAAGGCTGCAGCGCCAAACTCCAATGCAGCAGCCTGGCATTGTCTCCTGACACCCTGTTCAGCCACACCAACGGGTTGTGATCTGTGAGTAATGTAAATGGTTGCCCATATAAATAGGGTTGCAGTTTTCTGAGGGCCCAAACCACAGCCAGGCACTCCTTTTCAATGGCAGCGTAGCTTACTTCTCTGGGTAAACGGTTTCTGCTAAGATAAGCTACAGGGTGCTCGCTGCCATCTGCTCCGACTTGGCTCAGTACTGCTCCCAATCCAAACATAGAAGCATCTGTATGGACGAGAAAGCATTTAGTTGGATCAGGAGCAGAAAGTTCAGGTGATTTAATAAGCACTGTCTTGAGCTGTTGGAACACCTGTTCACACTCTGGGGCCCATACTACTATCTTGGGGAGGTTTTTACGAGTTAAATCAGTGAGGGGTTTGGCTAGGGTGCTGTAGTTGGCCACAAATTTCCGGTAGTACCCTGCGGTACCTAGAAAGGCGAGGACTTGCATTTTGGTGCGGGGGGTTTGCCACTTGGCAACTGCCTCTATTTTAGCGGGTTCAGGGTTTCTGTTGCCCGCTTTCTACCCTGTGCCCTAGGTACTGAACTCTGCCATTCCTATGTGGCACTTACTGGGCTTTAGGCTCAGTCCGGCCTCCCTAAGCCGGTCTAGTATGGCTCCTATGTGGGTCAGGTGTTCGGGCCAGGAGTAGCTGAAAATGGCTATATCATCTAAATATGTGCACGCATACTCATGAAACCCATCCAGTAGCCGATCTACCATCCTCTGAAAGGTAGTCGGGGCATTTTTCATCCCGAATGGCATGACCTTAAACGGATACAGGACAAACGGGGTGACAAATGCCGACTTGGGGATGGCGTCCTCGGATCTATCGTGGTGAGGTACTGTCCCCTGGCCATTTTGTCTAGGAGCTCATCTATCTGGGGCATAGGGTAAGCGTCAAAGGTCGTTTTATCTAGAATATCTACCGCCACCCTACTGAAGGGTTCCTCAATTATGGGGAGAGAACGGAGCAGAGCTTTGTATCGGTCTCCCCTCTTCCCCCTGGCAGGTATCACAGGTTTGGCAATATCGTCTGACGTCCTGTGAGATACCTGGCCAAAAGAAGTTCTGGGTCAGCCTGTGCTTAGTGCGGCTGATTCCTAAGTGCCCAGACAGGGGAATATCATGGGCGATGCGTAAGAGTTCCAGTGTATACTTCCAAGGCACTATTAATTTTTTAATGGGTAAGGGTATGGATCCGGACACTACTTTTTCTGCAGGACGGTACAGCAGCCCCTTGTCCCAGGTGTATCTCCTCTTCCCTTCCAATCCTGCCTGGTCTCTATTTATGCGATATTTGTATATCTGCAGGGAGGGATCTAGGGCCACTTCAGAACCAAATTCTAGGGGGGTCGCCCAGGGCATGACAGCGGGCATGGGGGTTCATTGCTTATCTGAGCCTCAGAGTGGTTAGGCAGAGCTGTGGTGCGGGCCTGTTGCCAGGTCAAAGCCGCATATGCTTCCTGCATGGTGGATTGAGGAACAAAAGCTGAGGTCAGCTCCCCCAGGTCGTTGCCCAAAATGATGTCAGCGGGTAGGTCCTGCATCATCCCCACCTCCACATTCCCGTGCCCCGCTCCCCAATTCAAATGTACCTTGGCAGTAGGTACTTTGTAAATTGCCCCCCCTGCCACCCGTACAGCAACACAGTCTCCAGTTAAATTATGTTTAGGTACCAAATGATTCCGAACTAGTGTTAAGGTAGCCCCAGAGTCACAAAGTCCTTGTACCTTTTTCCCCTCCATATGTACTTCCTGTCGATGTCCTTGCCAGTTATCTGAGGCGGCCTGGATGGGGTTCACCTCATGCAGCGTCCCCAGCGGTTCTTCCCTTGGAGTGACGGTCTCGGGTGCTCCATACTGTTCTGTTTGCACACAGTGTATGGCTGCTCGGTGCTGTATTATTCCAGCTGGGCCTGGATCGGTTGCGTGGACAGTCTCGCTGGATATGCCCCTGTTGGTTGCAGGTGTGGCAATGAATTGGAGGACATGCAGTGTACTTGGGGGTGTAGGTATGTTGGCTTACCCCAGGTCGTGGCTGGATGGTGGAGGTCACAGCTGGTATCATCAGTGTAGGGTTATATACTGGTCGATTTTAAGTGCACTGGTCCCTCCAAGTATCTAGGAACTCGTCCGCCAGCTTGGCAGCCTCTTGCAGGATTTGTGGTTTCCCAATTCTGTAGGTGGGAAGGTATCCCATCGAAGAACTGTTCCATGACCATTAACTGGAACAGGCAATCCAGCGTGTTAACTTGGGTGGCTTCCAACCACCCCTTTGCAGCTCGCTGCAGGCGGTGCGCCCACTCTACGTGGGTGTCTCTCGTCGTTTTTTTAATGTCCCGAAACTTTAGGCAGTATGCCTCTGAGGTAATTGCATACCAGGCTAAAATGGCTTGTTTCCCTTTGCCATAGTCTCTACTGTCCTCAGCGGGTACGGGCCGGTACGCCTCTGCTGCACGATCGGATAGTCTCCCTGCTAGTAGAGGTACCCGATCCGCCTCGCTGATGTCGTGTAGTTGGCACAACCTCTCAAAATCCTGCAGGTAGTCATCTACACCCCCGTCAGCTTCTGTATAGCTCTTAAAGGCTTCATAGGGAATTTTGGCTTTCCCTGGAGTAATGTTGACAGGACCAGCATAAAATAAAATAATTCAGGTAAATAAATACAGCATACAATAATCCCAGTAGCTTTGTAAGAATCCTTCCTTCCCAAGAACTAGACGACACATAGGCTGGGAGTCAACCGAGGTTTTAATCACAGGTCACAGTATTTATGGGATTCCCCATGCAAGGGGTTTCCCTACTGACATTACAGGGGTTGTACAGTAGGGGACTACATGGGGAACTTAACAACCTGGACATTTCTCCCATCATGCACTGCTGTACGAGAGGGATACTCCCACTAGAATATACAGTTAAGTGGATTATCCCTCCATGCAGCAGAACCAATATTTCACATGAAAATGCATAACTTTTACATAGTTCACTTTATTTAAACGAATGGACATTCGGTAGATAGCTGGGGTCTGAGCGAACATTTCGTGAAAGTACTGCTCAGATCCCAGCATAACTAACCGAACGCCGCACAAAACACACATTATTTTCAAGTTACATTCAAAGTACCGATTGACATTAGGGGAAAAACTACCGAAGGAACGGGGCTCCCGAACGGCTTGGAAGTCCAGCAGCATTCGTGCTGTCGAGTAGCCGATTTTAGTTCCAGGCGCTCGATGACCAAATCCCGCTGGGCTAACAAAGAATCGAAGATGGCCGACCGCCGCATGGTCAGTAGTCGAATGACGGCCACCCTGAATCTTGCTAATTACCGTTGGAAACAATGTTGCAATATTTAATGGGAGCCACACGACCTCCTGTGTGTGGTCTCCCATTTGGTAGTTTGTTCGTTTCACGAACAGTGTTGAAATTCACTGTTCGTGAAACTACTATATGAATGCTTTTTTGAACAGTCATATAAAACGATCTTTAGGTGGTACACCACTCCAATCAAACTGCACCACATGAAACAAATACCAACTGATGAATGTTGGAGGGGTTGCGGCCACAGGGGCACATACCTCCACGTGTGGTGGGACTGCCCAAGTGTTCAAAACGTTTGGATGAAGATTTATAAACTAAATAAAAAAATATTTCACAGAGCACTAGAACTGAACCCGTGGATGTATCTGTTAAATAGATCACTAGATGACTGGACGAACAGGGAACAGAAATGAATCCATAAAATCACGTTAGCAGCAAGGAGAGCACTAGCACAGTCTTGGCTAAAGGTGGATATGCCACCCATGCAGAGGATACTCTCTAATATAAAAGAGGTATACCTCATGGATAGCTTGACAGCACGGGTGAGAGAGTCCATGACCAAATTCTAAAAATTGTGGGAACCCTGGACAAGTAGTGACAATTCGGACGACACAACATACACCCCACCCTCCTTATGATTAGAGTTTCCCCATAGGGGCCGAGAACTAACGGAGGTGCTCCAGCTACAATTGCGTCATGCTGACCTGGTGTATGTGTGTGTGTGTCCCCATCCACTCTCACTATCTCTCCTCTCTAGAGGAGGAGGACTTAACCCTGTAGGGTAATTATTGCAGTTTATAAAAACTGCAATAATTACATGCTCAGGGTTAAGGGTGATGGGAGTTGGCACCCAAATTACTTAAATGAGCTGAAGTGATCTGCGTGCCTACAGTGTCCGTTTAAATGTACATAGTGAAGTAAGATAATATATGAAATGTGGACTTTTTTTTCCTTTTAAGGATTTATTCACTAACCCCTGAACTGTAGTACATTTAAATACAAATGGCAAACCAAACATATAAAATAGACAAGATGTTCCAGATAAGGTTTTTTTTATTCAATTTTGCAATTCTGTTTTGAATTTGCTGCAATTCACTACTTGCCCGTGAATAAGACCCACAGAGCAGTTTTATTATGTGGCCTGAGTTCCCATTCTCAGACATAAAACTATAGTCAAATTACATCTAAATGACTTACAGAGATATGGAATGACATTCTCACTAGATGTGCAACCAAAATAATAATAATAATATTATTATTAATAATATTATTATATAGTAAGTGAATGTACTTTTTTTTTACTTGCAACAGAGCATTTGAGTTTATTTGATTTATGGCACAACACAAGGAGACAAAAATCTATTTAAATGTTAAAGATATAAAGCTAACCCTCCAAATCTTGACAACTGTAGAACAGCAAATGGACTTTACAGCTGAATAAAAATAATCATTTTTAATCAGTGTAAATATAAATGCTGGATTAAATTCTAGCTATAAACACACACACACACACACACACACACACACCCCATCTGAATTTAAAAGGTCCATGTACCCTATTTATGCTATAATATATTAGTGCATTATAATTTTGAAGGCAAACTTTATAAATATTGTGTGTTTAAATGTGTATTTTAAACATAGACTAGTGCTGTAGTAGTTGTGTCTAAAGCAGTTTATAAAATACATTTAACCCCTTCAGGACCGCTGACGGTTCAGGACCGTCAGCGGTAAAACGTTCGTTTGGACCGCTGACGGTCCTGAACCGTCATAACGGTTTTGGGCTACTTACCTAATCGCCGTCGGTCCCACGGCGGCGATCAGTGCTCCACCCGGTCCAGGGGGGTTGCCTGTCTGCCCGGGCAGTCCCCCCTCGGCAGATCAGGACCCCACGGCCATGTGATCACTCGATCACATGACCGCAATAGGGGTCTTTGTATCTGCCTGCAGGGGGACTGTCTGTGCTGACAGGCAGTCTCCCTGCAAGTGTAAAATCATAAAATAAAGTAAAAAAAAAAAAACAATCAGTGTAAAAAAAATTATAATATGTGTATATATATATATGATATATATACATGTATTATATCTATATATATAATATATGTATATGTATCATATATATAATGTCACACTAAGTGTATTTTTATATTTGTATATACGTATATTAATATAAAAATACACTTATATTTAAATTACACACGAATATATACAATATATATAATAACTATATATATGGTATATATATATTATTATAAAATACAAATAATATGTTAATAAAAATAAATAACAAAAAATAAAAATAATTTTTAATAATTAAAAAAAATTATATATATATATTCAATTTTATTCTAATAGTATTTTGATATTGATATATATATATTTATATCAAAATACACTTAGAATGTAATGATATATATATCTATGTATAAATAAATAAATAAAAATAATACGAAATATACATATGTCCACATACAAAATTACATTAATAATTTCATAAATATACACGTAGACGTCAAATATATAAATATGTATATATATTAAAATTCTACGTGCATATTTATGTAATATTTTTACCTAATTAAGTAATTTTAATGATTGCAATTTGAGGGACCTGCCTGCCAACCCAGGCCAAAAGTCCAGATAATTTAATTTGCTAGCACTGTGCTTAACCCTGTAACTTTCTATGACACCCTAAATCCTGTACATGGGGGTACTGTTTTACTCGGGAGACTTCGCTGAACACAAATATTAGTGTTTCAAAACAGTAAAACATATCACAGCGATGATATTGTCAGTGAAAGTGAAGTTTTTTGCATTTTTCACACACAAACAGCTCTTTCACTGAGGATATTATTGCTGTGATATATTTTACTGTTCTGATACACTAATATTTGTGTTCAGCGAAGTCTCCTGAGTATAACAGTACCCCACATGTAGAGGTTTTATAGTGTTTGTGAAAGTTACAGGGTCAAATATAAGGCTTGATTTTACTTTTTTTTTTTTTATTGAAATTTGTCAGATTGGTTAGGTTGCCTTTGACAGCGTATGGTAGCCAAGGAATGAGAATTAGCCCCATGATGGCATACCATTTACAAAAGAAGACAACCCAAGGTATTGCAAATGGGGTATGTTCAGCCTTTTTTAGTAGCCACTTAGTCACAAACACCGGCCAAAGTTAGCGGTTTTTGCATTTTTAACACACAAACAAATATAAATGCTAACTTTGGCCAGTGTTTGTGACTAGGTGGCTACTAAAAAGACTGGACATACCCCATTTTAAATACCCTGGGTTGTCTACTTTAAAAAATATGTACATGTTAGGTGTGTTTCGGGGATTTATGACAGATAACGGTGTAACAATGTCACTATTGATACATTTAAAATATATATATATTGAAACAGCAATTTCCTACTTGTATTTATAGGCCTATAACTTGCAAAAAAAAAAGCAATAAAGCATGTAAACACTGGGTGTTTTTAAACTCGGGACAAAATTTTGAATCTATTTAGCAGTTTTTTTCATTCGCTTTTGTAGATAAGTAAAAGATTTTTCAAGTAAAAGTCCAAAAACATGTTTTTTTTTTTATTTTTCACCATATTTCATTATTTTTTTTAAATACAATATATGACATAATATAAATACTGGTATGTAAAGAAAGCCCTTCTTGTCGTGAAAAAAACAATATATAACTTGTATGGGAACCGTAAATGAGAGAGCGGAAAATTACAGCTAAACACAAACACCACAAAAGTGTTAAAACTGCTCTGGTCCTTAACGTACAAACATCGCAAAAACAGGCCGGTCCTGAAGGGGTTAAATAATAGTGAGTGTGCCTGTGTTTTATTATTATCATCCTCATCCTGGAAGGGTAACAGTAGCAAAACACAATAAAATTTAAAGATTAAAAACAATAATAGCAATAACAGGAATAAAACTAGAATATGTAAACAGTTAGCATGGAGGGCACACATTGTTAAACAACAAAAAACTGACTGAAGAAAGAAAAAACAAACTACACGCTTTCTCATAACTCCATTTTCCCTGGGAATTGTGGATATAAACAAAGAGGAGCACACTATATATATATATATATATATATATATATATATATATATATTTTTTTTTATTATATAATTAAAGCCAAAATAGATCATACATAAATACACACATAAATAGAAAGGACATACAAAGATAAATACAATGAAAAAGATCTATCAATGAGATAAATGTATTATAAGAAATTCAAGAAAAAGCCTGAGAAACCTCTAATGTAAGGTTAAACAACTTAAGAAAAGTAATCTGTCAAGGCATGAAGCAAAAGAAAACAATGAACAGCATTCCAAAAAGCACTGGCTAAACCAGTGTAAGAGGAAGAAAAAGGGCAGATACCAATGGAAAACAAACAAACAATGTTTTGGGATATCTCAAAGGAGGACAGAAAACAAATTCATCAAACCAGGATTATATTCCTTGTTAACTATAGCAGGAAAATGGGTGGCCACCCATTAATTGACAGAGACATCTACACTTCCAGTCACATGCCCCTAAATGGGAATGCCTCATAACAATGATAAGCATAAAAACAAAAAACAAGAGAAAACAAAGTTTTCATAAAATGAAGGAAAAAAGCATTTGATCCCGTGCTGATTTTGAACATTTGTCCACTGACAAAGAAAGTATCAGTCTATAATTTTAATGGTAGGTGTATTTTAACAGTGAGAGACAGAATAACAAACAAAAAAAATCCAGAAAAACGCATGTCAAAAAAGTTATAAATTGATATACCCGATCAACCAAATATTGTATTCAGATTAGCCCCTAATGTAAAATGTATCCTAACCTCTAATTTTACCAAAGAAAATGCCCACAAACACCAATCATCCTCTTCTTTTCTGTCCGAAACACAAGATTTTTACAAATGCAAGCGATGCAAAGTTTGCAAAAGAACCGACCCATCCACAAATTCAAAAATCACCCAAGTCTAACTAGAACTCAAAAGACATACTCTATTAAAAATGTTATCAGTTGTAATACCAAAATGTAATTTATCTTTTAGAAGGTCCTTGTGGTCTCGAATATGTTGGAATGACCACAAGGAGCCTTAAGATACAACTAGGTGAACATTGTTGCAACATTTTAACTGGATACCCCAACCACTCTGTCTCCAAACATTTCATTGTACACAATAAAGATCCAAGTCAACTTAAATATATTGGTATAAAAAAAAAATGTATCACCCCATGGAGAGGGGGCAACATAAGAAATATCCTTGGAAAATGCAAAATGGAATGGGTTTTTAATTTATAGACTCTCACTCCCAATGGTCTCAAAACAGACTTTGATCTGTTAAATTTTATCTAATTTTATCTATGCATCTTTATTATATGCCTCTAATATTGCGTACACTATATATTCTTATTTCTATGAATAGTGCTTTTTTTATTTCCCTTTTACTCTATTTTATTTATTAATTTTATTTTTTATTTCCAATAGACAGTGTTCTCTAGAAGTGTTTTTAATATATTTATTGTTATATTTCTTTCAAAACATGGCCCATGTGTCACCACATTTTATTTTTAATTATTTGAAGGATGGATTTGGGATTGGAGGGATGTGTTGTGATCTTTTCCTTTAAATTAGTGTTGATTATTCGATCGGTTTGATCTTTGATCTTTTCAATTTCATCTAGTAATGTCTTCCTATACCTCATGTACTTTCCTTTTATAATAGTTACTTTTTATTGTTCTTTATATATTATAATTGTTAATGTGCTTTTTTTGCCATTTTATATACTCTTTTCCCCTCCATTGGCTGCCATTTACTGGCCTTTTAAATACTTTTCCACACCCAATATGGCTGCCACACCTGTTTAATATGTCTATCCCATTCATTTCCTCCCCCTAAGATGGCCTCCGTGACCGTCTGTTTCTTAATTTATAAATATATTATTTATCCATCTATCTTTCACTACTACATATGTGATCTTAACCACTCCCCCTCCCTGTCCGGTTTCGGACGAGAACCAATTTATGCGGCTAGCTCTCACGTCGGCAAATGTAGTTTACAAACCCAGCATTACAGTCCCCATAAGGCATAGTGGACGGGCAATTATGACGAGCATCACGTGTTTCGGCGATCAATGCCAAAAATAAACTTACAAAATGCTTGTTTTATATAAAATTGTGTATATTTAGATACACTGATGTTAGATCTTCAAATATTTAGCTGTCTTGTGTTGTTATTTATATGCACACATATACTGCTCTATTATTGGACAAAGCATTATTTGTTTTATAAATTGTGCAGTGTTATTTGAGTGGAGAGAAACATCCACGTCAAAAAAATACCCAGTTGAGCGCTAAATTGATACACTTACCCTTAAATCAGGGAATGTAGATTAAACAAAATGACTAAAAGAGAGAAGTAGACAGAATATGGTGCAGTATGTCTCAACACCTGGAATTCTATTGTGTATATATGTAACTCACTCACATGGTGCAGAGCCTTTGGGGAATAGACTCAGATCACAAGCGTAGAGGTATTTATAGGTAATACCTAAACTTCTTCTGTATAGAGATTCAGAGTACTCAAAGAAAGGAGAGACAGGACAAATATTATCTTCACTATATCTTCACTATAGATGTAAATCCAACATGCCAGTCACTGCTCACCTTATTGAGAGCCAAATTTCTGAGCTCTCAGGAATATGCGCTCTGTGCCTTTAAGAGGACACAACCCTTCTTTACAGCAGGGAACGGTAGCAAAACATGGGACTTTTAAAAATGAATATCAAAAGACCTATTAGCCAAGGTATTGGATATAAAAACAAACAAATTAAAAAAATATCACAAGTATTTAGTCCCAAGTAGAATGTTAGCCGCCCAAAGCAGTCCGAGATGCGTTTCGCCTTGTCCAAAAGGCTTTTTCAATCGGTATCCTCCTTCGTGCGCATACTGACAGTTTTGTACCTGGCGGTTCATCCGTGATTGGTCCTCTGTTTCTTTGTTGTCCAATCGGTGTGCTCGTCTGAGAGGGCGTCAGCTGTATCAGCTGTTCCTAGCTAGCTCCGTACATACAGAAGTGACGTATCGGAAGCTGCATGACGTCTCTTCCGATGTTCCGATATCGTTGGTATTGGCATCAATCCATTACACTTACCGACAATGCGGCTCAGGCGAGCAGTTCATAATGTCCATAAAAAATATTTAGAGAAGAACATTTAAGTAAACAATATTAGTAAGGGCTCATGAGAAAAATGTAACAGATGTTCTTTATAGACTTTCAAATATTGAAAAGTAAATTACACTGCATTCTAAGTACAATTAAACATTACATAAAAGAGAGGTTTGGCAAAGTATCCAAATTAAATATCCAACGCATCTCTGCTTGCCCCTTTTTTAATTAGATCATCCCCCCTCCAATTAATGGTCACTTTATGAATTCCCCCCAAAAAATTATTTGCTGGGGTCGCTGTTGTGGAAATTTTTAAAATGGAGAGATACACTGTGTGTTAAGAAACCATTCCTCACATTACTAATATGCTCCTGTATTCTTACTTGTAAAGGGCAGATAGTGCGTCCGATATAGAACAATTCACATGGGCAGGTAATCATATATATTATTCTCTTGGAATGGCACGTGATTTCTTTAATTTTAAAACTTTTTTCGGATCTTCTGGGTGCACAAAGTCTCGAATCGCTCTTTTTTAACTATTTGTATTTCTACACGCTCCACATATACCACAGCCGTATAAGCCCATGGGTTCATTAAATGGATTAGTTACGTCTTTGATCATATTGATATAGTTGTTGGTCAGTGTAATGGGATTGATGCCAACAATGGTGATATCGGAACATTAGAAGTGACATCATGCAGCCTCCGATATGTCACTTCCGTATGTACGGAGCTAACTAGGAACAGCTGATACAGCCGACACCCTCTCAGACGAGCACACCAATTGGACAACAAAGAAACAGAGGACCAATCATGGATGAACGACCAGGTACAAAACTGTCAGAAAGCGCACGAAGGAGGATACCGAATGAAAAAGCCTTTTGGACAAGGTGAAACGCATCTCGGACTGCTTTGAACGGCTAACATTCTACTTGGTACTAAATACTTGTGGTATTTTTTAATTTGTTTTTATATCCAATACCTTGGCCAATAAATATTTTGGTATTCATTTTTAAAAGTCCCATGTTCTGCTGCCATTCCCTGCTGTAAAGAAGAGTCGTGCCCTCTTAAAGGCACAGTGCGCATATTCTTGAGAGCCCAGATATTTGGCTCTCAATAAGGTGAGCAGTGACTGGCATGTTGGATTTACATCTATAGTGAGGATAATACACCATATTTGTCCGGTCTCTCCTTTCTTTAAATACTCTGAATCTCCATACAGAAGAAGTTTAGGTATTACCTATAAATACCTCTATTCTTGTGATCTGAGCCTATCACCCCTAAGGCTCTGCACCATGTGAGTGAGTTACATATAGACACAATAGAATTCCAGGTGTTGAGACATACTGCACCATATTCTGTCTACTTCTCTCTATTTTAGACATTTTATTTAATCTACATTCCCTTATTTAAAGGTAAGTATCAATTTAGTACTCCACTGGGTATTTTATTGATGTGGCTGCTTCTCTCCACTTAAATAACACTCCACAATTTGTTTTGCATTTTATTGTGTTAAGTTAGAGGTACTTACACGTGTGTTGAGCTGATTATACAATTTTTTTCTGTAATCTCTTGACGCGCCTTACATTGACACAGTACATCTGTTTTATTTCTTTAATTTGTTTTATACATATATAAACCCTCACAAGCCAGGTTGGATGTTTTTACTCCCTTGATAAAGTCTATATGGTGAAACCCATTTGGATGTATGTAATGGTTTTTTAACTAACAAATAGATTTTGGTCACTTTAGTATTTGAACCACTATCCTTTATAATTTTATTCTTCAAACAACCTGGCACCAACAACTTTTAGCCTTCTCTACTCCAAAGAATCCCAGGTGGGTATTGTAGCACCGATGCTGTTGTCATATAGCAGTTAGCCTGCTCTATCTTTGGGAGTATAATTTTTATTATAGGTTACTGACTATTTATATTTTATTGATAGCACTTGGGAGCGTTGCATTTTATTTTGTCGTTTTGGGTTCCTGACACCTTCATCATTAAGAACACTAACATCATATCTATTAAGTGTGGATTGTACCGCTGTATGCTATACACACCAGAGCTGGCTTAAGCTCTACCAAATGTGAGTGAAATCCTATTTTACGGTCTTATCTATACCCATCGAGACTTAATTCACTATTAGCCTCTTCACTTATCGCCCCTCTCTGTACATACAGACATCTGCAAAGTGCAAAGATCACCATCCACTGATCTCAAGTACCTTATATAAGACTCTTGGAACTATATACACATATACCAACATTTTATTGTTGCACTGTGGCGCCGTCCTACCTTTGTGCTACCGGTCTCCGATTATTTTCAAGGGTTATTGAGGGAACCCTGGTATAGGGTTGCTGCCTTACTCATATTGTCCAGCCTTGGTTTACTAGCGGTGACCCCTAGTGTTTTCATTAAAATTATAGACTGATCATGTCTTTGTCAGTGGGCAAATGTTCAATACCAGCAGGGGACCAAATACGGTATTTTCTCACTGCAGGTGGTAAGAAAAATAAAAGGGAAATTAATCCACCTAATAGCTAAACGCAGTACCTGTACCTGGAAAACATGACCAAGGGAGACCATGCAGAAGAAAGGACACTCGTACATAGCATGGAACATATGTGTTCCAACTGCACAGGATTTGGAAATATGTAAAGACATTTGCCATGAAGCCGAGGTGTGGAATGCACATGCATTACAAATATCCTCTGAGCACAAATTAAGAAAATAGTTATTAAACCAAGATTTGGAACGCACATACATTCCAAATAAAGCATCCCCGTGGAAAAAGTGTTTTGCACAGATATATATGAAAACCGGGTCCCTAATAAAGTATTTAGCAGAAGGTCAAGACATGGAATGCACATGCATTCCACATATGCAGAAATCAGCACTACATTCACTGAAGGTATCAGAAGAACAGATAGACACTCTTGATATGTTTTAGCATGGCTTTTGTAAAAAAAAAAATATATATATATTTTTGCTTCTCTTTGTTTCTATGAAACTGGAATGTAAGCACATAAAAAGCAATAGGTCATGACTGCCAAACCACCACTTCCAGGAGGAGGATAGAAAGGCAACCCATATGGCTCAAATACATCCAAACTGGAAATTGTCAGAAAGGTTACTGTGAAAATAACGCATAGTGTTGTCGCGAACCCGAAATTTTTGGTTCGCGAACGGCGAACGCGAACTTCCGCAAATGTTCGCGAACCGGCGAACCGCGCGAACCGCCATTGACTTCAATGGGCAGGCGAATTTTAAAACCAACAGGGACTCTTTCTGGCCACAAAAGTGATGGAAAAGTTGTTTCAAGGGGACTAACACCTGGACTGTGGCATGCCGGAGGGGGATCCATGGCAAAACTCCCATGGAAAATTACATATAGTTGATGCAGAGTCTGCTTTTAATCCATAAAGGGCAGAAATCACCTAACATTGACACCTGTCCTCAAAGCCCCTGATACACACTGACACAGAGCAGAATAGAGACTGTTCCCCGTCCTCAGAGACCATGATACACACTGACACAGAGCAGAAAAGAGACCGTTACCCCTACATAGGGTCACTTGGCAGATATGGCGGGGTCGTGGGAGGGGGAGGAGGACTTTCACCTCTCCCCCTGTTGGATTCCCATTGTGCTGTGACATCACCCTTATACGCTGTGTAAAGCATACTATTTAATTTGATCAGCATGGCCACTTGAGTTTTTATAGTTTTCACGCTGCTTGTAGTTTATATATGGTTCACAAAAATCAAACAAACGATAAAGTAAACATGTAAGGATTCAGAATATTCTTTCAAACCCTTACACATTGTGTGTACGTATTTTTTGTCTTAAGTTTGTGGCTTTAAAGAGGTTCACGTTGTTTCTATGATGTGCATAACATGTTCTTGTAAATGTTTGTTAAATTGTTCCTGGAATTGTAATTTTGGAATCTGAATAAAGCTAGTCAAATCCCTGATACACACTGACACAGAGCAGAATAGGGACTGTTCCCCCTACATAGGGTCACTTGGCAGATATGGATTGACACCTGTCCTCAAAACCCCTGACACACACTGACACAGAGCAGAATAGAGACTGTTCCCCCTACATAGGGCCACTTGGCAGATATGGATTGACACCTGTCCTCAAAACCCCTGATACACACTGACACAGAGCAGAATAGAGACTGTTCCCCGTCCACAGAGACCATGATACACACTGACAAAGAGCAGAATAGGGACTGTTCCCCGTCCACAGAGACCATGATACACACTGACACAGAGCAGAATAGGGACTGTTCCCCCTACATAGGGTCACTTGGCAGGTATGGATTGACACCTGTCCTCAAAGCCCATGATACACACTGGGGGGAGCTACTGTCCTCCCCAACCCCTGCGCGGTGGGTGGAGGCCATAAATCACAATGGGGGGGGCCTACTTTCCTCCCCCCTGACCCCATCCCTGCGCGGTGGGTGGGGGGCATAAATCACAATGGGACAGACCTACTGATAGGAGTGGAGTATTGTTCAGATCAGTTTAATACCTTCCGCGTCTCCTATCAGTGGACGTGTATATGGCAGCCATTTTAGGAACCGCACACCTGGGACCCGAGCAAGGTCACCTCGTTCAAGCTGCTCTGGTTCCTTGATGAGCCAGCTGCCCGTGAGTTAACATATCCCGTGGAGAAGCACTCTGTCCTGTAAAGCCTCACCACAAGAAAATTAAATAAATAACAGCACTCGGAGTGGTGAGTTTAGTAAATGTTCATATCAGTTTAATACCTTCCGCATCTCCTATCAGTGGACATGTATATGGCAGCCATTTTAGGAACCGCACACCTGGGACCCGAGCAAAGTCACCTCTTTCAACAGGCGACATGATTTGGCCCTGTAAAACTATCCTGGATATTCTCTACAATTTCTATGGATATGGCATTGATTTATGTAACTGGGAGATGGAAGAAGATGCTTGGTCGGTCCTCTTACTTGAAATTTGGGGCACTGCGCGGGCAAGCTAATGTGCCACCAGATAGGAGTGGTGAGTTTAGTATTGTTCATATCAGTTTAATACCTTCCGCGTCTCCTATCAGTGGACGTGTAAATGGCAGAGATTTTTAATTGTTGAATCACCTCCCCTTTTTAGGCCAAGGTGGGAAGATGCTTAGACCACTGGTATATTGGTGCCATCTTGGAGGATTTTTTTTGGTTTGGTTTTTGAAGCCACAGTGCTGCACCAGTGGGCCTAAAAATTAGGCATGTACACATGCCTGAAAAATTTGGTATTGTTGCAGCCGCTGCTGTAGCAGCGGCCAGAAAAATTGATGTTTGTTTCACAGGCAGAAAGTGCCCTAAAACATGGCGGCTTGAACCCTAGTTGGTGGCGGATAAGTCACGCAAGTCAAACGTCATTCAGAGCTAAAATACAGCAGCGTGTGGACCATTTTTAGCCCAAGGCAGCTCATCTCATCAGGCCTTTTTTAATCGAATGTATCGCCCAGTGTCAGTCCCTTCGGGATCCATCCCTCATTCATCTTAATAAAGGTGAGGTAATCTAGACTTTTTTGACCTAGGCGACTTCTCTTTACAGTGACAATACCTCCTGCTGCACTGAAGGTCCTTTCTGACAGGACACTTGAAGCGGGGCAGGCCAGAAGTTCTATCGCAAATTGGGATAGCTCAGGCCACAGGTCAAGCCTGCACACCCAGTAGTCAAGGGGTTCATCGCTCCTCAGAGTGTCGATATCTGCAGTTAAGGCGAGGTAGTCTGCTACCTGTCGGTCGAGTCGCTCTCTGAGGGTGGATCCCGAAGGGCTGTGGCGATGCATAGGACTTAAAAAGCTCCGCATGTCCTCCATCAACAACACGTCTTTAAAGCGTCCTGTCCTTGCCGGCGTGGTCGTGGGAGGAGGAGGACTTCCACCTCTCCCCCTGTTGGATTCCCGTTGTGCTGTGACATCACCCTTATACGCTGTGTAAAGCATACTTTTTAATTTATTTTGCAAATGCTGCATCCTTTCCGACTTGTTGTAATTCGGTAACATTTCCGCCACTTTCTGCTTATACCGGGGGTCTAGTAGCGTGGACACCCAGTACAGGTCGTTCTCCTTCAGCCTTTTTATACGAGGGTCCCTCAACAGGCAGGACAGCATGAAAGACCCCATTTGCCGAGCTACTCATTTCCCGTTCCTCCTCCTCACTGATGTCATTGAAGGTATGTTCTTCCCCCAGCCACGTACAACACCACGGGTACCAGATAGGTGACAACGAGCACCCTGGGATGCCTGTTGTGTTTGGTCTTGCTCCTCCTCCTCCTCCTCAAAGCTACAATCCTCCTCTGACTCCTCTTCCTCACAATCCTCTTCCAGCGTTGCCGCAGGTCCAGCAAGCGATGCTGATAAGGCTGTTTCTGGTGGTGATGGTGACCACAACTCTTCCTCTTCACGCTCATCTACAGCCTGATCCAGCACTCTTCGCAGGGCACGCTCCATGAAGAAAACAAATGGTATGATGTCGCTGATGGTGCCTTCGTTGCGACTGACTAGGTTTGTCACCTCCTCAAAAGGACGCATGAGCCTATAGGCAATGCGCATGAGCGTCCAGTAACGTGGCAAAAAAATTCCCAGCTCCCCAGAGGCTGTCCTAGCACCCCGGTCATACAAATATTCATTAACAGCTTTTTCTTGTTGGAGCAGGCGGTCGAACATTAGGAGTGTTGAATTCCAACGTGTAGGGCTGTCGCAAATCAAGCGCCTCACTGGCATGTTGTTTTGCCGCTGGATATCGGAAAAGTGAGCCATGGCCGTGTAGGAACGCCTGAAATGGCCACACACCTTCCTGGCCTGCTTCAGGACGTCCTGTAAGCCTGTGTACTTATGCACAAAGCGTTGTACGATCAGATTACACACATGTGCCATGCACGGCACATGTGTCAACTTTCCCAACTTCAATGCCGCTATCAAATTTTTTCCGTTGTCACACACCACTTTGCCGATATCCAGTTGCTGCGGAGTCAGCCACTTTTCCACCTGTGCGTTCAGGGCGGACAGGAGTGCTTGTCCGGTGTGACTCTCTGCTTTCAAGCAAGTCAAACCCAAGACGGCGTGACACTGCCGTATCCGGGATGTGGAATAGTACCTGGGGAGCTGGGGGGGTGCCGTTGATGTGGAGCAAGACGCAGCGGCACAAAAGGACTCAGCCGAGGAGGTTATGGAAGAGGATGGAGTAGGAGGAGTAGAGGAGGTGGCAGCAGGACTGCCTGCAAGTCGTGGCGGTGTCACCAACTCCTCTGCAATGCCACGCATTCCTTGCTTGTCAGCCGTCAGCAGGTTTACCCAATGCGCAGTGTAGGTGATATACCTGCCCTGACCATGCTTTGCAGACCAGGTATCAGTGGTCAGATGGACCCTTGCCCCAACACTGTGCAAAAGGAAGTCATGGCATGTCTGGCACACAATCGAGTACAAGTTGGGGGTTGCCTTTTGTGAAAAGAAATTCCGGCCGGGTACCTTCCACTGCGGTGTCCCAATAGCTACAAATTTTTTGAACGCCTCAGACTCAACCAGATTGTATGGTAAAAGCTGGCGGGCTAATAGTTCGGACAAGCCAGCTGTCAGACGCTGGGCAAGGGGGTGACTTGGTGACATTGGCTTCTTACGCTCAAACATGTCCTTGACAGACACATGACTGTGGGCAGATGAGCGGGAACTGCTCAAGGCGGGAGACGGAGTGGCGGATGGTTGAGAGTGGGCAAGAAGGACAGCAGTGGTTGACGTGGCTGAAGATGCTAGACCAGGAGGAGGATGGCGGCTTAGAGTAGGCGTGCTGCTTTTACTCATGTGTTGATCCCATAGGCGTTTGTGATGTGAGATCATGTGCCTACGCAAAGCAGTTGTACCTAGGTGGGTGTTGGACCTCCCACGACTCAGCTTCCTTTGGCACAGGTTGCAAATGGCATCGCTGTTGTCAGAGGCAGACACACAAAAAAAATGCCACACTGCTGAGCTCTGCAATGACGGCATTCTGGTGGTGGACACAGCATGCGTTGATTGGCGTGCTGTCGGGCTGACCCCGGGTGCCGATGCATGCTGTCTGACTGTGCCACTAGCTCCTTGCGACGACCCCCCCCCCCTGCTTCCAACTCGTCTCCTCCTCCTCTGTCTCCCCATCTGAACTTTCGCCCTGTTCTTCTTGCCGAGCGGGCACCCACGTGACATCCATGGACGCATCGTCATCATCAACCGCTTCGCTTGTATCTGACAACTCAGAAAAGGAAGCAGCAGCGGGTACAACATCATCATCATCACACCGTACCTCCATGTGTTTAATGCTGCCTGCCTGAGACATATCCCTGTTATTTACATCCTCTAGCAATAATGGTTGCGCATCACTCATTTCTTCAAACGGGTGTGTGAATAACTCCTCTGACATACCAAGTAAAGCGGCTGTGGTGCTAGTTTTGGTGGTGGCGGCAGGCGGGTGAGTGGTATCTTGAGAGGTGCCTGAAGCTAAGCTGGAGGAGGATGGTGCGTCAAGGTTCCGAGCGGAGGCTGTACAAGATTGGGTGTCCTGTGTTAGCCAGTCAACTATGTCCTCAGAACTTTTCAAGTTCAGGGTACGTGGCTTCTGAAAACTGGGCATTATTCTAGGGCAAAAGGGAATCACAGCACCACGACCACAACGGCCCCTGTGGGGTGGCCTGCCTCTGCCTGTCATTTTTTGGGGGATTAGTGGTACTACGCGTGCAAGCTACTGTGAGACCAGATATGATTGGCAATGTGAACTGTAACAGTTCTGCAGAGCACACGCTGTAGGCCTGACACACCCGCTTGAAGACAAGTAACTGCTATTCAATCTATAACAGTGAAAAACAAATTTTGGTTTTAAAAGCACGCTATAGAGACACCAGATATGATTGGCAATGTGCACTGGAACAGTTCTGGAGAGCACACGCTGAAGGAAGGACTGACAGAGCCGCTTGAAGGACACTGACTGGCTGCTATTAGCTTACACTGGAAACCTTTTTTCTTTGTAAAAGCACGATAAAGAGACACCAGATATGATTGGCAACTGTCAAAGCACGCTGGCACAGGTCTGCAGAGCACACGCTGAAGTAGGCCTGAAACACAGACGCTTGCAGACAACTAACTGCTCTTCTATTACAGTGGAAAAAAATTATTTATTTTAAATCTAAAGCTTAACCTATTGTAAAAACAGATATGAGTGGTGGCACTGACTGTGCAAATGGGCAAGGCATCCAACCTGACACAGAAGCTGGCAGGCAGGCAACTGCTCTTCTATTACAGTGAAAAAAAAAAATATTTCTTTTAAATCTAAAGCTTAACCTATTGTGACCCCAGATATGAGTGGTGGCACTGGGCAAGTGGGCACAGTATCCAATGTGAACCTCACACAGAAGCTGGCAGGCAGGCACCTGCAATTACATTACACAGAAAAAAAAAAAAAAAAAAAGCAGCCTGATGTTCTAGCCCTAAAAAGGGCTTTTTGGGGTGCTGTCCTTACAGCAGAGATCAGATGAGTCCTTCAGGATTGTAGTGGACACTGAATGCCCTAGCCTAGCTATCAATTTCCCTATCTAATCAGCACCAGCTAAACTTTCCCTCCTCTCACTAAGCATGCAGCTTCAGAATGAATCGAAAATGGATGCTGGGAGGGAGGTTGGAGGGTGTGGAAGGGAGGGAGTGCTGCTGATTGGCTGTAATGTGTCTGCTGACCGAGAGGCACAGGGTCAAAGTTTGTCCAATGATGACGAATAGGGGGCGGATCGAACTGCGCATGTGTCCGCCCGCCGCGGCGAACGCAAACACGCTAATTTCGCCGGGAACTGTTCGCCGGCGGACAGTTCGGTACATCACGAATAACGGAGAAAGATCTTTCCCAAGAAAAATTGGCGAGTCTCTTCCTCAATGTGCCTTTAAAAGCACCTCAACTAAACCATTTGATTCAGCAACTCTAACTTCAGCTACTAATGACTGAAAAATAATAATACAAGGAAGTATAGTACAAAAGGTAACAGTGACAGTAGAATAAAATAAAATAAAAGGAATCTGGTTAAGCTTAGTTGTCAGGCCAGCAATAAGTACAATGTAGCTAAGCCGCAACACTAGTTTTGTTAGTCAAGCGGCTAATCAGGGGATTTTAAACAATTGAATTAAAAGTTGCATTTTATATGGGATTGCTCACCTCCTCTCTTTGTCTTTCTGATAAAAACAAAATATAATTTTGGAGGGTTTTTTATAAAGTGCTGTTTTGCAAAACTATGTTGACTTTCTAAAAAAAATATTCCAAATCTTGCTTGGGATAATCACAAACCAAGACAAATCATTTGAACATATTTGTTAAATATTTTTGTACAGACACATTCAGGATTATGTTTAGATTTTAGTCTTTCTTACATATTACCATGGATATAACATTGATCTGATAAGCAAGATATTTCAATTTTTATACACTTTCATATACAAAAAAAATTGTCATGTCCGATTTGACTGCTACAATCTATTTGAGATTTTTACTAAATAAACTTTGGGTCACAGAAAGGTTCACAGAACACAATCCCTTTGACAGCAAATGCCAAAAGTTAAAATGTTTGCAGCTCATAGAAGAGACTTGGTTTATATAACCACACAGATCTTTGACCTTATATTTAAATTTATCTAAAGATGAGTTGTATGCAATTGTATTGTTGTTTTTACAAATATAAGCCTGTATTCTTATTTTTGTGATAAATTGGTCTGCAAGAAACAAATTATATGCCTTCAAAAATCATCAATTAGCAAATCAAACCTTTCTTACACAATTATATAGCCTTTTTAAAGCAGTACAAATATGTTTAAAGGAACACTGTAGGCACCCAGACCACTTCAGCTTATTGAAGTGGTCTGGGTGCCAACTCCCATCACCCTTAACCATCTTTTACAAACTGCAATAATTACCTTGCAGGGTTAAGTCCTTCTCTAGTGGCTGACTACCAGACAGCCACTAGAGACACTTCTGGCTTCTTAGACGACTTTTGGTCATCTAAACGACACTGGGCATGTGGGAACATGTGCCTGGTCCCGTCTGTATTTTAATAGTGACTAAGCAGCAAGAGCTGCTTGGTCCCTAGTTTATTATTACAGTTAATAGCCTGCAATTGCTTGCTGATTAGTAGACCCCAACCAAGGCATGGCAAAGGAAAAAGGTTAGTCATTAAAAAAGGCCAATCGCACATTTATTGAAGTTATTATGCCAAGCAGCTGACCGGTTTATCTTAAACTCAACTGGCATTAAATCCAGCTGGAATTAGAAAAAAAAAATACAAACTAAAAACAATTAATATTTATCAACCGTTTTTGGTCTTAAGAATTAAATTGAGCCTATTATTTGTTCAATTACATTTTTTAGTTCTTAGAGTGAAGTGGATTTTCTATTTTCCCTATCTTTGCATAAAATGAGTGATTTGAAAGTAAAGATCTTTACAAGGTCCCAATAATAATCTAAGTATCATGATGCCAATCTCCAATTCATCTTCAAATGTTTATTTTACTAATTTAATCATTATAATAGTACAGATTTTTACTACTTGATAGGATTTAGAAGGGATCTTGTTAGATCATCAATAAGTGCAACTAGCTGTGGGTTTGTTATTTTTAGAAATACATGGGGAAAGTCAATTATCTTAATAAAGGGTGTAAAACATAATTTAAGAAACAGCAAGTTTCTACTATACATATTAAAAGTTAATTAAGTGTCAGGCTTTTGCACAAGCAACCTGGATAACATTGTCAGAGGAAGGAAATAGTTAAAGTTAAAGCAGCACCTTCCCAAGCTATATCACCCACTAGACTAAACGCTTCAGCAGTAGCAATTCTCTTATATTTCAAATTAGGGTTTGAGCTGTCTCCATTAAATGTATAATTTTTATTTATATAGCGAGTCTGTACCAGCTGTGTCCTCTCCTTGCAAACAGAGCATGCTTCATGTCCATTCTTCATTAAGCCATCTTCAGGACCTAAAAACAGGGCAGAATCTAGATATCCTAACTTTAACACAGGTTAAGGAATGATGCTGAGAAATCAGGGGTAAGGTCAATGCTGTCAAGGGAGGGTGATAAACAAGAATTCAGCTAAAATTCAAATTTTCAAGTCAAACTTTAGTTTCATTTTTTTATTCAGACTGCTGGAAGGGAGAATATGTTTTAATGTATTTTTGGTGGTGGCAAATAAGCAGCTTAGTTTTCCATGAAGAACAAGAGGGCTGCCCAATCATGCGGGCAGGGCCATCTTTAATACTGATTGGACCCTGGGCAGGTATTTGATTGGGGCCCCTTGACCTAGCCCTTCTCTTTCCTAGCATGCAATCACACCATCAATGACCACACACACAAAAAAAAAAAAATTAACCCTCTCATTTCTTACAGAGAAAGAACACACACACTAACACATACAGATGCAAACACTGACATACACAGGTACAGACATACATAGAGAGATACACAGACACACAAGTGCATACACAGACACAGACACACAAGTGCATACACAGACACACATGCACAGCTACACATTGACACACCTACATACACTGTTGCACATATACACTCACTGACATACATGCAGATACACACAATAACATACAGATACAGACACTGACACACATGCAGCTACACAGGCAGACAGCATGATACACAGTCAAATACACAGAATGACACAGATACACATATACAAACAGACACACAAACACATACTGATGCACAGGGTCACATATAGACAAGCAGATACAGAAACACACACAGACATACAAACAGACACACATACAGCTCTCACTCTGACTCCCTCCTTTTCTTCTCATCATGACAACTAAGGGGGGTGGGGGAGGGGGGAGGGAGGGAGGACCACTAAGGGGGTGGGAGGAGGGGGAAGGACAACTAAGGGGTTTGGGTGAGGGGGGGGGTTGGACCGCTAAGGGAGTGGTGGGAGAGGATGACCACTAAGGGGGTAGGGGGAAAGGACCACTAAGGGGTTGGAGGGAGAAGGGGAAGGACCACTAAGGGGTTTGGGAGAGAGAGGGAGATGGCGGACCACTAAGGGGGGGAGGAGGGGAAGGACCACCAAGGGGTTGGAGGGAGAAGGGGAAGGACCACTAAGGGGTTTGGTAAAGGAGGGGAAGGACCACTAAGGGGTTTGGGAGAGAGAGGGAGAGGGAGGACCGCTAAGGGGGTGGTAGCAGAGGATGACCACTAAGGGGGACAGGAGAGTTGAGGGGTTAGAAGACCACCAAGGGGGGACTGCAGAGGGACAGGGGACCAAGGGACAGGAGTGAAGGGGAGATCACTATATGACAGGAGGGGAGAGCACTATAAAAAAATAAAGCGCTGTTCCCCTCTCAGTCCCTATCCTACCCCACAAACCCTCTCTTTTACACTACACACATATACAATGCATCCCTACTCACATACAGACACACAATGCATCCTTTACGTGCACACACACACACACACACTGATTCTCTTACACACACAGAAACAAAATGCATCTCTTACACACACTCAATGCACCCCTTACAGACACACACTGCATTACATGCAAAAACACACACACACAGAAACATACAATGCATTCCTTACACAAATTTGTATTCCTATACACTACATTCTATAAGAAAACACACACACACACACACACACACTACATCCTCTACAATAATACATCCCCTACACACATATACTCAACTCCCTGTTAGAGAACTCATGGGTGGGCCATGTAGATGGATTTATGGGTGGGCCTTGTAGGCATAGTCATGGTCAGACCCTGGGGGCCCAGACCTTGAGCTGTGTAAGGGCCCCCCAAAAAAATGGAGCTGCTTCCTGTTCGTTAGTTGTTGTGAGCACTGTTATAAACAGTCTCCAGAGAGACTGCAGCCTGAGCCCATCATCATCCTCTTGTCCTCATCTGGTGGTAAGTAGGCAATCCAATATATTATTAGTGGCACTAATCTCTAATTTACCTCACATTAAAGGGCCACTATAGTCAGCAGAATCACTACAGCCTGCCTGAAGGCTTTTTAATGTAAACACACTTGCAGATAAAAAAATACACTTTGTGCATAACTGGTGTTGGCCCATATGACAGAGCATATGGGCGGGGCATTGTGATGTCACATAGTGGGCAGGACATATGGGGGCAAATATTTTTTTGCCTAAGGTGGCAGAAATCCTTTGCATGGCCTTGAGTAAACCCACTTTATTTCAAAAACATATACGCTTTACGTGTCAAAATTAAATCTTTGAGGACCATAAATGCATTACATTTTTAGGTTGATGCATAGCACATTTCTTAGAGACATTATTTATTTATTTATTTATTTATTATTGCCATTTATATAGCGCCAACAGATTCCATAGCGCTTTACAATATTATGAGAGGGGGATTTAACTATAAATAGGACAATTACAAGAAAACTTACAGGAACAATAGGTTGAAGAGGACCCTGCTCAAACGAGCTTACATTCTATAGGAGGTGGGGTGTAAAACACATTAGGACAGGAATTTACAATCAAATAAGGTGGGCTGCCCTTTAGGAGAGGGCAAGAGACAGGTATGTGAGGTAAGGGTTAGTCTTGGAGGCCATAAGCTTTCCTAAAGAGATGGGTTTTAAGGCACTTCTTAAAAGATGCAAGACTAGGGGAGAGTCTGATGGCGGTAGGCAGGCTATTCCATAGGAAGGGAGCCGCCCGTGAGAAGTCCTGCAAGCGCGAGTTGGCCGTACGAGTGCGGACAACGGACAGGAGGTGGTCATGGGCAGAACGGAGAGACCGAGAAGGGACATACCTATGGATCTGTGAGGAGATATAAGAGGGGCTAGAGTTGTTCAGTGCTTTATAGGTGTGAGTTAGTACCTTGAATTGACTCCTATAGCATACAGGAAGCCAATGTAAGGACTGGCAGAGGGGTGAGGTGTGAGAGAAACGACTAGAGAGGAAAATCAGTCTAGCAGCAGCGTTCATTACGGACTGTAGGGGTGCAGTACGGCTTTTGGGAAGACCAATCAGGAGAGGGTTACAATAATCCATGCGGGAAATTACTAGAGCATGGACAAGCTCCTTGGTAGTATCTGGTGCAAGAAAGGGGCGGATGCGGGCTATGTTTTTAAGATGGAATCTACAGGATTTGGCAACATGCTGGATGTGAGGCTCAAAGGTGAGACCAGAGTCAAGTATGACGCCAAGACAGCGCGCTTGCAAGGATGGACTGATGTTGGTACCACAAACTTGGAGGGAGAGCGAAAGAGGAGGATCAGTATTAGGAGGAGGAAAGACAAGGAGCTCAGTTTTTGAGAGATTGAGTTTCAGAAAGCGGGATGACATCCAGTCAGAGATGGAAGAAAGGCAAGCAGTGACACGTTGCAGGACGGCAGGGGAGAGGTCCGGGGAGGAGAGATATAGCTGGGTGTCATCAGCGTACAGGTGGTAGTGAAATCCAAAAGAGGTAATAAGTTTGCCAAGAGAGGCAGTATAAAGAGAAAATAGAAGGGGACCAAGGACGGAGCCTTGGGGAACTCCAACCGAGACAGGGCAAGGGGAGGAGGTATCATTAGAAAAGGAGACACTGAATGAGCGTTGGGAGAGATAAGAGGAAAACCATGAGAGGACAGAGTCACAGAGACCAAGCGATTGAAGAGTTTGAAGAAGGAGAGCATGATCAACGGTGTCAAAGGCTGCTGAGAGGTCAAGAAGAATTAGTATGGAGTAGTGGCCTTTGGATTTAGCTGTGAGTAGGTCGTTAGTAACTTTGATAAGGGCAGTCTCTGTAGAGTGGAGAGGGCGGAAGCCAGATTGAAGGGGGTCAAGGAGAGAGTTGGAATTGAGGAAATGAGACACACGGGTAAAGACAAGTCTTTCCAGAAGCTTTGAGGAAAAAGGGAGCAGGGATAGGGGACGGTAGTTAGAGGGGGTGGATGGGTCGAGTGATTTTTTTTTAGTATAGGTACTACAGTGGCATGTTTAAGGTCAGCAGGGACGATGCCAGAAGAGAGCGAGCAGTTGAAGATGTGTGTTAGAGAAGGCACGAGACAAGTGGAGAGAGATCTAATAAGGTGAGATGGGACAGGATCAAGCGGGCAAGTGGTGGGGCGAGAGGAGCAAAGAAGAGCAGCCACCTCTTGGTCAGTAGCTGGGGAGAATGTCTGAAGGGTAGGAAAGGCATGATCTATGTGTGATTGAGAAACAGAAAGGCAAGGAGGGGAGAATTCTTTCCTTAGCTGTTCAATCTTGTCAGTGAAGTAACATGCAAAGTTATCAGCAGTTAGGTTAGTTTTGGGGGTGGCCACAGCAGGGCGAAGAAGAGAATTAAAGGTGTGAAAGAGACGCCTGGGGTTGCGGGAACATTAACTAATGAGAGCGGAAAAATAGGACTGTTTGGCAAGGGCAAGGGCTGCACTGTATGAACACAATATGAATCTATAATGGAGAAAGTCTGATTGTGTACGAGACTTCCTCCAGGAGCGTTCAGCACAACGGGAGCATCTTTGCAGGTACCGCGTTGATTTAGTATGCCATGGTTGGGGGCGGGTCCTCCTCGAGGTCCTACATTATCAGCCTATCAGTAGCACAATTCAGAGTGGAAAAGTGAGGAGGCAGAGCTGACGGGCACTGGACTGACGACTTTGAAGTTAAATGGTTTGGTAACAGTTTAACACCTGAAGGTAAATCTGCACTTGGGGCCTCCTTGAAGCATTAAAACCTCCCAGAGTGTTCCATAAATATTAAATTACAAAATTAAGACCTGCGCTTGAGAAAAAGGCTCGGAGAGGAGCTGAAACGTTGTCTCCACCTTCTTGTTCAAAATAAAAAGACTGCCTTTTGGAAGAAACATCAGGTGTGTCTAGATATGAATTTTTTCTTACATTTGATGTCTCCAGGGATTGGCCCTCACTTTTCTTCCTGCATGAAGAATTCCCATTTATTTTAGTGTGGTCATTATACTTGTTTTCTTGCAAACAACAGTAAATCTGTGTATGTCAGTAACCATGTGTGTGTCTGTGAGTGTGTGTGCATGTCAGTGTTTTCTGTCAATTAGTGTATGTCAGTATGTATGTAGTGGTCAGTGAAAGTGTGTGTTGATTTAACAGTGCCAATGACTGATTGTCAGTGAGTGTATGTCAATGCATGTATTAGTGAGAACATGTGTGTCAGTCAAAGTGAGTTTTGGCCTTAAACAAGAAGAGGTGTGGCCTTTACAGGGTCGGGTAAATTTAGATTAGGGGCGCCTGAGTTGAGTCATGTCTAGGGCAGCACATACCAAAATACACCACTATGAATGGGCACTGATGGGACCCCAAAATGTGTGTGCCCTTGTATAGCCACACTGGCTGCTCTGATGGAAGTTCCACCATTTCCTTAAACACAACTGGATAAGCCCTAAATCCTGGACTGAAAAGAGAATTGGTTTGGGAACAAATGCTTTGCAGAAAGAAGCATGTTTAATTATGTAAATGTTTCAGTTGAACCACTGTGCAAGAAAAATAAAATAAAAAATTAAGATAGCTGAATTTTGGTCATATGGCAGTCCAGTTTATCCAAATTTCATTAATAAAAAAATAATAAGAAATAAAACAGATTCAGAAAAATGAACGAGACAAAGCTAAAAGGGCATGAAAATGGGCCACTGTACTGCAAGATATATACATACTGTATATACTCGAGTATAAGTCGAGTTTTTCAGCACATTTTTTGTGCTGAAAAACCCCAACTTGACTTATACTCGAGTCAATGTCTGTATTATGGCAATTTACATTTACATTGCCATAATACAGACAGGGGGCTGTGTAGGAGGGGGGCTGGCAGGAAGCTCTTACTTACCTCTCCTGCAGCTCCTGTCAGCTCCCTCCTCTTCCACGCTAGTCCAGTCAGCTCCCCTGTCAGCTCACAGTGTAAGTCTCGCGAGAGCCGCGTGGTCATAGCGCGGCTGCGAGACTTACACTGGGACTTGCAGTGGGAGCTGACCGGACCGGCGCAGAGGAGAAGGGAGCTGACAGGAGCTGCAGGAGAGGTAAGTAAACGCTCCCTACCAGCCCCCTCCTACACAGCACATCCACTGGACCACCAGGGAGTGAGAGCCCCCTCCCTGCCATGTATCAAGCAGGGAGGGGGGGGACAAAAGAAAATATATAAATAATAATAAAATCATATTTTAAAAATAATAAAATAAAAAATTATTAAAATAATAATTGAAAAAAAATAATAATAAAAATGCCCACCCCCCACCAAGGCTCTGCAACAATTCCACAAACACACACACTGCACTCATTATATACACACACTGTAAATAAATATTCAATTAATATAATTTTTTTTTTAGGATCTAATTTTATTTAGAAATTTACCAGTAGCTGCTGCATTTCCCATCCTAGTCTTATACCCGAGTAAATAAGTTTTCCCAGTTTTTTGGGGTAAAATTAGGGGCCTCGGCTTATATACACACACACACACACACACACACACACACACACGAGTATATACGGTACATTTTCCTGCCATTTGGTTTGCAGATCAAGTGAGAAAGAGTATACAGAAATGAGGAGGTGCAGTAAAAAAAATAAAATTAACTATATATATATATATATATATATATATATATATATATATATCAATATATAAAATGTTAATTCTAATCTGTGGTTAAAATCAACATGTAAAAGTTGCTGTCCCCTAGACAATAATCTTTTTCTCCATCAATTATCTTTTTTTAATGCCACAAGTAGAGCTTTGTGGTCGTTTCTTTAGTGATTAGTCTAGACGGCTATTGATGAATTAGGAATTCATACAATCAACTGATGTGCCCAAATTTTGAGGAAATGCATAAAGTCAAAGGAGTGCTGCACACGAGTAAGTTTAAGTAGGAGCTCTGTGAAGGGGGGTCCACAGTTCACCAGGAACAACAAGAAATAGAGTTCCACAGGTGCTTGGTATATATTCTCTTTGTAAAACAAACAGAAAATAGTCATTTACTTCATTTTATTATTACCTTAAGATAATTTACCAGTCCCCTGTTACGGAGATGTATAAACAGGCAGTCAAACTTGAAACATTAATAAGTTCATAGAGACCCAAAAAAAGAAAAACAAAAACATTTGAATTATATAATTTGTCATGAATACCTAATCAATAATCTGTACTACATTTTAACAGATTGTAATAACAAATGATTGATGCTTGCAGCTAGTGCATTTTTTCTGCATGAAGGCATTTAAGAGGGATGAATTATTTAGAAACAAATCATGGATTCCGCATAATCAATAATGTTTAAAATTCTATACACACACCAAGTGCTGAAAGAAAGCCGTGTTATATTATCTTGGAAGTGATCCGCTTCCCAGCAGCAGTAAACATGTCTCCAATTATTGCAATTAATGTTTTCATGTGTATATGATACATTTTGATAACAGTTTTTGTTAAGTCAGGAAATTAATAAAATAGCAACAAAACTCTGTGGGTTGTGATGCATTTAAGTTTCAGACTATTCAAAGTTCAGCCAATCTTATGCACCCCACCATAATTTTCACCATTATTATCATCATTATTACCATTTATAAAGTACAAAAATCACCCCAAAAAATGCTAACCTAGTGTTTTAAATGGTGTATCCACCCTTCAAAACACTTGGTTAGAGTGTACCGCTGGGTACGCATTCGAGAGAGGAAAAAAAAAAAACCTAAAAAAAAAAAACCAAACAAAAAAAAAACCACACACACACACACACACACTTACCCCTCAATATGAATTGGGGTTGTACATAAAAATGAAAAACAAAACATAAAAATAGTATAATACTATATATCATGTAAGGTGAAATAATTTGTGAGTGAAGAAAAAAACAACTCACATTTATAGAGCTTTTTTTAATGGATATAGGCTCTAAAAACTTAGAACAGGGGAAAAACCTCCACGCTTCTGCCCCAGTCGCCATGGCTTGACTGGGGTCCTCCTGGAGCCTCTCCGTACTGGAGGAGGATAGAGGACTAGCTCTGATCCCTCCCAGGGACTGGACAACACACAGTCCTGGGAGCTATAGTCCTTACAAGTACTTTCGCTGCCAAATCCTCCAGTAGCTGGAACAAGGTGCAAATTCATGATTATAGCCCTTCCTCTTCCAGTAACTAGACGACACATAGTTCTGGGAGTCAACTGGTTTAACACAACCTTTTTAGTTACAGACCCCAGCAGGGGGTCTCCATTGTCTTCACCACAAGCCCCTCCCAGGAATCTCTGGGCCTGTGAGGTAATTGCTTTAAAGACCAGTAAGCTAATTATCTCCCAGGAACAGAGAGGCAAACATAATACCCCAAAACATAATAAAAACATAACCCCACAAATAATACATTGTTATCCCCTTAGCGACAAGTGACGGATTAGGTCCGTCAATCAAGGGGAAAGCGTTAATGACGAGTGACGGACCTCGTCCATCACGCGTTAAAATTAACCCCCGATCGCCGCAGTGCCGGCGATCACAGGGTTAACGCTGTTGCTGGATGCCTCCGAGTCAGGGGCAGACCAGCAGCAGCAAATTCCGATATCCCAGCCCATGTGATTGCTGTGTCAGCCAGTCACAGCGGTCACAATGCTGCTGGGATCTCTAACTATGTTTTTTTTGTAACCCTAAGGGGTTAAATTTTATTATTTGATTTTATTAATTTGTGATTTAGTTATTTTGGTGGGTAGAATTTAGTGGGAATTAGGGAATAAAAAAAAAATTTTGTTAGCTGTGTTAACTGTATTAACAATGTTTATAAAGTATAGCGCAGAGGAGGCTTATGCCCAGTTAGCGGCCGACTCAGAGGCGACTGACGCTGCCTCAGAGAGTGACACAGGGGACAGGGACTATGTGCCAGATACTGCAGGACCATCAGGGGAAATCGACGATTCCCCTAATGCTGAACATGGCGTAGATAACTGGGTAACCCCTAACAATTTTTCCCCAGACATCCCAGTGTTTACAGCCAATCCTGGCATACAGGCTGACCTGTCTGGCTATAGTGCGCTGGATGTTATGCAGCTGTTCTTGGGGGATGAGATTTTTGGGGAGATAGTCACCCAGACTAATCTCTATGCGGAGCAGTATCTGGCACGCAATCCAGACTCTCTTATCTCCAGTAAAGAGAGATGGAACCCAACTAGTGTGCCAGAATTGAAACAATTCTGGGCACTGACCATGTTAATGGGGCTAATTAAAAAGCCCACAATTAGGATGTATTGGTCTAAACATCCTATTTGCAATACCCCCATTTTTGCCGAGACAATGACGAGGGAAAGATATGAAGACATACTGCGATTTATGCACGTTAGTGACAATAACAGGTGCCCCCCAAAAGGTGATTTGCTGTATGATCTTTATAAAATACACCCTTTAATTGCCCACTTTAACAGTAAATTTGCCACTATATATACACCCCCAATAAAAACATTTCCATTGATGAGTCCCTCATGAAGTTTAAGGGAAGACTGGGGTTTAGACAATATATCCCATCCAAAAGATCCCGATATGGGATCAAATTTTATAAACTGTGTGGAAGGGGCAGTGGCTACGTATACACCTACCATGTATACGAAGGAAAGGATAGCCACCTTGATCCCCCAGGTTGCCCATATATAGTAGGGACAAGTGGAAAAATTGCCTGGGACTTAATAATGCCACTACTTAATAAAGGTTATCATTTATACATCGATAACTTTTATAATAGCATCCCACTGTTAAAAATGTTGTACTGCTTCAAGACCGTGGTCTGTGGCACTATTCGGAAGAGTCGCACAAAGCGAACAAAAAAATGAAAAAAAGGGGGAAACAGCAGCTCTCTGCCAGAATGAACTGCTGGCACTCAAGTACAGGGATAAAAAGGATGTTTTCATCTTAACCACCATCCATGGTGAAAACACTCATAGGGTCGCAGTTCGTGACAGAGAGGAATGTAAATGGGTGCCAGTCTGCATACGGCAATATAATCGGCATATGGGGTGCGTTGACCTGTCCGATCCACTGATGCAGCCGTATTTGATCATGTGAAAGACCAGGGCATGGTATAAAAAAAAGTGGGCATATACCTGATGCAGATGGCAATCCACAATGCCTTTGTCATTTTTAAAAAGGCAAATGCTGGGCTGAAAAGCACTTTTCTTTCATTCCAGTTTGAGCTCATTTTTGGGCTGCTAGAATGCCACACAAGAAGACCATCAGTGGAGCCTAACAGTAGAATGGAGGCAGGTCACTTCTGCTTTAAGATTCCACCAACCCCTAAAAAACAAAATCCCCAGAAAAGGTGCAGGGTGTGTTACAAGAGGGGCGTAAGAGCTGAGACCAGCTGTTACTGCCCTGATTGCCCCTCTCAGCCCGGCCTATGTATTGGCCACTGTTTTAAAAAATTTCACACCCAGGCCGAATAAGTAGACCAGTTTTGGGGGTGTGATTTTTAGTCATCTGTCTGATTGGTTACCGAATCTTGGCTTTGTCTCTCATTTATCCTGTCTTCTCTGATCCTTGACCTCTGCTTGTCCTATCGTTGTTACGTTTCTCTTTACTCCTTTGACCTTGGCTTGTACCTTGACTATTCTCTGCTTGTATAGCCCAGCCATTCTAAGGACCGGTATTACAAGTTTTTCTCTCTCAGTGTTCTCTCTCTTTGTGGTCTGTCTGTGTTTTGGTTTCGGAATACATGACAGCTTTGCCCGGGACGCAGATGACTGGGTACTACCCCCGGATAAGTTTACCCCAACTATTCTCCCTTTTCACAGAAAATAGTATGCACTTGTTCATAATTTGAATTGATGAGCTGCTTATACTTAATATATGTGGCCTTTGAGAGGTAATTTGCAGTCCTGAGCTGCTAAAATGAGACCCAGGGGGCCCAGCATCCACTTTTGAAAAATATGGAGGTGGTGTGTCTCCAATGCGCCCCTTCAACATCCACATAACCCTGAAAAAGGTACACATGGGGGTATCGTTGCACTAAGATGACATAGCTGAGCAACATATTAGGTGTTATACTGCCGTAGCACACATAAAGATAGCAAAATATACAGTAACATCTCCAAGTGTGTGTCAAAAAGGCAGAAAAAATGCTAATGGCAACTAGACTTAGTACAAACTAACAAAAAAAAAAAATGATCCTACACTAAGGTTTAGAATATACCTTTTGAAATACCCTGGGGTGTCTACTTTAAGAAATGGTAAGCCTTTGTGGGGTAGTTTGAATTTAAAACCTGCTAAGATGCTTGGAAATTGCACATAGGCCCAGCATCATTCAAAGTTTGGTAAAAACTCATATGACTTTGTCTCCAATGTGCCCCTTCAACATCCACATAACCCTGAAAAGGGGTCCGGTCAGCTCCTCTGTCAGCTCCCAGTGTAACTCTCGCGAGAGCCGCGGGGTCATAGCGCGGCTCTCGCGAGACTTACACTGGGACTTGCAGAGGGAGCTGACCGGACCGGCGCAGAGGAGAAGGGAGCTGACAGGAGCTGCAGGAGAGTTAAGTAAACGCTCCCTGCCAGCCCCCCTCCTACACAGTGCACACCACTGGACCACCAGGGAGGGAGAGCCCCCTCCCTGGCCAGCTAACAAGCAGGGAGTGGGGACGAAAAAAATAAAAATGTAAATAATATTAAAATTAAAAAAATAATATTAAAATTTTTTTTAAAAAAATGAATAAAAAAAAAAATGCCCACCCCCCAAAGCTCTGCATCGCATCACACACACACACTGCATTCATTATATACACACACACACTGTAAATAAATATTCAATTAAAATCATTTTTTTAGGATCTCATTTTATTTAGAAATTTACCAGTAGCTGCTGCATTTCCCACCCTAGTCTTATACTCGAGTCAATACGTTTTCCCAGTTTTTGGGGGTAAAATTAGGGGCCTCGGCTTCTATTCGGGTCAGCTTATACTCGAGTATATACGGTATTTTAAGTGCCACCTCATTCATACACTATTGTTTTTTTTCCCATCGGGTTCTTGTTTACCTCTCTTACTAAGGTCTTTCTTCCCCAATTGCTCAATTGGGTAACTCTAGAAAGGGTCTTGGCTGTGCTCTTGGAAACTTTCCATGCAGCTGAAAACATTTTTGTACCCTTCCCTAGACCTTTGCCTCTATACAATCAGGTCTCTGAGCTCTGCAAGCAGTTCTCACAACGTGTTTATTTTACTCTAATATGCATTTACAGCTGTGGTACCTTATTTAGACAGGTGTGTGCCATTCCAAATCATGTCCAATCAATTGAATTTGCCACACTAATCAAAGTGTAGTACATCTTAAAGATGATCCAGAGAAATGAGATGCCTTAAAGTTAAATTCAAGTGCCATAGCAAAGGGTAATACTAATGTCAATGTTACATTTCAGTTATTAATGATAAAGTAAAATTCATTGTCATGCTTATACTGTGAGAGTTTCGATAATAGGCTCTGCTTTTACTTGCCACTGTGCATTCAGATTCTACTTTAAACGTCCCCAAGGGGTGAATAAAGCTGCACAGATTAATTGTTAAAAGGTAGCTGTTGGTATATAGTAATATGTATTTGACTTATCTTGTAACAGCTGAATATTGACAAGGTGCATTCCACTGTTAAACAAAACGCCATCCCTGGTCCAAATATTTTAGAGCCTTTTGGTAACTGGCTCTGAGTATGACGATTGTGTGTCTATTTGTAGGGTGACTCTGCCAACTCTGTGTCCAAGGTGCAATCTTGGCAAAACAAGCATAGCTCCTGACACTGAAGTCTTACACAGAAGCTTCTAATCATGGCATTCTTGTGACACTGATGTAGTATTGTTATTGGGTAAAAAAAAAAAAAAAAAAGAAAAAAGGAGCCAGACATTTAGTTTGATTAAGGACTTACATGCAAATCAAATCCTAAACATTTGCAATCCTTATTCATTGTCCTTCGTGAATCAAATAAAAGGCAGATATAGAAAACTTTGTTGTCTGGTTCATGTCTTTTCCTGTGACATAAGGGTGGAAAACGCAGTCTTGTTTTCTCAAGCCTGCCAAAAGCAGAAAAGGGGTACACAAGAATGCCCTTTATGATTCAGCTGAGACCAGTTACTTCAAGTATCTAAAGTACACAGACACTTTATGGATAAACAATTACTGGTAATCCAAACCAATTGTATCCCTTGCAAGTCAGGGCATTACATGATGATATGTCAAAGCCAGTTGCAACACCCAAGCACATAATTACTAAACATTGTGGGCATAAAGAGTGCCTGAATACCCAGAGGGCAGACAAAGGAAACATTAAAATGTAAGGTGACTAACTGAAAGGCATATGATAAAAGTCAATATGACCTAGTGAGGACCAAATACAGTAAGCAGAATGATGCATCGTGGAGTTTGTGTTAGTAGTGAAATTTGCATGTCTGAATGGCTGAACAAAAACTTACGGTTTTGTTTAAAAAAAGAAAAAAATATATACCAGTTAAAAAAGGCACAGCTGGGTCAGACACGGCGGTGCCCCCTAAGTACTTGATTGGTTTAGAGATTAGGAGCCAGAATGCAACAGGATATCACAGGCTCAGATGATGATTGCCCAGTTTGATTGGATGGGGTGGTGTACTCTTCCATCAACTTAAGATATTATGATGTAAGTTTATTGTATAGATAAAGAGCAGTAAACATGGGTCTTTAGTCCATCTATTATGTCTGCCTGTGGATCAGAAAGATAACTGCTTCCTGGGAATCTGAACTTTGGGGAAATAATCCACCCAATATTTGTGTTGTTTTATTTAAATTTTTTGATAAATTTTACAGAGGCTACCGGATTTAATATGGATGTTGCAGTACAAAGATAACGTTTATTTTCCTACCACAGTTCATGTAAGAAAGTGCTCACATTTTATTTAATATGTCAAAGAAAATCAAGGTTTAGTGACAATTGCCAATCATTTTTTTTCCCCATCAATCAACTTTTTTTTGGACCAGGGATAGAACTCCAAATTAGAAATCAAACAAACTTGCTTGTCGTTTGTAACAAACCTAATCTCCAAGTCTAATGTGCAACAATATTCCACCTCATAATTAGTACCTGCTTCTGGTACATGTTTAACAAAGCCAGATTTTACTTTACAGCAATCAAATTCATTAGGATTGTAAGGTCACGACCGTAGATAAATTCAATAAAGTTCATATAGCTCACAACAAGCAGTGTGTTGAAAATACAATAAACAATAGATATAATACATCTATTCAACCAAAATGTGGTAACATTTTTCATTTAATTAATTTTAAACAACAATTAATATCTGTGGAAATAAATTAATATAGGTTTGTAAAATAGGACTAATGCGAATTAAAAGCAATAAATAACTACATAAACTGACATGCACACACAAATCTAAAGCAGTAAATGTCCACTGCAATTAAAAAAAAAAAAAATAATATAAATACTATCAGTACCAAAACTAGGAATTTGTTTAAAGGTCAGCATTTGCTGCAGCTGACATCAAAACAGGCAGATGACACGCCTGAGGTAGGGTTTGAAGCAAAAAAGCCAAATTGTCAGGGGAATATAAATTTTTTTAAATATTTTATTATATCTTTTCATATGACAACACTGAAGAAATGACACTCAAGCCACGATGCTCGACCGCGCTACACACAGAGAGACCGGCAGGAGGGGAGCAGCACAGCACTTCCCTCCTGCTAGTCACCTAGCAACCACTGGGCCCTGGCCTGTGCAGCAGTGCACCGTCCCTGAAATTGTGGTGGTCCACGGTCACAGCTGAATTTAGTGAATTTCCATAGTTCATCAGGTGGGAATCCAGACTCCACACAAGATGAACTAGAAACCTCAGCAGTAGACGATCACCTGAAGATATGTCAGAATTAGAAGACCTCCTTCTTTTCCTGCCTCTAAGGACCCCCTCAAGCACCGCATCAGAAACATTATGTGACCCTTTAAAAGAATCCAAAGTCTGAAACCAGGACAGGAACGATTGCATATCTTTTTGTTTGGATTTTTCCAAAGACATTGCTGCACACTTTATTCTTAGTGCCATCCGGTAGGTGGGTGGAAAAATCATTGCAAACTAAATGTTTGGCTTTGGATGAGGCCTTCCTAGTTGCAGGATTAGGCATGTCTTTATCCATTTGCTGAGAGCTAGACATATCTGAAACATAACAGAAATGTACCTTTTAAACCCTAAACTGTTTTACAGAAAGCAAAGATTTTTAAAGTAAAGATTATTTAATCTTACCTCAAAAACCTGAGCCGTCTGAGGGGCTGGTGACACGGAGAATCCTTTCTGACCAGCATCCAGAGGGAGACAGCACAGCAGTTATACATCCATGGATTCAAAGCCGGCGCTATTTCCCGAAAGTTCCGGTGCACGCGTGCAGCAGTGTACCCGGAACGTCGGTGGAACGCACCACCACCCTGGCGTGTGTTCCACTGTTGTGTGCAGGTTCACGGCCTGTAGCATCATGAAAGCATCCCCTTGCTCACCCGTAATCACAAAGCCATAACATACTCGGCGCATCATAAATACCTGAAAAGGCTCTGGGACCTTGATGGACAGAGCCATGCCTCTCAGCCTACCACCCAGGCGGGTGACACTTTATCTGTTCCATGCTGGGACAAGGAAGAACTGAGGTGGGTTTGCCAGGGAAATGGGATAAAAAGGTAGGGACTTTCAATTAACTCCTATCTTGTAGATGATTGTCCCAATTAAAGGACCACTCTAGGCACCCAGACCACTTCAGCTTAATGAAGTGGTCTGGATGCCAGGTCCAGCTAGGGCTAACCCATTTTTTTTTTTTTAAACATAGCAGTTTCAGAGAAACTGCCATGTTTATAAATGGGTTAATCCATCCCTCAAATCCTCTAGTGGCCGTCTCACTGACAGCCGCTAGAGGCGCTTGCGTGATTCTCACTGTGAAAATCACAGAGAGCATGCAAGCTTCCATAGGAAAGCATTGATAATGCTTTCCTATGAGACCGGCAGAATGTGTGCGCAGCTCTTGCCGCACCTGCGCATTCAGCCGAATGGGAGGAGAGGAGGAGGAGAGGAGGAGAAGAGCTCCCCGCCCAGCGCTGGAGAAAGGCAAGTTTTAACCCCTTTTCTCTCTCCAGAGCCCGGCGGGAGGGGGTCCCTGAGGGTGGGGGCACCCTCAGGGCACTATAGTGCCAGGAAAACGAGTATGTTTTCAAATAAGACAAATAAGTCAATGGGACCTGATGGAATACACCCAAAGCTATTAAAAGAGCTTAGTGGTGTACTAGCAAAACCATTAACAGATTTATTTAACCAATCATTGATAACAGGAGTAGTCCCAGAAGATTGGAAGTTAGCGAATGTTGTGCCCATTCACAAGAAAGGTAATAGGGAGGAGTCGGGCAACTATAGGCCAGTAAGCCTTACTTCAGTAGTGGGGAAAGTGATGGAAACCATGTTAAAGGATAGGATTGTTGAACATCTAAAAACACATGGATTTCAAGACCAGAGACAACATGGGTTTACTTCAGGGAGATCATGCCAAACTAATCTTATTGATTTTTTTGATTGGGTAACTAAAATTATAGATCAGGGTGGTGCAGTAGACATTGCTTACTTAGATTTCAGTAAGGCTTTTGACACTGTTGCACATAGAAGGCTTATCAATAAACTGCAATCTTTGAGTTTGGATTCGAATATTGTTGAATGGGTAAGGCAGTGGCTGAGTGACAGGCAACAGAGGGTTGTAGTCAATGGAGTATATTCGAAGCTTGGGCTTGTCACCAGTGGGGTACCTCAGGGATCTGTACTTGGACCCATTCTCTTTAATATTTTTATTAGTGATATTGCAGAAGGTCTTGATGGTAAGGTGTGTCTTTTTGCGGATGATACTAAGATATGTAACAGGGTTGATGTTCCAGGAGGGATAAGCCAAATGGAAAATGATTTAGGTAAACTAGAAAAATGGTCAGAGTTGTGGCAACTGACATTTAATGTGGATAAGTGCAAGATAATGCATCTTGGACGTAAAAACCCAAGGGTAGAGTACAAAATATTTGATAGAGTCCTAACCTCAACATCTGAGGAAAGGGATTTAGGGGTGATTATTTCTGATGACTTAAAGGTAGGCAGACAATGTAATAGAGCAGCAGGAAATGCTAGCAGAATGCTTGGTTGTATAGGGAGAGGTATTAGCAGTAGAAAGAGGGAAGTGCTCATGCCATTGTACAGAACACTGGTGAGACCTCACTTGGAGTACTGTACACAGTACTGGAGACCCTATCTTCAGAAGGATATTGATACCTTAGAGAGAGTTCAAAGAAGGGCTACTAAACTGGTTCATGATTTGCAGGATAAAACTTACCAGGAAAGGTTAAAGGATCTTAACATGTATAGCTTGGAGGAAAGACGAGACAGGGGGGATATGATAGAAACATTTAAATACATAAAGGGAATCAACACAGTAAAGGAGGAGACTATATTTAAAAGAAGAAAAACTACCACAACAAGAGGACATAGTCTTAAATTAGAGGGACAAAGGTTTAAAAATAATACCAGGAAGTATTACTTTACTGAGAGGGTAGTGGATGCATGGAATAGCCTTCCAGCTGAAGTGGTAGAGGTTAACACAGTAAAGGAGTTTAAGCATGCGTGGGATAGGCATAAGGCTATCCTAACTATAAGATAAGGCCAGGGACTAATGAAAGTATTTAGAAAACTGGGCAGACTAGATGGGCCGAATGGTTCTTATCTGCCGTCACATTCTATGTTTTCCTGGCACTATAGTGGTCCTTTAAGGAGGCACACACAACCCACAGGTACTGCTACCATATGCCTGAAAAAAAAAAAAACCTGTACAATCAGTAAAATATAAATCATATATACACACACACACAAGCACACACACACACACGTAAATTTGTAATGAATAAACTAATTAGGTCAACATGCTCAGCTATAGAAAGAAACTCGAAGTCTAAAAAAAATAACACAAAGAGTAAAGAAGACATCAGAATTTTATGTATTTGTTTCTCATTATTCTCATGTGGGGTATAATCTTTAATTTTGAAAGTGTTTTATGAAAGGTTGACAAATTGTGTTTTGTTTTGGTAGAGTTTTAACTTTTGTTCTATGACTCGATACCTCCAAAAATGCTCTAGAACTACTGAACACTGTTGGAGAAAGCCTCACTGTGCGTCTGACTTTCTCCACTATGCTGCGTTTATACAGCTTGGCTCTTTCCTCTGCAAAAGTAAATTGTCCGGCCGTCTGCACGCAGGCACGTATCACAGAATGATGGAGGGGGGGACGGAGCACGTATTGATGTGTGCGTGCACACCCGGAAATCCACTTGGTGCCAGCGGGAAGTGAGACCTGGGTGAGTTATTTCACTTAATTTAATGGTATATATTGTCTGTTTGCATACTGTTTATTGTTGTCCTGTTATCTCTGACCCTGAGGAAGGTCCCGATTGGAGACCGAAACGTTGGTCATTATTTTTAAACATTTTCATTAAAACTTTCATTTTAAGTCCGGAGAGCAGCCTTTCTTGTTGGATAGAGATATACATATAGAGATATATATAGAGATGTAGATATATAGTGTCCCTTTGTGTCCTTGCACACACACTTTAATGCAGTGATGCCTGGTGCAGTTTAGCCAATGCCATTAGTTGATATACAAATATTGAGAAAAAGGCTTGCACTCACGGTCTTTGTTTCTTTAAAACGGTTCCTTTTATTTAATTCCTTAAAATATGATCGACGTTTCAGCCAACGTCCGTGGCTTTCATCAGGATCTTTACAGCTCAAATTCACATTACAAATGACATGCTTATATAGCTAGTCAAACTAATAATTCAATCAATAAAACACTCACCACCTGTATGGCTGTCTCTCCTCCTATGGTATGATACCAGAGTTAGAGAATTATGACTAGCATATATAGATGGACCTATGTGGAAAAGTATAGCATAGAGTAATAACAGCTTAATCCAAGTAGGATATGTAAGAGTTATAGGGACGTACCATTCCATACACTCGGATATGTAATTATCACCATTAGGTGCCACGGACGTTGGCTGAAACGTCGATCATATTTTAAGGAATGAAATAAAAGGAACCGTTTTAAAGAAACAAAAGACCGTGAGTGCAAGAGAGTGTGTATATATATATATATATCTCCGGACTCTGGCACTCAACCCCAAAAAACAATATATGATGTATAAAAATATTATCCGGGTGCCTCCAGGCCAGTAAATCTGAAGGTAAGAAACAGGAGCACTCACTTGGATTTTTTAAATGTGTATTAACCGTTTGATGATGTTGATTTGTGGTTAAACGGTTAATACACATTTGAAAAATCCAAGTGAGTGCTCCTGTTTTATATATATATATATATATATATATATATATATATATATATATATATATATATATACACACACACACACACTTTAATTCTACGTATATATTTATGTAATAGTTTTACATAATTAAGTTATTTTATTAAAATTACAATTTGCGGGACCTGCCTGATAACCCAGGTAAAAAGTCCATAGAATTTAATTTGCTAGCACTATATTCAACCCTGTAACTTCACAAGACACCATCAAATCTGTACATGGGGGGGGTACTGTTTTACTCGGTAGACTTTGTTGAATACAAATATTAGTGTTTCAAAACAGTAAAATGTATTACAACGATAATATCATCAGTCACATTTTATGCATTTTTCACACTCAAACTGCACTTACACTGATGATAGTGTTGTTATACGTTTTACAGTTTTGAAACACTACTATCTGTGTTCAGCGAAGTCTCCTGAATATAACAGTACCCCTCATGTACAGGTTATAAGGTGTTTTCAAAAGTTACAGAATCAAATATACGGCTTGTGTTTCAGTTTTTTCACATTTAAATTTGCCAGATTGGTTACGTTGCCTTTGAGACCGTATTGTAGCCCAGGAATAAGAATTACCCCCATGATGGCATACCAAATTTTGCGTTCACATTTGTTTTTTGCAGTTTTCCCACACAAACAAATATTAATGCTAACTTTGGCCTGTGTTTGTGACTAAGTGGCTACTAAAAAAGACTGGACATACCCCATTTGCAATACCTTTGGTTGTCTACTATTGCAAATGGTATGCCATCATGAGGGTAATTCTCATTCCTGGGCTTCCCTGCGGTCTCAAAGCAACGTAACCAATCTGGCAAATGTCAATGTTAAAAAAAAAAAAAAAAAAAAAATATGTAAGGCTATATTTGACCCTGTAACTTTCCAAAACACCATAAAACCTATACATAGGGGGTACCATTTTACACGTGAGACATATACAGTACAAACAGTATTATGACATTCACAGTTAAAATGTCATCCAGAACTATAAGGGGAAAAAAAAAAATCTTTTCTCACTTTTTTTTTTTATTGTATTCATATTAAATTGTGTTTCAGAGCTAAATATTTGATGTTAAATGAAAGCCCTAAATATATATAATAAGTGTGGGTGCACTTAATATGAAAAAGGAGAATTACGGTTGAACAGACATATAGTCAAATTCCAAGTTTTGTTTACATTTTATTTTGACCAAAACATGTACATTTGGCCAAGTCCTTAAGGGGTTAATTTAAAATGACCAGACCTTAACTTAAACACAACAAAAACAGTGGTTTCTTACATACTGTGGACAAATATGAGTAGTGCTGCATCTCTCTCTCAAATGAATTCACAATCCTTTTATCCAATTTAGTTTTTACAAAGGCTTGAAGATTGTTGGACCATTTTTATGTTTGGAGTAACCAAGGTTCCTATACACTAAGCTTTAAGCTATAAGTGCTAGCTGACTTTTCTAAAGCGCTTTTTAATAGGAGTCTTGAATTAATTCACAATATATATATATATATATATACACACACACACACACACACACAGTTAGTAATAACATATTATGGGTCATTATATTTAGATAATTCCATACTAGACCATCAGCTAAATTTACAAAAATTTCCCAACAAAAAATAATTACAAAATGGCTGGCAAACATTCATGTTTGAAACTGTTTAATATATATATATATATATATATATATATATATATATATATATATATATATATATATATACACACACACACACGCTATTCCTCCATTTTGTTTATAAAATATAGTTTTCATCTAAGATTATTTCATCATTTCTACATAAGACTTATTTTATAAAATATACTACATCTATAAAACCCCAATTCAAAGTTACAATCAAAATAAGAATAAAAAAGAAAGGAACAAAAATTTTGGTTTATAACCTAGATAGAATTTAGTTAGATTAACAATATAAAATGTTCTTTCATGCAATGTAAAGTTCAACACCTGCATACTTCCAAAAAACTTATAGTGTGCTTTAATTTTATTAAGTCTTTTATAAAAAAATGTCCAGATTCACTTAATGCAATATAACAAAGTTCCCTTTGCACAATATAGCTTGTTCAGAAGAAAAAAAAAATAAAAAAAAAAATTCAACCTACCCAATGGCTTTACGCAGAATTTATAAAAAAAAAAAAAAAAAGCAAATTAAAAGAACACACATAATATACTGCAGAACCTGCTGGAAATCACAAATTATGTATTTATTAAGTATAATAGATACAATAATAGGGTTTATTCATTAAACAGTAGATGTACAGACAAAGAGGGAAAATTAGAGTTGGTGTAAGAAGTGAGACTTGGTTAAATTCATGATTAAGGAAAAAAACAACAACTTATAAATTAACTCTGCAGGAATAATTTATGTAAATAATCAAATTATGTTAAGTCTTGGCTAGATATCAATAGAAAAACAGCAACTGAACACAGACAGTGAATAAGGAAACAGATCTCAGTGAGATTCCTTTATTGCACCTACAAAACTGCCAACCTTGTCAAGTTCACATAGCAGGGAAACATTTCCAGCAGTAAAGGAGAAACAGGACGATAGTAACCTTTATTATAGAAAAATATTGATCAATTAATTACTTGGAAAAATATCCCTCTGCAATTTTATCAACACATGATACCAACCAGTATAATGTGTGTTGAATTACCATTAGTGCTATTACAAAGTAATCCAATTAAAATGTTGTCGAAGGGGAAGGAGATTTCTTTAACACCTGGGTAGGTTATTCCCAAGTTGTTTCGCTTTCTAAACCAGTCTCTTATTACTACTCATGCATGAAAGACCTACATTTTCAAAGGGTAAACTAAATAAATGGAGCTCTATGTGTATAGCAGAAGTTCTGCAGTAACAGCTATAACGGTGGTTGAAAAACTGCTTGAGCTGATTTATTATTTTGCTGAAATATTTTAAATCCCGTTAAGGGAATTTTTTAAATATTAATGGTATTTTAGAGAGTCTATTGATTAAATTATGTATTACAATATAAGGATGACACAGAGTTGTGATGTAGATGACTTTTGTGATGTACATGACTTTTCATGTAAATGTGGGTTTTCTAAATGACACAGGATCACCAGTAGTAATAAGTGAGAATTGTCAGTATGTGTTGAAACTAAAGTAAAATATGGTTTGCATGGATGATCTGTATGCTTAAAAAAAAAAAAAAAAAATTATTGATGAGAATTATTACTACTTCAAACGAAAATGGGAATAAGAAATAATTAGTTTTACTATGCCATCCAACACTTATGTGATACTATATATATATATATATATGTTCAGTTATTTTTTTGAATCCTGATAACTAAAAGATTGGACAGATATCTCATGGTCTTAAAATGTAGGGCGGCAGTCAATTCAAGACTACTCTGTCAGGAGCATTTATACATACATAGTTAAAGGGCTTACAAGATAAATTGCTCAGATCACCTCTTTTAGATAATATAAAATCTGCATTTCAGCATATACATTCAACTCAACCGTATACATTTCATAACCTTGTAGTGCCATCCAATATATGTACAGATAGATATTGATTTATTTTGAAGAAATGGATAGCACCCTAAGATTTTTCCAAAAAATAAAAACTTATTGATGAGTCAGACTTGAAATCAATAAAAACTTTTTTTTTTGTTTGTTCTAAAAAGCTTAGAGTGCTATCCGTCTTCAATTTGTGTATTTTGTTCTGGATTAAACACAATGTCTACAGAACTTTAACACTAGAGTGCTGCTTCCGTCCTTTTATTCTAGTTAAAAGACAAGCTACAGTATGCATAATATCCCCCCCCCAAAAATCCAAATATCAAATAATGCTACCTTTCACTCATATCTGATATGAGCCTGTTCTTGCAATCTATTAGATTGTAAGCTCACTTGGGCAGGGCTCTCTTCACCTACTGTTTCAGTAGGTCAATAATGTTTTGTCAGAATTTAGCATTTGTCTTGTTTACCTATTGTGCAGCGTTGCGGAATACGTTGGCGCTATACAAATAATTAAAACTAAACAGATACTGTATAATGAATATGATCATACAACTCCCTCTTCTGGCTCTGGATACATTAAAGTTCTGCTTTACTGAACCATTATTCCTTACAACATGGCCAAGATTCAAGATTCTTATTGGTGCTGCCAAACTCAGAAAAAGAATAAAAATATTGATTTGTATATATCTACTAATGTGCACATTAGCTAAACACGTGGCTGATGTGACGTATAGCTTAAGATAAAAAGGAGATTAAACATATGGTTCCTTGCCATTAAACTGTGTAATAGCATTAGATCTGTACATTTTTTGGCAAGATGTTTTATAGTATCAGACACTTTTATATATTATACAGCTTGTTCAATGGGCTAATTGAATGGCTTCACAAAGAATTTGATATAAGGTAAATTAAGTGAAACAACAAAAAGTGCATTTTTGTCTGTCACGTCAAATTAAAACAGAAATATTTCAGATGGACAAGTTCATTTATTTTATTTTTTTATACCATAAAGCTATTTAACACTAAAAGAATAAAGGTTTTACACATATAAATAAGTGTATTTTATGTTCAGAATTGTCTCTGTGCAAAATTTGCAATTTTTAGTGTATCAGACACGTTTGTATTCAATAGTCCCAGCAATTGGTTCTCTAAACTGGTAATTGGGAGGGGAATAAAAGAACAGTTTCCTATACTTTGTGATTTATGCAAGCAGGGTTATTTGCAAACTCATTTTCGCAAAGTAAATCTGAATGGAATATCTGATGCAAAAAAAAAAAGAGTCGATTTGACTAAGTTGGAGTTAGATCATTTTTGCCTCAGATATTCCATTCAGATTTAGTTTGCTTCCTAAACCTGTTAGTATAGCTAACAAGTAACAATTCTATAGCAGACAGATCTTCCATCACTGAAATTTTGGCAAATCTGGGTTTTAACCTCCCCCAATTCACAGTCTTTTGCAGGAGTAGGCAACCTTCAGCACCCCTGATTCTTTGCCAGCCATAACACTGGCAAAGAATCAGGGGTGATGTAGTCCACAACATGGCTCTGTTTTTGCATTCAGATGTAGGCCTTAATTTAATATTTTGGATAAGCTTTTCAAAGGATTTAAATATTTTTGGATAAACTTTTAAAAGATTTAATATTTCGATTTTTTCATTAGGAAATATGATATAGTTTTGATATTTTAATATTTAAAAAAAAAAAAAAAAGATAATTTTCAAATTTGGATTTAAATATATTTGAAAAGCTTATCCTTTCTTATCGTTAATTCGCAAACATTTGTAATTTAGTGAATAACCCTGTTCGAATTATGGAGCCCTGACAAGATATAACAATGGTTCCAAGTCAGTCAGTTTACTGAAGCCTAACATTTGAAACCTGCTTTTCAATACTCAGGCGCTTTTATCACTGCACGCCAAAATGTAGTAAAATTAAAACCGAATTGCAAAATGTATGCTATACTGGACACATTTTTACTACATCTTAGCTGTATATTGTTTCCAAATCAGCACCTTAGTAATATAGTTTTGTTTTTTTGTTAACAATTCTGCGTTTAGAGACAACCCCCACTGAGCACAATGTCCTATTTAGTTAACAGATCCAAGACATAATTCCAAATTGTTTTGGTTTAAATTTTGTCTTTTCAGTAATATCCATCAATCCACTGTGGTTCCTGGTTTTAATGATAATGCCCCAACATCATATCATTTATCATAACTACAGAACTCTTACATCAAACAAGTTCACAAAAGTACTTCATCATTACAATATGTATGAAAGAAATCCATGTGTATGTGCAAACTCTAAAAAAAAACAAACTATTCCTTAATATTTTATTATGGCCCCAAGCTGGCATTTAAAATATAGCTAGATTACATTTTATACTGACATTTAACATTTCCTATTTAAATTCAGTTTACAACATTTCATTATAATTCAGCTACAACTAGAAGAGTACAAAGTCCTTACATTTATGAAAAGCAAACAGCAAGCAGGCCTACTCTACTTAAGAACAACAATAATGAACTTAACATTGCTTTTCACATAGGAGATCACTTTTAAGTACCCGAGTGGAAAGTGATGATAGAGATATATATATATATATATATATATATATACACACACACACACACACACACACACACACACACGTTGTGATTGGTAGCAATGGAACAAACAATAAAAAGCAAGGGGGCTAAGAAAAAAAATTATAAGGAAACTTGTCATTGTCCCTTAAGTTTTTAATTTGATCTGATTTTTTTTAACCAGATTCCCAATGTTTAATGTGGGAAATGTTGAAGAATAAAAATTATGAAATTAATCAGTAAACACAAGCACTAACCTAAAAAATGAAGTTTAATCAACTGCCTCTATATGCCTCACATCACTTGCACATGTTACACAAATAAAAAAAAATAAAAAAAAAGTCAGTGAAATAATTGAAGGAACTTATTTGGATTCCTACTTTTTTTTTTTTCCCTTCTTTCCATTTAGATTTTATTAAAATGTTAATGTGACTCATATTTACAACTCAGCTCATCTCCCTATACATGTCATTATTCCAATTTATGATGAACTTTAGGCTGAACACTCTTCAGAACACTGTGGTTTAATATTTTCTGAGAGTTATTGATTGAACGCTGAATTGTAGCAAATTAAAATTCTAATTACAAAATTGAGGATACAACTAGCCAAGCTATGACTACTGCTAATTAAGAGATTTTTTTTTACTTCAATTCAGCACTTTTTGCAATTTGCTTTCCATTCATTATAATTTGGTTAAAAAAAACCCTGCTTCCCTCAATGTCCTGTTAAGTGAATAAACCTCTGATATATATTTAAACTATTTTAGTCTCAGCTTTGTCATTTGGATTTTAATTTGCTACAGTTTTTAATTTAGTTAATAACCTAGACAATCTAATGGAAAAATTTGGCAATTTAGCACCAGGCTATTCACAAAAGTGAGAAATGTTGCGGACAAGAAAGTTCACATTTTAATTTAAAAATCACCAGGAAAAAAGGAGTTTGGGAAAATATTCCAGGTTGGTTATATTGTCCTAAAATTTGCAATTTCCTTGTCAACTCACAGTTTAGTAAATGATTCCTCATTATGACTTGCTGAAAAAAAGAAAAAAAAAAAAAAAGGAAGACACGCACAGGCATATTTGGGGCTTGCGTTGACGTGACAGGTGAGCTTATATTCAAATGGCCATTGGAATGAAACTAAAGAGCCTCCATTTTGTTTAAATGAGCGCAGGTAACTATCTTTGTTTTTACTATGCATTTTGAGCTGTTAGATACCAAGCCAATGCCGCTGTAAGCGCTGTGCTTTACTTTGTGTTTGTATATTCAAATATACACCCACTTATATGGATATTCACATAAGCACGCATTAATTCAGCTGAGCACAGGTTTTACTATTTAATGGCAGAACATGTCCTAAGGACTGAAAAACTTTGTTTGAACAGTGCGATTTGTCTTGCGCTTGCTTGAATGGTAAATAAATCAATAGCAGTTTGTTTTGTAGGGTATGAACTGCTGTAACTTATTTTTCTGCACAGACAAATGCTTCTTCTTGATCATTTAAGCACAGTATGCTGCTGCTCCATCTGCTGGATGTCCTGTTGCTTTTTACTCCATAAAGTGCATTAAAACAAACAACTCTAACTTAGCAGGTGATCTCTAATATTGCATTGATATAAATAAATAAATATTTCTACACTTATTTATGCAGCAAGCCATCAGACTGTGTGGAAGTCAGGCTTTACATACTACTACTACTACAGTTACAGGTGAATCTCAAGTGCAGATTTAGTAGAAATAAACACAAAGTTAATAGATGAAGTAAAGGACTTAGGTATCAAAATACTGTAGCATGCCCTGTAAAGAAAGGGCCCTCTTTAATGCAATTTGATGGACCTAGAATTGCATATGGACATTTTAATGCAAATTGCTGGTCTTATTTAAGGTAACACACTTAACCTATCCATTGTCAGTTACCTTACAGCTTGTGGTGATACAAAATGTTTTTTTTTTTGTTTGTTTTTTTTAACTTTAGTTGTTTAGAACTCAAGAGGGTTTAATTACACAATTGTAGCAAACAAAAATCTAAATGTTAAATGGCAAAGTATAAGTAAGTTGTAGCTAATGCTGAATTGGAGAATTTCTTTCTGGTCTGCTCTATTAGGTTAAACTTTGCTACAATTCAGAGTTTAGTGAAAAGCCCCATAGGTCCCCATTTTTGTTTGAAGTCCCTAAAAACTTGAAATATCACTGTCATGTATGTTTCCCTGGGTAGGTAGGTCTAGAACTCCAGAAGGACTATGCAGACAGTAAAATTAACTCCAGTCTAGTAATAATCTCCCATGATCTGTACTGGCATATTACAATGAAAAGGTCACATGCTATCCAGTCCAGCATGAACAGTGCATATTTTTTTTTTTTTTTTTTAATTAGAACAATAGATATTTTAAACCGCTCTGGAAACTAGGTATGCATTGTATGACCTACCTTTACTCGGATTAAACGTCTGCAGTAGTTCAGGTGCCAAAAGCTTTTTGTGTATGAGGCAAGTCTGGCTCCTGTGAGAGCCGTGGGATAGACCGGTACAAATAGCAGGTGTGATTCCAGGTGAAGCTGATGTTACCTGGGAAAGATTGAGGCAGGGTGCTGGTCTGTCTCCAGGTTAATCTGTTGCCACAGAGAGAGGCTGAAGCAGGCAGTAGCTCTGGCTCCAGGTTAAACTACTGTTCCTGGGATAGATGTAAGCAGGCAGTAAGTCTGTGTCCAGGTTAAGCTACTGTGCCTAGGACAAATGTGGCTATGCAGCAGGTGTTATCCCATGAGAAGTCCATGTGGCTGTGATTAGCACTATGACTCCAGGTGAAGCTGCAGGGGCTTGAATAGATAGGACTTCAGGAGAAGCTGTGTTTTTTTGGGATAGACTGAGGCAGCCAGGATAATTGATTCCAGGTAAGGGAGATTGCTGATACTGTGACAGCCAGGATAAAACATGCAGCAGGTCAGACTCCAGTAGAAGATGCTGTTACTGGAATAAATTGAGGCAGGAGGTCTGTAAATGAAGCTGCTGCTGCTGGGATAAATTAAGCCTGGCAGAACTGCTGACTTGGAAAAGAAAGCAACATGTTTAGAGCAAGTTTATAGTCCAGCTTTCTCTAGCAAGTGATGGGTGATGAATGGACAAGCTACTGCAGGTACAGTGCTTATTTAAAAGTCTCTATTCCCCTTCATCTTGCAGGCAGGCAGGCAAACACTTTGCTGCTGCTGCTGCTGACTGACTGTGTTCTACAGTTCTGATGCAGTGCTGGCTGCCGCTACAACACGTTACTAAGTATTAAGGTGTTCTAGCAGGAGTTCTGAGTGAAGGCAGAACAAGGGGAGGGCACCGTGGTTGGGATGTGCAGGGGAGATGACCCCCCTTTTTTATTTTTCCAAGTATGAGGGCTGGCATCCAGCAGCAAGCCGCCTGAGGACTCTGATCTGAGGGGAAGGCTGAGGATCACAATCCAAAACGATGTCAAGAATAATAATTATACAAAAATCAAAGTCTAAAAGGAATGCGTTGATCAGTATGGTGCAGCTGGTCATAGGAGTTCTTAACATATTGTCAGCATTGTCACCTTATATTTATTTCTGTTTTACCTCTGCTACAACCCTATCTACACTGGCAGTCAGCAATGCCAATAAAACTCCCTCATATTAAATCAATTCTGTGTGTTTCTCCAGACCTATTAATGTGGTTAAGATTGTCCCACAAACTACTAAGCATGATGTATTGAACTATTTAACAGCTGATTGATCTGAATCTCAGGACACACTGATACTGTTTTCATATAAAATGGCAAAGTGCATATATAGCATTTAACAAGCATTCTAGTTACATTAACTGAAACTGCAAACTTAAACATGTCACTGCATATTTAAAATAAACAGCATCTTGTACAGCAAAGTAATTTTAATTATTATTATTATTAGAAAAAAGTGTGTGTATGTATGTGTATATATATATATATATATATATATATATATATACAGTATCTCACAAAAGTGAGTACACCCCTCACATTTTTGTAAATATTTTATTATATCTTTTCATGTGACAACACTGAAGAAATTACATTCTGTTACAATAAAAAGTAGTAAGTGTACAGCCTGTATAACAGTGTAAATTTGCTGTCCCCTCAAAATAACTCAGCACACAGCCATTAATGTCTAAAGCGTTGGCAACAAAAGTGAGTACATCCCTAAGTGGAAATGTACAAATTGAGCCCAATTAGCCATTTTCCCTCCCCGGTGTCATGTGACTTGTTAGAAGGTCTCAGGTGTGAATGGGGAGCAGGTGTGTTAAATTTGGTGTTATCACTCTCACATTCTCTCATACTGGGCACTAAAAAGTTCAACATGGCACCGCATAGCAAAGAACTTAGATCTGAAAAAAAGAATTGTTGATCTAGATGCCCTAGGCTGTAAGAAGCTTCAGCACGGTGGTCAAGACCATACAGCAGTTTCACAGGACAGGTTCCACTCAGAACAGGTCTCGCCATGGTCGCCCAAAAAAGTTGAGTGCCCATGCTCAGCATCATATTCAGAGGTTGTCTTTGGGAAATAGACGTATGAGTACTGCCAGCATTGCTGCAGAGGTTGAAGGGGTGAGGGTTCAGCTTGTCAGTGCTCAGACCATACGCCTCACACTGCATCAAATTGGTCTGCATGGCTGTCATTCCAGAAGAAAGCCTCTTCTAAAGATGATGCACAAGAAAGCCCGCAAACAGCTGATGCCAAGCAGACTAAGGACATGGATTACTGGAAGCATGTCCTGTGGTTAGATGAGACCAAGATAAACTTATTTGGTTCAGATGGTGTCAAGACTGTGTTGCCGCAACCAGGTGAGATGGTGTCAAGTATGTCTTGCCTACAGTCAAGCATGGTGGTGGGAGTGTCATTTTCTGGGCGTGCATGTTTGCTGGCGGCACTGGGGAGCTACAGTTCATTGAGGGAACCATGAATGCTAACATGTACTGTGACATACTAAAGCAGAGCATGATCCCCTACCTTCAGAGGCGGGGCCACAGGACAGTATTCCAACATGATAACGACCCCAAACACACTTCCAAGATGACCACTGCCTTGCTTAAGAAGCTGAAGGTAAAGGTGATGGACTGGCCAAGCATGTCTCTAGACCTAAACCCTATTGAGCATCTGTGGGGCATCCTCAAATGGAAGGTGGGGGAGCTCAAGATCTCTAACATCCACCAGCTCTGTGATGTCATCATGGAGGAGTGAAAGAGGACTCCAGTGGCAACCTGTGAACCTCTAGTGAACTCCAAGCCCATGAGGGTTAAGGCAGTGCTGGAAAATAATGGTGGCCACACAAAATATTAAAACTTTGGGCCCAATTTGGACATTTCCACTTACTCACTTTTGTTGCCAATGGTTTAGACATTAATGTTGAGTTATTTTGTGGGGACAGAAAATGTACACTGATATGTAGCAGAATGTAATTTCTTCAGTGTTGTCACCTGAAAAGATATAATAAAATATTTACATAAATGTGAGGAGTGTGCTCACTTTTGCGAGATACTGTATACATAGTAGTGTGTGTGTGTATACATATGTACATAACTTCAGAATTCCAATACTAAACGTGTTATTAATCAGACATATGCAAAATAACATGCTATCACGTTAGGGTGTTTCAAATATTTATTCCCATAATTTGTACGGTTATTTTCTCATTCTATTATGCATAGTGTTTGGTTTGTTTACTTGCATAATGTGTGCCATTAACACTATCAAATTTTTATTAGGTTGCTAAAGTTTGCTTGTATGCATTAATTGGCTACAATTTCTCAAATTGTTGCCGTTCTGTAAAGGTTTCTAAAAGTATTGATGCAAAATAAACTGACACACTATGATTTACTCTTTTCAACAAGGATTTTGAAATTGCATTGGTACATATCCACTACTAGACTGTTAAATAGCATAGGTGCCGTTCACTAACAGGTATTATTACTCATAGTGGAATTCTCACCCACAAGAAAGGAATCCTCAGCATGGTTGATCAATAAACACTGAATTTAGTAAATTAAACAAATTAAGCTTAAGACAGCAAATCTGTCAGTACAACTGGCTTGGAGAATTTTCCAACTTAATCTGTTTTACCACATTTTGCCATGTATGTTATTATTAATTGATAAAACTCCTCCATATTCAGACATAAACAATAGATGAACTAACAAACAATTATTTGATTTGTATTGTTTGCCTGTTGTTCGACTATGACAATTAGATGAGTTAAAGGGGAAAAACATTAACACAGTTGTCCTGATTTGGAGAATACATATGTCTACATATTCACACATTTTTTATATGGGAGCTCATAATTGTTTCAAATATTTTTTTTTCCTAGTATACTTGAACTGTAAAATGTAAAAGGTTACTATAACCATTTGAAGATGCGAGGAGGGGGCATTATGCATAACATGCTCTTGCTCTTGGGTCTTCATCTGTTTGTGTTCAAAGTCCATCAGCAATATCCTTGGTGGATATCCACCAACGCCATAAGGATCAAGCAATACCAATTGCTCAGGAACATGTGAATAGGGTGCCTTTTTTATTCTATAATACCTGACTTCAATAGAGAGCACTTGTTTATGTTTTGCCTAAACCTATCCAGCTGAACATCATCCAAAAGTTGTCAGTGTACCTCCAGATGCTGTTTTGTTCAGCCACAAAAAGGCTCTATTTCATACCCTGAGCTGATCTTTTAAATAAAACACATACATATCACTAGGCAGGGATTATTCTGCCTCAAAAGCTCCCATATATGTAAATGATTTTCCATATTCACTCCTCCCAAATTTCCAATTATACTCCACCACTGGATTTCTTTCTGCTCTCTTACCTACTCACCTATTCGAAGTGCAACCGCCAACACATTGTGATAACCCTCTAACAGTGTTCACTTACATTTACTATGTGTGCTTAATATTACACTGTTTATATTCTATTTGCATTTTTACTTTTCAATCATTGCTTTGTAGTTGCATGAATGGTTTTGTGATATTTTGAACATAAATAGCTTTTTTTCCTTTGTGTTTCTGCAGACTAGCAGCTCCTCAGCTGCCAGTGTGTTATTTCTTCCAAAGAGCTTAAACAGTTCATATTGTCAATGCAATCAGAGTGAAGCAATGATTCTCAAGTAGAATAAGTCAGTTTAGTATAAAGAATAACACTAGCCCTTAACATAAACCTTTTTTGCAAACGTAGTATCTGCCAGTGACATTGGCCCCATTTGGTATCTGCACAACAGCATCAATATCACACTTTTCTTCTCTTCTTTTACCTTAACTAATTTCATAGTCAGCCAACAGTTTTGCAGTGCAGAAATTTAAATTACCCTTAAAGGCATACAATTTGAAAAGTAAATCAACTCCTAACGATCAACTAATTGTGCCTAAATAAACTTGAAATAATGTTTCACTTATCCCACACATATACAAGCATGCAAATTTACAGGGAGACTTGTGATCCTGCTTTGTGCTAATGCTGTATGATGATGGCTACAACCCCATCCATACACCAGAAATATATACACCGCATTCTTCTTCTCAATGGGAGTGTTTTCACAATGCCTGGAAAATTCCCACTGGATGAAGCCATTTTAAAGAACCAGACATGGAGTAAATTTAGATAATATATTTGAGACAGCATGTGAGTGTTTATGCCATGCCACAGTCAGTCCATATGACAAAACAAGTTGGCTGGGACACTACAGCCCCCCTAAAGCACTTCAGCTTGATAAAAGTAAAAAAGCTTCATGTGTGAAGAGTGTCCTCTTTTTTCCATTTTGCAAAAAGTGCAGATTTCTGTAGAAATGTACACTTTTATACATTGACCTGGTTACACCCTCTTGTCTTTCAAGCAGACGTCCATTCCAGTTAGTTCATGGTTTGGTTAGCTCCTTGGAGCTAAACTCAAGAAGCAAAAATTGCTCAAAACACCTGCCCTAGAAAGACTTTTTATTAAGTTGCATTGGGAAGTCTGTTATTGGACAGTTCACAGAACGCATGGGCGGGGTTAGAAGGTGATAGTTTGCAAAGGCTGCAGACAAGAGAACTGCAGGTTTTGGAAGCTGTTTTTAGATATACCCCAATGAAACAATGCATACTTAAATGCTTGCAAGTTTTCATTTGGGGTATATATACTAAACTGTGATCTTTATTTATTTTGTATTTAGGTAGCAGAGCATCCTTTTAAGTGATATTGATTGTTACAAATGATGAGTACATGCCAGGGGAAATTACAGCAAGAAAGCAGCACTGCAATATGTACTCACAGCAGTATTGTAACAATTGTGTATTAATCAATAGATATAGGATAGCGTATTGGTTGGAATTTTCATTTAGGAAATACTGCTAGTTGAGACAACAATTATCTGCCCACAACACTGCAGAGAATTGCAAGATGCCCTGAAGCAGGATGTCATGATGTTTGATCGCCAAAACACCATCTGTTTCTTGAAAACTTCCATATATAATAGGGAACTCTCGGAGTGTCATACATTTAGAGAGAATTCATTTTTTGGGATTGAATCATATGTTAAATACTGAATATGCTTGTTGTAAGTTTTTTTATTCACCATCAATTATGTAAAGTTTCCAGTCTCTCTATACTTGAATATTCTAAGTTCTGATGTCAACATGACACCTGACACCCCCCCCCCCCCCGTTCCCTGCAAATACACCATCTACCACAACAAGATAACTGAGATTTTTTTGCCCCAGATGTATTCTTCTATCGAGAAAACAGGTGTAGTATAATTTAAAACATATACAAAATATGGCACAACTATCACAAGTGTGTGAATATAGTTACTACTCAGGTTGTAGATGATAACATGTAAAAAATAATAGAGAAATATACAGTGAAGTATTTTTTTATAACAATATGAAAAATAAAACAATGCACACACACTCACAATAAAAATGGCACAAAAATAAATATATCTTAGTGTGCAAGAAAGCATTTCAGCCCCCAAGAGAGTGAATCTGCAGATGGTACCTCAGGATGCCAGTCTGTGGATACACTTGTTCTGTAATATGGATGCAGTCCTGGTGGTCCTGCAGGGAACGGCTTCCATCTCCAAATCTTACTGGGGATGCTTGTGTTAGCTCAACGCATTACGTCCTTTGACTTCTACAAGAGCTGTGTGTCTTCCCATATTCCAGCGTTTAAATACCACATTTTGCGCAGCTTTCTGTTGTGTGCATACATTTAGGTGTACAAAAAGTAATATAAAATGATAATATAAAAAATGCAATTAAAAGGTAGAAGTAGAAATGGAAAAAGTTAGAGAGTGGAGAGCAGCCGTCAATGACTTCGTATTGGTTAGAAAGACATCACATTCCATAAAAAGTGGAATAATCCACATAATGAGCAGGTGTTTATGCTCCTCAAGAAATAAATAAAAATATATATTGATCTAGACTATTATACAAGATCAACATAAAACTCCAGCTAAGACTGTTAACAATATATAAATAACATGTGCATATTAAAATCAAGCTGAAGCTTAGGCGTCATTGGACCTTCCAACAAGAAAATGATCACAAGGATACCTTTAAATTTCACCGAAGTTTGGATGCCAAATAAGTCATCAAATTCTACAGTGACCAAAACAGTTGACCTGACTTGAAACTCATAGAAAATCTCTGGTAGGATTTGAAGACAGCGGTTGCAGCCTGTAAACCCAAGAATATTACTGAACTGGAGGCCATTGCTCATGAAATTCCTCGGAATACTGCCAGAAGCTGCTGTCTGCCTATGTATCTCATAGAACGATAAATATGTGGAATTCTCTACCTAAAGAGGATTCTATAGATATTAAAAGAAAAAAAAAAAGGCTTGGATGCTTTTTGATGAAGTATTCAAGGATATAACTGATATACATGTAAACAGGTTATTGATCCAATTGGAAATCTAATTGCCATTATGGGTCCAGGAGAGTTTTTTCGCCCTTTTTTGCATAATTTGAAATGGTTACAAATGGTTTTCTGCCTTCTTTAGGATAAACAACATAAAATAATGGGTTTTTGAATTTCGTAGACTTTTTAGACTTTTTTTTCAACCTAGACTAAATTGTAATGGTGTAACTGACTAGTACCACTATTCGCATATGCATGTACAAAACTTTGGAATTCAACTATGCATCTACAAGGGAACACTCACAGGAACATAAGAAAGTTTGAGCCTGGGGGTGACTCCCTTGATCAAGGCTGATGACTAAAACCTTCTTGGACTTCCTCTCCACTACATGTGGGGTCAAATTATGAGGAATGGACTGGTCACTGTGATAGAATTTATCTTGATTCCAAGGCTCAAGCTTACAGGTGTCATATAATGATATCCTGTATTAAAATTGGCTAACTTGGAATTAGGAAATGCTTGATGCTTGAACAACACTTAAGACCATATATGTCTAAGTCCCGGGAGCAGAGAGCCCCCACCTAAGATGTCTCTACTCTAATCTTGTTGTTCTCTCTTACCTTGAAACTTATTTGTTATGTATACATGGCGCTCATCCCTATGTCTTATCTGTATTCCCTTGCTATTTTTGTTCTAAGAGTATTTGCACGTAAGCACTTACTTTTTAATGTATAAAACCCAGCTGATGAATAAAAAACGTCAGAGGCTTATTTTGAATACCAACAGGTGTCTGGTGTCTAATTCTTGCTTCTCCAAGTGCACTTGTAACAACAATTTGGGCTTCCTCTGAATATAACAAAGATCATTATTTGGATCCACAACATCACCATCTATGTTTTTTTAAATAATGTATTACGTGCAAATAAGCATAAAACAATAAAACCAATTAAACAAAATTAAATTAAAATAGTCCAACACATTTCTTGCACCTTTGTAGACTTCCCCTAGGAAACAGATAAAATAAAATATAATGCAAACACCCAAAGGTTAATATGCAGCAGCAAATCACCTTTGGGTGTTTTTTTTTATGTTTTAGTCACATGCATATTCACCTTTGGGTGCTTCACTTTACATTTTATTTTATTTCTTCAATTTCCATGATAGTTTATGAGACAGGAAAATCATTTTGTTTTATAACAAAGCAATTGATTATGTCCTTTCAAAAGTACCCTTTAGCATTCCATATTGGTGCCCCCTTAGTTGTATTTCAAAACAATCAAACCATTTTCTTTTTGATTTCTGCACTGTTGCAGCACATAAAATGGTGGTTACGTAATTGGTCATCTACATCTGCTCTCACCACAGCAGGACATACAGACAGACTCATTTCATTGTCTCTCTCTTCATATTATGGGTAGCTCAACTTGTTATTCTTATGAATTTTGGTTTTGCCGCATATGTTCACTTTGCAACAAATTGGCAACTGCCTTTTAGGTTTGGTTCCCAGACAGTCATGAAAGTCACTCCGTGAAATAACTGCTTTATGAAAAAAATATGACGTTTTTTATTGAAAATCATGATTTACCCTTGCTTGGGATGTGTTTCTTTTACTAGTGGCATTGAAGCAGTCAAAATCATGCACCCATGAAAATGAAAAGTAAATTAATTTCATGCCTAGGATTAACCTTATACATGATACAAATTAAGTTACGACGCACGCATAATAATACACTAATAATCTTATCAGGCTACTTAAATTCGCCTATCTAATAAAACAAATATGGGGATTCAGTCCCACCATATGGCCATATTGTGTTAAGCCCACAACTACTTCACAGTACCCCAATATTTGTGGGTCCTACACTAACTCCAAATGTGGGAGACAAATAAACAGTGCTAAATAAGCTAAAGTGTATAACGTTAATCTATTGTATGAGCATGGTTAGTATACAAGATGAATCTGATAAAAGCAATTAAAACCGTGTCAAAACGAAACAAAGAGTTAGTGCTTGGAGGAATATACTCACAATGCAAATCAATATGTGCTAAATGAAGGTTATAATACATGTGACATTACTATTCAAAAACTCCTCATATACACACCTGTAGCCACCTCCAAAGGGGCCTCTGAAGCTGGAGGCTTGGGCAGGGTGCTTAACCCCAAAGGGAATCTGATCTGGATTCCAAACGGGTATAACAAAGACAAAAAGGATTGGGGGCACACCTGAAACATGCATTCTACAGGTATGGTGCTGCTGCAGTGACCAATATTCATACATGATACAAATTAAGTTACTGCACACACATAATAATACACTAATAATCTTTGTGATTAACCTTATGTCATATATGTATTAAAAAGTATCTGTGATAAATTTTGTATTGGGGAAGCCATTAAAAATAAATAAAGGTAGATTATTATTTATATTAAACAATACTTATACTATGCAATTTCTGAATTGTGCTCCCAAGCAGGGAGGGGACAAGAGAAGACGGACATGACCCAAGGAAGCGCCTGCATTCAAATACAGTGGATTTGCTTTTGAATTTTTGTTTCATTTGGTTAAGGAAATAAGTATAAAAAACGTTCAGACCTCAACCTGAGTTCAAATTCAGCAACTTTTTCTAAAAATGTCAACACAATTTGTAAAACTGAATTGTACAATGACATCATATCTAGACTTGCAATAATGAAAAATATCCCTTTAATACTCTTTCCCATAAAACTATATCACCTATTTACACACTGTAGCTCTAATGGATTCTTTCCCTTGGTAATATTAAGATTTATTTTGTTACAATACTTCTCTGTGAGCCATGGGTACACACAAACTCCATATTTATTTTCCATGCATATACCTCTGTGATGTTAGTTTTTTGCCTTACTCAGTCTTATGACAGTTTTTTTTTTTTTTTTTTAAAGAATTAGTTATTTTCATCATTTTCTACTTCTCTTTAAAGGAACACTATATCTGTAGGAATACAAACTTATATTCCTAATGCTATAGTTTTAACCTATCTACGCTAATGTCCCCTTTGCTGTGTGAGAGCTGGAAGGATAAGCTTTGCTTACTTTTCAGCCCTCGCTGCACCGGATTCCATGTAGAACTTCCACCTCCTTGGCAAAACACCTCACTGCACCAATCAAATGGTATCTATGACACCATCTGATTAAAATTACTCAGTTTTACTCATTTATTTAATCTGAAGTGCCTCTAGTGGCAGCCAGAGTGACAGCCACTAGAGGCATTTAAACCTGCAATGTAAACATTGCTGTTCCGTCCGAACAGCAATATATTTCCTTGCAGGGTTAAAACTAGAAGCACATGACACCCAGACCACTTTACTTAGATGAAGTGCTCTGGGTGCCTGTATAGTTCATTTAAATATCTACTTTGCACTTTAATTGTACTCTATTAGAACTACAAATATCAGTGCATATATTATACATTTAATGAACAGCATCCGTATACAAAAGTCTAAATATTTTGTAATAAATAAGATACATTCACAAATCCATGTGTAAGAGAAATTAACATCATATAAAATGTAGTGTAATCAGTGACCTACTTATTTTGAGCATCTCTAACAATGTTTTCATTAGTTTTGTATAGTATGTTAATTAATTAGATATATATTTAAAAAATAGTATACTGTTATTTACATGTAATTTGAAATGCACAATATCTGTTCGCATACATCACATAAAGATAGAATTCAGGCAAATGAAAAATCAACTATACTGCAAATTCAAACATATATATGTGTTTTAATTACTGGGATGACCAATTTGTAGGATTTATGCTCATATTTAACATTTCAGACTATTTCTAATTTCTCTGCTGAGCAATGTATTAAGCTAATTGGAGACATTTCAGTACTACTACAAGATACATGAATTTACTTATGTGGTTCTCATGTGTTTTTCTCTACTTCCAATATATGAGTTATCATAAGGTGCCATAAAATACTTTAACCTAGCTTGTTTCACAACCATTTGCCATTACACACAGGCAGATCATATCACAGACAGCATCTACAGCGAAGGAAACTTATTAGCAGCTACCCAGGTTTTCTGGCTCATAGACATGAATTTTACCATGGCTGACAATTGATTTAATTTGTTTAATTTAATTTTGAATAACTCTACCTTGATGCAGACAAAAAGACCTAGCCTGAAAATACATCCATGTGAATCAATAGCATACATGTTTACAATGTAGGGCAATGGGAGCAACATGGGGGGGGGGGGGGAAGTTATGTATTAAAAGGCCGGCTTTCATGTATGTGCCTGTTTTGTGTAGTTTACCATTTGTAGTTTACTATTTTCGTATGTATAAAATTATCTAAAATAATATTTCTGCAAATTTCTATTGCTGTTTCAGATTTTATTTTTTTATAATTTATATATTTATTTTTGCTGTTTGTGTTTTTTTTTTTTTTTTCTTTTCTGACTTTACCATTGATTAAATATTTTGTTGGAAAGAAAATGTGCACTTTTTCACTTTTTAATGGAATTATAAATGTCATAAATAGGGTGCTATTGTGTTGATTCTACCCTCGTGTGAGTGCATTAAGCTGCTACTCCAGATGAAAACTATTGAAAAGAACCCCACTCTGACTTTGTCATATGGAGGTGGGGTTCAATTAAGATAAATTTTAGTGTTGGGAATGTTAAGAGTATGGGTAGCATTAAGGATTTGTGAAGCAGTTTGTAGCATTGTACGTCTTGAACACCTACATTCTACATATAGAATTGTGGATTCTACATCACCCTTCTACCATTCTAAAATATGTCTTCTTGCTGCCTCCTGTGCATGGGTGCAGTTTCTATTGTGTCCTACTCTGCAGTGTCCAATAGTAAAGTTGTGCATATAATCTAGAAGAGCAGCAAAGATTTCTTATAGCTGAAACTCAACTAAAGGCTATCATGGAAAGCTGATAACTAAATTTCAAGTCCCAGAAACCACTGCTCTGATCAGAACAGAGACTGCACACACAATTGTTTGAATTTCAAACATTAACCTCTCCCTCCTGCACCTCTAACACTTGCAGTGCTGGGCCAAACATTTTTAACAGGTCTGTACACTAGCATTACAGATTCCTGATTGGCCAAGCTACTTCCTGGAGTTGATTCAAGGTTTTTGATGTGCTGTGTACACAAAATAGGAATATTTAAATGTATTTATTTATAAAATAGATTTCCAGAAAGAATACATTGAGATTTATCTCATTTTCAAGTATGTCCTGGTACCACAAACACTGCATCATTACAATAGGGTAGACATGTGCACTTGTTTTCGGACGAATACCATTTCATCCGAAGTTTTGGACTTTTTCGTATTTGTTTACCAAAATGTAAATGAAAGTCCTACATACAAAATATAAACTAAACGAAAGGGCATATGCAGAATGCATTACCTTTTCATTTCAGTTCTTTCATTTAATAGACTCCATGCTGCAGGAGATTTAACCCCCACAGCACGGAGGAGAAACTAAAACCGCTGGTTTTCCCTGCAGCCTGAGACTTAACCCGTGCAGGACTGCAAGGAGAATCTTACAAGCACAGGTTAAGTAACTTAACCTGTGCTTGATCTTAGAAGCACAGGTTAAGTAACTTAACCTGTGCTTGATGAAAATAACACTGCACAAAACAAAATAAAGCAAGGAGGGAGCCGGCAGTGCTGCCAGCTCCCTACTTGTAATAATTAATAGCAATTCCTACCCCCTCGAACCCCCCCACACTTTAAAACTTATGGGGGTCACTCTGACCTCCATATTAATAAAAGGGAGGTTATATCCTCCCGCATGCCCCTACTCACAAGTAGGGGCATGTCGCCTAAACAGTGAGCATTTAAAACTACTAGTGACTGGACAGCTAGTGTCCCCCCCAGCCTCCTTGTGACCTGCAGGTGGGGGCCATAATTAATTAAATAATGGGGTCCCCATCCATGAGTGGCAGGTGGGACCCTAATTAAATAAAGGGGATGGTCCCAATGACTCCCCTAGGTCCCAACCCATGAACTTTAGGTGGGGCCCTTAACCCCTTAAGGACCAAACTTCTGGAATAAAAGGGAATCATGACGTGTCACACATGTCATGTGTCCTTAAGGGGTTAAATAAAGGGGAGGGACCTAATGTCCTCCCAGGTCCCTACCCATGAGTGGTGGGTGGTGACCCTAATTAAATAAATAAGTCAGCGAAATTCCTACTTACTAACCCGAACGCCGCCGTTCCCCCACCGGTGATCGGTGTTCGTCTTCATCTGGGGGGACTGTCTGACAGTCCAGAGAGTCACCTCTCAGCAAATTAGGACCCTGCGGGCCATGTGAATGCTCTGAAAGAGCGGTCACATGGCCTCAATAGGCGTCCATAGTGTTGCCTGCAGGGCAGTCTCCCTGCTGGTGAAAAAACAAAATAAATGTTTTTAAAATGTTAAAAAATAAATATATATATATATCTCATATAAAACATCACACTAAGTGTATTTTTTTTAGTAATATATACATATATTAATATAAAAATACACTTAGAGTAAAATTACACACACAACGGGGCGTGGTCTGACCGCCAACGAAGATGGCCGCATAGAGCGAGTGCTCCGCACCCCGGCGCTCAAAACCGCACTGTAACCTGCTACCAACCCGACCGAGGGCGCGTGCACCCTGCCCCGAGTACCCCGACATCCCCACCGGACAAGGGGACCGGATGTCCAAACAGAAACCGGTCACAAAGAGCGCGAGAGAAGCCCTGTCAGTGGCGGACATGCTGTCTGCACAGAGTCCAACAGCACGTGGGGCGCCTGCGGCCTCGAGCCCTAGCTCCACGGACCCCATAGACCGGCCCGGAATGGGTAATCCCCCCACAGAGGCAACCTCCAGTGCCATATTGCAATCTTTGGCCGAGGTAAAGGGCTACTTAGCCGAAGAAATTAAAAGAACAGCGGCTGAAGTAAAGGCCGAAATCGCTGTGATAGGCGCCCGCACCAGCCAGGTGGAGGAAAAACTTGAAGCAGTGGTGGGGGCCCACAACACGACGGCAACCCTCACGAATAAGCTCCTCACGCGTATGACCGAATTAGAGCTGGAATTGGAAGATGTTTCAAACAGATCACGGCGGAATAATTTGCGTATCCGAGGTCTGCCGGAATCCATCGTAGAAGCAGACCTCGAAAAAACCCTGATGGACAGTTTCAAACAAACCCTGCCTGATATTCCAGACCATCTTTGGGTAGTGGATCGTGTGCACAGAGCCCTCAGGGTCAGGGGTCCAAAGAATTGCCCGCCAAGAGATGTAATTATGCGGCTGCATTATTATAAGACCAAGGAGGCCATACTGCGTCACAGCAGAGCACAGGCCTACATGCCAGAAGGACACCCCATCGAGATATACCAGGACATTGCACCTGCCACCCTCCTCCGGAGAAAAGCTTGGAAGCCTGTCACAGACCTGCTGAGGTCCGGTGGAATCCGATTTGCGTGGGGATACCCTTTTAAGATTCTCGTTTTTAATGGCCCGAAACCAACCGTCCTCCTACCGTCGATGAACATTCCCGCCTTTTTTGCAGATTTGGGCATTGAGCCTCCACCGGACTTTCAGGTACCGCCAGTCGCTATGGACACTCTCGCCCTGATTGAAGACCCGGTGGAGACACGCTGAACAAGGAGAACCCTACCGGGAGAAGCCGGTGCCTGCCCGGGACCGGGCGCGGGGACCGCACGCAAGTTACCAGCTCTCTATCAACCACTGTTCTTTACCTGATAGACTGCTTAGCTCAGAAAGCCATAATACCATATCACATGCAAAGTTTTTTATATGTATAATTGAGGCTAAATTAATTAACCTTGGGTTGCACACTCTGATTTTAGAGCAGCTAATGTGATGTACGGGGTCTGGGGTGGGGGGGAGGGGGGACTCTGGGGGGATGAAGCGCTTCACTGCAGGGTAACGGGCTGTATTTCTCCATTGATGGCGGCGGCAGAAAAATAGGCCGCATGTGCATGTGGAAAGTTGAGGGGGTTGGGAAGAATGAAGAAAGGGGGGTTGGGGGCCTTGAATAGACGACCGCACGTCGTGGGGTGCACCCATGCCGACACCTGGTTGGGGCCGGGGTAACCCTTTCCCTCCGTGGTGAGTTAGAGTAGATTGCCCTGTCAAATATCGGTGCGCTGATTTTGTCGGCGCTAGCTTGAAATTTGCATGCACAACTCTGTTACAGGGAAGCTATCATTAGTCAATTTCTACACCATCTCAGGGGGGAAGAATAGGCCGTTATAGAGACCCCGTTAGCGTGTCCCATCTGTTTAACAAGCCAGGCTATCGTTCTTAGCAATGTGACAAGGCCCACTCTTCTTGGGCACCCATCCCCATAGCAACGGCCCTGAGGTATTTTTGTATTTTTGGCCTATACACACATGTCTAACTGCTGTAGGTCTCCGTGATGGCCTGGTGGAGAAGCGCCACTCCGGTGCTAGTGTCTGCGGACTGGGGACGTAATACTGCATGGCCATCACGGATTACCTTCTGAAAGCTCTCAGCCCACCGGGTGGGGGTGGCTGCATTGGATGTCACGTGGTCGTAACGTTAATGCTACGCCAATACGGTTGGTATACCTTGGTGCAGTAGTTTATTAAGATACTCGTGCACATTTATTTTGGCTTAAATATTGCGTGCTGTATGGCCCGCTGCCCCACAACAGTTCCCTCTTAGAGCTTCCCTGAAGCAATTAGCGACAGGCCGACGCACCCAACCCTGTCCCGAGCCCAAACTGGGCGCCATCCCATGCCGCTGATCAAGTGGAGATGATCCAAGCCCATGGCCCTCTGCGGTGCCCAAGCATGGGGGTCCTCTGCCACCCCGCCGTGGCTGCGTTTTAGGATCCGCTGTTGTGGGTCCCTGGAAGGGCTATGAGAACTCCCTGATATGATATGAAAGCAGTGACTAGACTCTACAAGCAGTAAGGGTCCGGTGTTGTGCCCCCCTCCCCACCCCAGTGCGCCCTAAGGGATCGGGATCTGTGAAGCCCTCTCACTTGAGCGTTGCCGGGGTGCTCTGCGGCTGAGTTTCCCCCCCGCCAGAGGTGATTCCCTCGGTGCGGTGGATGCCCACCCCCAGAACTCCCGGCGAGCTGTAAGACCAGGACGACTCACAGTACTGAAAAGACCTAATTACTTGTACCAGTTTACCATTGTACAATTTACTGTTACGTTTTATTTTCTGTTTTTTATTTTTAAGTCAATTTGTGTATATATTTGTTGATTGATCTTAACTCTCTTTTCTCTCTTCTCAAGGGGAACCGAGACCTCTCATTGACCTATCACACTCCTCCCCCCCCCCCTCCTTTTCCCCTCTGCACCTACGCCCGGAAACAACCTAAGGGGCCTGCTGCCGGGGGCCGCAGACCTTCCCGACCCACCCTCCTCACACAGGTAAACGCACCGCGTCGGACAGATAGGGTACGCTGACACCTCAACACCACCATGGAACTAAAACTCACCTCACTTAATGTCAATGGGCTTAACAGCCCTAACAAACGGAGACTTCTCTTCCGTGAACTTAGAAGGCAGAAAGCAGAGGTAGCCTTTATACAGGAAACACACCTACCGCGCACAGCTAAGACACAATTAACCAACCACCTATTTACCAGATCATTTACCTCCAGGGCACTATGTAAGAGGAACAGTGTTGACATACTTATACACAAAAAATGCCCGTTACACATTACCAGGGTGCAGAGTGACACGGAGGGCCGGTACGTGGTCCTGACGGGTACGCTTCATGCAAACACGTATCACCTGATTAATGTCTACGCCCCTAACACCCCGAGCAAAGAATTTTGGTCCACCCTAGAATCATTGATTCAACAGCTTCCCAGAGGGATCTTAATCTTAGGAGGGGACCTTAATGCAACGCCGTGCCCGGCCTCAGATCGTGGAGGGGGCGTCACCTTCCTAGGTCACAGAATAGAGGGGGACAGGACAGACTTTTACACACCTTCATGAACCAAACAGGTCTACTGGATCCCTGGAGGATCCAGCACCCGAGCAAGCGGGATTATACATTCTATTCCGCAGTCCACGCCACCTACTCCAGAATAGACCTCTTCCTAGTCAACCAGCTAGCCATGCCAACTGTCAAGACCTCGGAGATCAACCTGATATCCTGGTCCGATCATGCGGATATCGCACTCACCCTCACAATACCAGGCCCACGCGCCCCGTGGAAGTGGAGATTGAACGCCTCCCTACTTAAAAACCCCCAGACACGGGAAGCCATACAACAGGAAATAACTCGTTACTTCCTGGAAAACTGCTCCCCCGAGATATCACCCACGACAGTATGGGCGGCCCATAAACCGGTGATTAGGGGAATCTTGATTAAGACGGCCACATTCCTAAAGAAAGAAAAATCCAAACAGTTTTTAGTCCTCCAAAAATTACTAAGAAAAAACGAAATGCAAAACAAACAACAAGCGACCTCCCGCACAGCTAGGGAACTGACCGATATCAGGAGACAAATTAGGGAACTAATGCTGGACGAAGTGAGCAGGGACATGATCCACACGAAACGTATGTTTTACGAAAAATCAAATAAAATGGACACATTACTAGCAAGAGCTCTTAGACCCAAACGGACCGCCGCCACCATCACGTCCATTAAAGATGCGCAAGGCCAAGTCCTTAACAGTCCCACTGATATTAATCGGGAATTCACAAAGTTTTTCACGCAGATTTACAATCACTCTCCAACACTCACACCTGACAACGACACATACATGGCACAAATCAACGACTTCCTACAGAGCGCCAATTTACCGAGCCTCTCGGCAGAAGCCACAGCCCACTTAGGGGAGCCCATAGAAACCGCTGAAATCAGCAGGGCCATAGCGGACCTCAAAGGGGGTAAAGCCCCGGGTCCGGATGGCTTTGACGGTTCCTATTACAAGACTTTTAAAGACCAACTGCTACCTCACATGAAAGCTATGTACAAAACCTGGACTGACGGAGACTCACCTAACGCTGACTTGTCCACAGCTGACATAGCACTCCTCCACAAACCGGACAGAGATAACACAAATGTAGCAAATTACCGCCCCATATCCCTTATCAACTTCGACTTGAAAGTGTATGCAAAGATCCTTGCCATCAGACTTAATTCGATACTAGCTAGACTTGTGCACGCTGACCAGGTGGGGTTCGTCCCGACCAGACAGCTCTACGAAAACACAAGACGTGCGGTAGACCTAATGTGGTGGGCAAATAAAACACAAACGCCTTCTCTGATCCTCTCTCTGGATGCAGAGAAGGCCTTTGACAGGATCCAATGGCCATATATGTTCGCAGTATTAGAAAAGATGCAGCTGCCTCCCATGTTTGTGAGGGCCACTCAAGCGCTCTACGCGGTCCCAAGAGCCCAAATCTCACTTCCTGGCACGTACCCCCGGCCTTTCAACCTCAAAAATGGTACCCGTCAGGGTTGCCCCCTCTCCCCCCTCCTGTTCATTCTGGCGCTTGAACCCTTACTGTGCATGATCAGAGCGGAGGGGGGAATTGGAGGCATCAAAGTCGCGACTGAGGAGTTCAAAATATCGGCTTACGCGGACGACGTGTTGCTCACCATTACAGACCCCACAAAGTCAATCCCGCATGTTCTCCGCATCTTACGCGCATACCAGCTAGTGTCTGGTTATAAAGTAAATATAGAAAAGTCGGTTGGCATGCCCCTGGGCCTCTCTGAGGACGAGGTCCGTTGGCTACGCCATGCGACTGATCTGAAAATCAGTACACAAGCTATCAAATACCTGGGAGTCAAACTCACGCCAAACTATTCTGATTTATATGCCGAAAACCATCACCGGTTGTTAACCACCCTACGACAGGACCTAGACAGGTGGCAGGAAAAACCTATGTCGTGGCTGGGTAGATTACACACTATTAAGATGAATCTCATGCCGCGTCTATTGTTCCTTTTTCAGGCGTTGCCGGTAGCAGTATCCAAAAATAATTTACAAGCGCTCCAAACAGCGATAGATAATTTTGTCTGGGCAGGGAAAAGGCATCGAGTGGCACGACATACAATGTACACACCTAAGAGCAACGGAGGCCTAGGCCTTCCGAACCTCCATCTATATTACCTCTCAGCTCACCTAGCGCAAATAATTGAATGGCACTCGCCCCCGGATAGACATAGATGGGTCGACTTAGAAACGCTCCTTATGAGAACCGACCTACCGCAATTTTGGATATGGGTGCCCAAAGCAGACCGCCCTGACCTGCACACTACCTGCCCGTCCATCCTAAACTCTATAAGAGTCTGGAATGCCACGGCACATAAATACGCACTTACCTACCCCATATCACCCCTGACTCCATATCTCCGAAACAAAGCGTTCCCACCGGGAATGTCCCCTAGGGACTTTCGGGGCCTGGAGGACACGGGTGTACAACGCTACTGCCATATGTACCAGGCAAATACTTTCCGCACATTCGAGAACTTGAAAACCTTGGCCCCACTGGCCTCAAAAGATTACTTCCGGTATATCCAGCTCAGGGACTTCGCCAAAACACCCACAGTAGCAAAGGCGGCTAGACTTAAGCCCACATTTTTTTAAACACTCTGTATGGCGGAGGGACCACGTGCCGGCCTCATCACACGCCTCTATGTCCAGTTAAGAGCACCTACCAAAGACACCCAGGTACCCTCTTACATACTGCAATGGGAAGCGGATCTTCAGCAGACACTAGAGGGGGGGGAGTGGCAGGACATCTGGGAAGCCGCAGCCAAATCCTCAATATGTGTTGTACACCAAGAACAGTGTTACAAGACACTCATGAGGTGGTACACAACCCCAGTAAAGCTGCACCGTATGGGCAAGACCCCCACGGATGTGTGCTGGAGAGGCTGCGGGGACAAGGGGACCTATTTGCACATGTGGTGGACTTGTCCGAAACTTACCAGTTACTGGGAGGAAGTGGCCAGACTCCTGACAAACATACTCAAAAAACCAATTAGACCAGATCCCTGGACATTTCTCATAGCCAAACCAATAGACACATTAACCAACAAAGAACAAAAGCTCCTAAACAAAATAAATTTAGCAGCCAGGAGGGCCTTAGCACTAACGTGGCTCCATACGGATACCCCGCACATGGACAAAGTAATACAGAACATTAAAGAGGCTTGCCTCATGGACAAGCTGACGGCCCAGGTACGCGATACGTACCCACACTTCCTCAAAACATGGGAACCCTGGGTGGAATACAGGGACTCACTAAGAACAACATAAACGCGCGGACACCCTGTCTGCCCTTCCCCCTCCCCCCCCCCCGGCGGCAGTGCCCACAACTCCCCTAGCTGGGCGCTTCTATGCATATATCCCTAGCTGTGGGCTTCCTACAGCTAGAACAAAGCCCGCACTCCTACTTTGTCACTTGCCTGGGGAAGCTGGGGTATACCCCCCCCCCCCTTGTAGTCTACAAAGCCCAAGAGGGCGTCCTCCCCCTCCCCACAATGCCACCAAAATTGGTGATGGACGTCTCTCCCCCTCTTTCTCTCTCTTTTCCACTCTCAGTGGATCTCTTTCCCCTCTACACTATTAAACCTACTTTTTCTACATAACGCTGACCAACAGTTGTGTAATGAGCACTTGTATTCTTCGTTGTCAATTGTTTCTCTAAAAATTGAAAAATTCCTTGATGGACAGTGATGAAGTTGTGATGGAAGTTGAACAGGCAGTGTCCCAGGTTGCCTAGTCTATAACACTGTACAAATGCATGACATGTAATTCGGCTTTTGCACAAGCCACTATGCTGATGATTTATCACTATGTCTGCCAAGATGGAAAAATAAAGAATTAAAAAAAAAAAAAAAATTACACACACACACACACACACACACACACACACGCACACATATATATATATATAATATATATATATATAGTATATATAAAAAATAAAAAATATAAAAATAATGAAAACAATAAAATTATGTTTATTCTAACTGTATTTTGATATTAATATATTTATATCAAAATACACTTTGAATTAAGTTATATATATATCTATGTGTGTGTATACAGTCAGGTCCATAAATATTGGAACATCGACACAATTCTAATCTTTTTGGCTTTATATACCACCACAATGGATTTGAAATTAAATGAACAAGATGTGCTTTAACTGCAGACTTTCAGCTTTAATTTGAGGGTTAAATAATTTGTAAAATACAGGAGAGCGCACCTTTTAAAAGGTAAATACAAACAAAATACAAGTAATAAATAATAAAAAATTGTGGTATAGACGTTAGCAGCTAGACATAAAGCAAAACTCCTTAATGATCATGCCCTAGTATATAAAATTCAAAAATGTCAGCGCTATATATGGTAGCCTATACAATGAGGCAACCTATAACAATGTGCAGAAAAAAATCATCAACCAAAACTCTGTGATTTTAGTAGTAAATAGATAGAGACACCTAAATCCCACAGTGGTCTAGATTTATGCACTAGAAATATATAAAAAAACTTGTTTAAGAGTCCATATAGTCTTATAAGGGAGTCTTGAAGGGGTTAATCCTGTGTTGAGATGGGAGATACACTGTAGCTTTTACCTTTAAAAGATACAAAAGAAAACTTTCATAGTGTAAAACCGTTTTATTAGATCACAAGATACCCTTCCCCCCAAATAGGAACCCTTACTTGAGCAAGTTGTGATAATTGTTTCCAATATATCACGAAATACACATTTGTAAAATCAGAGGCTGTGTAGCCGTTTACCGTCCGCTGCTACTCAGTGATTTCAAAATTCCCGCCCGATCTCAGCGCTGATACGGTGGGTTCTCTCCTGCAGCATAGGAGCGTCAGTGTGTGGACGATTGTAAGCCGGCTATGAACATCAGACCTCTGCACCCGATATCACATCAACGCGTTTCGCCCTCTACATCGGGCTTTGTCAAGATAGTGTATCGGATAAGAACAGCATCTTTAAATACATTTTCTCTTGATCAGCTAGTCAAAAACTGCTGATCAATTAATAGTCTAAAACATATTCAAGGTGGAGGATGAGCAGTATCCTGTCATTATTTAACAATTTAGAAATGTGAATAACATACACGTACTTCATGTTGATTGAAAATATTAAATCACATCTAAAATCATTACGGAGGAAACATTATAGTGCAGAAGATTGTAATAATGTCAAGAGCAATAAAATATATTATAAAATAAAACATGAGGTAGAGAATTTAAGTCTTCTAGACTGCCATCACCCACCATGGTTGACCAATGTCCCATATGGACAGTTTCAAAGAATAAAGAAAAATTGCACGGATCCTGTAACATGTGAACAACAGCTAGAACAAGTTAAGCAACAATTTATAGAAAAAGCCTATGAACCTGAACTTCTAGAGCTATCGCTTAATAGAGTGAAGGCTCTGGAGAGAACCACTCTTATAAACCCATCTAAGAAAGACAAGGAGAATCTACAGAATTTTAAGTGTCCCATTATTTTTAACTACAGTAGTCACGCACACCTTCTAAGGAGAACAATCAACAAGCACTGGCACTTTTTACACAAAGACCCTATTCTAGCCCCACTTTTACCTCAGAAACCAACAATTATTTTTAGGGGGGCACCCACGATTAGAAATCAGCTGGTGCATAGTTATAGGCAGACCAAACCTATAACTCATTTTTTGAATACGGAGAAAGGTTTTTTCAAGTGTGGGATCTGCAATGTATGCAAAACCACAGGTCCCCCATATAGAGGAATTTCTGCCTTTGAGTCCTCAGTTACCAAGAAAACGTATAGCATTAAAGAGTGTATTACGTGTCATTCCAAACAAGTGATATACCTTTTAAGTTGCCCGTGCGGACTACAATACGTAGGACAAACTAAGAGAATGTTAAAGACGAGAATCAACGAGCATATATACAATATAAAGAGGAAATTTGATAAACATTCTGTATCTAGGCACTTCATGGAACACCATGGGGGTGACCCAAGTGGTCTTACTTTCTGTGGAATACAAAGGGTCAATGTTCCATGGAGAGGGGGAGAACTAGCCAAGAGATTGATATATCAGGAAATGCTGTGGATTTTTAACTTGAAATCTCTGGCCCCTCTGGGCTTAAATGTGGACCTAGAACTTGTAAATATTTTGTAACTAACCTATATATAAGGCACATAGACCTGGAATCTTTTAACTTAAGGCGAGTCATTTTTTGAATAATTGTCCATAAAGGGAATTCTATTTCATTTTGAGAAATTATTTCAAATTATTTCTGGTTTCCATTTTCTCATTTTAAAGACCCTTTCAATTTTTCCGGATAGAATTAGTAATGATTTATCACTATACGGAAAGTTGTGTTCTCCTTCATTTGCATATAGGTAATTTTATTACAATGGATATACTTTCTCCTGATCATTATTGTTCTTTAGGGTACAGAGACTTTGTTTTACTATTTGTACACCTCCGGAATAGCGATATAGGCATTAGATGTCACTACTTCATTTTTAGATTCAATACACCTTCATTAACAGTATTTTCGAAATTGATACTTTATTAGGTGTTTGCTTTTCCTCCTTTGATTTTATTTATGTATGCGCCTCTCTTTTTTCCATTAATGGATATATAAAAAGGAAGCCCAGTAATTACTATAAGTGCAGTAATGTCTAGAAGACTTAAATTCTCTACCTCATGTTTTATTTTATAATATATTTTATTGCTCTTGACATTATTACAATCTTCTGCACTATAATGTTTCCTCCGTAATGATTTTAGATGTGATTTAATATTTTCAATCAACATGAAGTACGTGTATGTTATTCACATTTCTAAATTGTTAAATAATGACAGGATACTGCTCATCCTCCACCTTGAATATGTTTTAGACTATTAATTGATCAGCAGTTTTTGACTAGCTGATCAAGAGAAAATGTATTTAAAGATGCTGTTCTTATCCGATACACTATCTTGACAAAGCCCGATGTAGAGGGCGAAACGCGTTGATGTGATATCGGGTGCAGAGGTCTGATGTTCATAGCCGGCTTACAATCGTCCACACACTGACGCTCCTATGCTGCAGGAGAGAACCCACCGTATCAGCGCTGAGATCGGGCGGGAATTTTGAAATCACTGAGTAGCAGCGGACGGTAAACGGCTACACAGCCTCTGATTTTACAAATGTGTATTTCGTGATATATTGGAAACAATTATCACAACTTGCTCAAGTAAGGGTTCCTATTTGGGGGGAAGGGTATCTTGTGATCTAATAAAACGGTTTTACACTATGAAAGTTTTCTTTTGTATCTTTTAAAGGTAAAAGCTACAGTGTATCTCCCATCTCAACACAGGATTAACCCCTTCAAGACTCCCTTATAAGACTATATGGACTCTTAAACAAGTTTTTTTATATATTTCTAGTGCATAAATCTAGACCACTGTGGGATTTAGGTGTCTCTATCTATTTACTACTAAAATCACAGAGTTTTGGTTGATGATTTTTTTCTGCACATTGTTATAGGTTGCCTCATTGTATAGGCTACCATATATAGCGCTGACATTTTTGAATTTTAATTTGAGGGTATTTACTTCCAAATCAGATGAACAGTGGAGGAATTACAACAGTTTGTATATGTGCCTCCCACTTTTCAGGGGACCAAAAGTAATGGGACAATTGGCTGCTCAGCTGTTCCATGGCCAGGTGTGTGTTATTCCCTCATTATCCCATTTACAAGGAGCAGATAAAAGGTCCAGAGTTAATTTCAAGTGTGCTATTTGCATTTGGAATCTGTTGCTGTCAATGCTCAATATGAGATCCAAAGAGCTGTCACTATCAGTGAAGCAAGCCATCATTAGGCTGAAAAAAACAAAACAAACCCATCAGAGAGATAGCAAAAGATTAGGCGTGGCCAAATCAACTGTTTGGAACATCCTTAGAAAGAAAGAACGCACCGGTGAGCTCAGCAACACCAAAAGACCCGAAAGACCACGGAAAACAACTGTGGTGGATGACTGAAGAATTCTTTCCCTGGTGAAGAAAACACCCTTCACAACAGTTGGCCAGATTAAGAACACTCCAGGAGGTAGGTGTATGTGTGTCAAAGTCAATAATCAAGAGAAGACTTCACCAGAGTGAATACAGAGGGTTCACCACAAGATGTAAACTGTCAGGCCTCAAGCCTCCCGATGTCTCCTCATGCTTCCGGGTTTGACGGAGCTTAGCCACACCCCCATTGCCGCGGTCTGCTATTTAATGCGACCACACCAGCTGATAGACGCTGGATTATTGAAACGCATACCGCGCCAAACTCACCGGCTCACATACCTCGCTGAGACGACCACTCGCTACTAGACCGGACCGGAGGAATATTCAAGTCCCCAACATCTCTCCTCATCAGAGACAGATACCAGCACTCTCGGCAACCATTCACTGAAGCAACCGCCTCGGAGGAGAGCTGGGGACACAATCCCTCTACTTCTAGAAGTTAAGTAACTTACAGTCTCTGAGTTAAGAGCTAATAATGCTAAAGCTTTATTTCAACTTACTAAAGTCTGCTATCAAGTTCTCCAGCAAGCCTGCTACAGCTTCCCTCAAATCAAGTATTATTCAAGTTCAGCTGTACCTGTCTTGCTACAGATAATCTTATTTCTACATACTAAAGTCTGCTATCAAGTTCTCCAGCAAGCCTGCTACAGCTTTCCTCAAATCAAGTATTATTCAAGTTCAGCTGTACCTGTCTTGCTACAGATAATCTTATTTCTACATACTAAAGTCTGCTATCAAGTTCTCCAGCAAGCCTGCTACAGCATCCCTCAAATCAAGTATTATTCAAGTTCAGCTGTACCT